>NC_057810.1:263801915-264101915 GCF_018294505.1 Triticum aestivum | reverse complement strand
TCTCATTAGTCCTGCTGCTCTCGCTCGCGCTGCTGCTGCTGCACGACTTCCAGCAGCTACAGGAGTTGCTGCTTTAGCACTCGCTCGCGGTTCTGCTGCACGACTTGCTCTCTGCTAGTGTGTTCCCTAATCAAGCGTCTGTTGATTTAGATCACTGCTTCTCTGCTACTAGTGCTCGAATGCCCTAAACATCTATTGCAATGCTCTTCTACTAGTTCAATCAGTTTTGACAGTAAAATTCAGTCTCGACTGTAAAGTTCAGTTTTTTCAGTTAAGTTCAGAGTAAACAGTATTTGAAGCATCTGTCGGAGCGGCCGTGGCGTGGTTGATGCGTTTTACATCTAGCACTTTTTGGTGATGTATTTTACATCATATATTGCAGATGATATTAGAGTCCCACTTCAGATTAACGTTGTCTGTCTTGTCCTGCTTCACCCTCGACGTCGTACACCGTACTAGAGCTGCTCCAACGACGGAACCGTCCATCACAGTGGAGCAGTACCCTCGGTGCCATTTCCAGAGGCCTTAGATCTTCTTCCCGGCCTCCGACAGTCACACCAGCATCACCACCCTCCACGTCCAACCCAATGATGCTGAGCTTGACAAGGCTATGCCAAAGAGGTTGTACACTTGTTGCATCACTTTGTTATTGTGCATTCATGTCGATCCCTCAGGGATCCTTTGCTATGGAACTACTATGGTACTACTATTCGTGCATTTGCTTAGGAGTGGAGCAAAGAAAAACTGGAGGATTTTTTTCCTTTGCTGTCTCTTTCAAAGAAAAATGGTAGGAATTTTAATATCCAGTTGGACGTCCTTTTCAAATTAATATGCATGAAGAACGGGGCTAATTGCATTACTGGCATAATAAGATTCTTATTTTTTTCATTTTCATGTGGTTTGACTTTAATTTAACCGTGTTTCTCCATTCCTGTGTTCTTCCAATTCATGTGAACCAAACACCGAGGTTCACAGAAATCCTATGTTTCCAAATGCTCTGTTTTGCTCGTGCATTCCTATCCTATTCCTGTGTTTTTCCTGTCCCTGTGTTTATAGAATCCTCCAATTCTAAGGAGCCCTTACAGATTTACTTCATTTTCAGACAGGCATCAAAGAAAACTCCTTGTGTTATGTCCTGCTCCTGTCGTGCCATCATCATCCCACCTGAGGTGCACCCTCGACAGAAGCGTTCACTGCAGCAGAGATTCCCCCTGCAAACTTTCTTTCGCCGCCTCAGATCATCTTCCCCGTTGTCGGTAGCCATGCCAACTGCATTACCATCATCGACTGAGCAGATGAACCTGAGAACTACACAGTTCCGTAAGAGAGGTCATAGTCTTTCATGTTTGCTTATGTTATAGATCGGTTATTATTACCTGCTACTTTATCGTTCAAACTTGAGTTTTAAAACGCCTGTGGGTCTCATATCAAGGCAACAACGAATAGCATATGTCTACTATCTTGTTCATCTGGGGTCTTCTATGTGGTTCATGTTGGGTGGATAACAAACAGTAGATGATCCATTGTCTATCTTTTTAAACTGAAGCTATAATCTACCTGCTATCATTAGTTTTGGATCTATCCACTCATTTGCTACCATCAGTCTTGATTCTGCATGCGGGGGAGGGGTCCTATTTATAGGCGAGGGAGGAGTGGGCTTGGGGCTCCGCCAGAGTTCTCTGGAGACGGCGCCCAGTGATGAACGACGTCAGTGAGAGGGGGAGAAGCATCCATGGCTCACGCAACCACTATGGGCGAGCGAGGACGAGCACAGGAGGAGGGTGGCGAAGAGAGCAGGGGCATGGGTGCACTGTACGCTTGGCTGCATCGTGCTCGTTCTCGCTGCGGTGAGTTCCGGCGTCGGCAAGCGCCAGGGCGGAGTTAAGTGCACCAAGACGGTGATGGTGGCGCAGTTTGGCAAGGCACGTCGAGTTGGGAAGCGAGCACGCGTGAAATAAGAGCGTCAGCGGCATCCAGAGCGCGTCGACAAGCAGGTTGGCACGATGCACATGCGTGGTCACCGCGTGAACTCTGGCATAGAGCCACGCCGTGCATTGAATTCATGTCTGGCGTGTAGTCCTTGATGGTTTGGGTTGCTCCATGGCTCTGAGTTGATCACAAGTGATTTGTGCGAGTGGGTTTCTTCCTGGCAAGTTTCAGGACAAAAACTTGTGAGGTTAATTGAGAGAGATCTAGGAGGAGTTTAGGTCTGATCTTTGGTGGTTAGCAGTTTCTTAGGAGGGTAATGAAGCCCTAAAACTTTCAGCTCCATTGGATCAAGGAAAAATGCACTTCCTATAGAAACTGCAATTTCTAACCAGAACAGAAATGATTTTCTGTAGCAAAAATATTCCAAAAACCTATGCAATATTTTTGCTCAGGGAGGTGTACCAAGGTTCAAAGAATATTTAGGAATTTTCTCAGATTTTTTTGGACAAGAAAAATGAGGGTTGCTTTGGAGTGAGGTTTTGAAGGGAAAATGAATATTTTTCATTTTGTGCCATTTTGGGATATTTCAGAGGAAGAATGATGATTAAGAGATAGATGGGTCACTTGGGTGAAAAATCAAGGACATGCCCAAGTGTTTAAGTCTAAGTGAGTTGATTCAAAAACTCAAATTCAAATCAAATGGCAAGAAAATCCAGAAAAAGAAAGAGGGCAAAACCAGGCTGTCACATGGGGCAATCTGTAAAGAGCAGACACCTAGAATTTTGAGCGTGGGGGAGGTATTGACACCAAGAAAAGGCGATTATCTTCTGAGCGGGATATTTGAATCTAAAGGACCAAAGAGTGAAGTCGCTCACAATATTCGTAATAATGGTGAGGTCAGTGGTCTGGTCTTCATTGCGAAAGACAAGATGAAGCTTTCTTTGAGTCCCAAATCTTCCGTATAATGGAGAGAGCCGCTAAATGTTTTTGACGAGTCCAACTGGAGAGCAGATGTCCCAGATGAGGTCCATTACGGCGGGCTTCGAAAGGCCCAACTCTTGCCAAACCTGAGTAGCATGTGGGAAGTGGATGAACATGTGCATCACATCATGGAAACTAGGGCATGAGTTAGAGGAGGTGATCTTATTGTGGAAGAGATTGCTTTTGGAGTAGGGGCAATCTTTGAGGAGCAGACACTCAGAAATTTGAGCGTGAGAGGCATTAGCGCCGAGACAAGGTGGTGGAGACCTTGGTATTGAATTCTTGCTCCAGCCAGCTGCTCCAAAAGTCTGAACTGATGGAGGGAGGCGGGCAATATATTTCAACACCCCCCCCCTCACGTCTAGGACATTTTAGTGCTTAGACGTGGGATCAATGTAGGCCACATAATCATTTCTATTTAATACTGCGTTGGCAGGGTCTTAAACGCAAGACCTCTTGGCTCTGATACCATATTGAATTCATGCTTTAGTCAGTTGCTCCAAGAGTCTGAACTGATGGAGGGAGGCGGGCAATATATTTCAACACTTGGATATTTGAATCTAACAAAGGACCAAAGGGTGAAGTTGCTGACTATTTTCCTAACGGTGAGGCCAGCGGGTTGGAGTTCCTTTTGCAAAAGATGCAAGTGTTCTTTGAGTCTCAAATCTTTTGGTAGAATGGGAAGAGACACCTGCGACCAAATCTCGTTGTCGAGGCTAACCAGAGAGGGGGTGCCCCAGATGAGGTCAAAAACATTACATAGAATGGAGAGAGCCTTTGGCGCCACTTCCCATTGTTGAGGCCAATTGAAGAGGGTATGTTATAAATGAGGTCGATGGCGATGGGCACAAAACAACTCGAGTCTTGTTAGACCTGAGTAGCATGTGAACCATGTGCCATGACGGGACGGGATGCGACAAGGTTGGTGATGCTTTGTGGTGTTGAACCGGATTGATCCAACAACTGTAGATACAACACATGACGCTATCTACGGTTTGGTTGAAGATCATGGCGGCACATTTTGCTTGTGTGGATTTGGAGCCAAGGACCAAAGAGTGAAGTGAGGATAAGGAGTTACAACAGGGGCGACCGGGGGCAAACCCTAGCAGCGGCCGCCTCCCACCTCCCCCCCCCCCGCGGCACGAGGAGCCGCCAAGCAAAGCCTGGTGGGCGTAGGCATAGGCGGGGCTCTGGATCCCTTTGCGTGGCGTGTTGCTAGTGTGGGACGACGGCTTGGGCTGGCACGGGGCCCTCCGACATGGAAACAGGCGCGAGGGATGACAACAACGGGCTACTTCAATGACGATGTATCGGCCTACTTCTCGTTCATGCGCGTGGGTCCCTGGCCTGACCAGGCTCCGGGCTGGCTATGTGCGACACGAGAGGTGGCTGGCGACCTTGCTGGGTCACTGGAGGCAGGGGCGCGGGCTGGAGGTCATGATCTGGTCTGACTGATGTCGTGCTCCAGCGGGTGGTGTTGGTGCATGTTGGGTGGATGGCGATGGCGGTTGCGCCAACACGGCGCTGGCTGCTCTAGGCCCATTCCATCCAGGGGTGTGGGTCTTGTGTGACATGGGCTGCGGGCATCTGCCTCTGCCTCGATGCTCGGCTAGTGGGGGTGGCAGCACATCAATGGTGGTCCTAGTGGGTGTGCTGGCTGGGTTCTAGCGGGCTCTGCCGGCTGGACTTTGGCGGGCGGCGCGGTGGATAGTTTTGGTGACCCTCTAGGCTGATGGCGGTGGTTGATTTTTTGTCATCTTGCTGGCGGACGGGCAACGTTGGTGGCCTCGCATGCATCCGCGCGGGCTGCCATGGTGGGGAGACACAGGGGGTGTCTGGTGGGGAGGGAGGTTGGAGGGATGGGAGGAGACAGCGTGGTTGGGCACCCGTCCCCGGCAAAGGGGTGTGCCGATCATGGATGTGTTTGCTTCCCCTCTCTCCCTTTCCTCGCCCTAGTGCATGCAGGTATCATTCCAGCGATGTTCGGGGCAGGGCGTATGCTACTATTTCATCGCTGGGGCGGCCATTTTGGACCAAAGTCGATGCCATTCTGGTCTTGGGGCTGTCTGGATGGAGGGCGGCAGCCCTTGCGGCGGGAGTCACAACGTTCATGGGCGAAACGTGCTTCACTGCTTCTCAGGTGCGCGCGGGTAGCCATGCCACGCGGATGGCATGACTGTTGGTTCTCGGCGTAGCATGGGTATGCCGGAAGGGTGTGAGCACCGGGGTCCATAACTTGTCCGGTGTTACCGACCGTCGGTTGAAGGCTCTGTTGTGGTTGCTCCCACTTCTTTCGGACTGCTCCGGGTGAAAACTTGATCTTCGCGATCAGACGGTGGCGACACTCCGGTGTCGTTCCCTTCTTGGAGGCACCGTCTTGGAACCCATGCTTCGTTGGTGCCCAGCTCATCTCTCCATGGTGGCTAGCTCTTGTGATGGTCTCCGTCGACTCCAAGCGGTTCTTCTTGTGTACCTGTAGTTTGTTTTGGGTCGTTGGGGTGGTGTTGCGGTGCCCGACACCTATGTATCTTGCCTTTGGGTGTGTGCGGCGAGTGTGGTGTTGGCGTGCGTTTGTATCACTTGGTCTGGTTGTCTCATGGTCGTTGTTGTATATATAAAGCGGCATGAAAGCCTTTTTCGGTAGTGAGGACAACAGGTTGGTCTATGTTGAGGAAGACAAAAGCATTCCTCCTCGGATCCCAAATCTGACAATAGGCAGATGGCCATATCTTGTTGTCGAGGCCAACCAGAGAGGAGGGAACGTCCCGGATGAGGTCTAATTGGAGAGGTAACATCCCAGATGAGGATGACGACGGTGGGTGCGGAACAACCAACTCTTGTCTGACCTAAGTAGCATGTGATCCATGTGCAACACATCCTCCGACGATGCTATAAGCTAGGACGTGACACGACAAAGGTTGTTGATGCTTCATGTGATCCAAAGGCTATAGATGGAGCACACGACTCTATGGTTTGGTTGAAGATCGAGGCGACACGTTTTGCTTGTGTGGATTTGAAGGATTTTTTTTATTTTTTTGATGGATTTGGAGTGAGAAGGTACTCCTATGTAACAGAGAAGGCAACACGTTTTATTGTCAATGGTGGGCGCAGAACAGATGAGATAGCGGTGGGTGCAGAACAACCTAAGTCTTGTCGGACCTCCTTCGACGATGCTACAAGCCAGGAGGAGCTGCAGCAAGGTGGGTGATGCTTCGCGGTGTTGAACCAGATTGATCTGATGACACACGACTCTATCTATTATCTGGTTGATGCGACGTGGCCTCAGTAGCGTCTTCCTCAACCCTAACCCTGCTGAGAACACACCCGACGCATAGATATGACGTTCCCCCTCCCACTACTAGGAAAAGGCATGCTAGTGGCGCACCGAATTTGCCTTCTAATGGCGCACTACTGGTGCGCCACTGGCATCACGCCATTAGAATTAAATTCTAATGGCGCACTACTGGTGCGCCATTAGTATCTGGTGTTCTAATGGCGCACCGCGTAGTGCGCCATTAGTATAGCCTGCAGTGCGCCATTAGAATGCATCCCAGGGGCCATATGTACAAATGTGCTTTGGCATTCTAATGGCGCACCAGCAGCTGATGCGCCATTAGTGTGATGATCACAGTGCTCCATTAGTGTCTTGTGTGGTGCGCCATTAGTATGAATATTAGGTTTTATTTTTTTTGCTTTTCTGATTTTTGCACAGGTTACAAAATATATTATTGCATAGAATATAGACAGCAGCACACAGCAACATCAGATTCATCAAATACAATAGAAGATTAGTCTCTGAATACAATTCATCATATTAGTCTCCGGATTCAAAAGACCAGACAAAGATAAAACATTACAAGTCTCAAGACCGCGAGTATCGAGTTTGCCTTCACATTACAAGTCGATATCGATCATCTAAACTACCATCACATAGAAGAGAGCTGTGGTCATCACGATGAGCATCATCGCGATCAAACTGGTCTTCATCCGGTTCCTCCAACGCTCCCTCCTCTCTCCCGCTAGATAGCGGGCGTATCTAGATTCGGCCTCCGCCCTAGTGGTGTACCCTTTGTAACTGTTACCGCTGAAACGGTGAACCTGTCTCCGACACTCCTCCCAGTCATCGTAGACTCCGGGAACCTTACCCTTGTACACGACATACGACGGCATCTCTATGCACAAGCCAAACAACAGACAATACATAAGCAATGTGTAAGTATGCAACAAAAGGATCGGAAGAGAAAAGCAAGACATTAATAGCACGATTCATGGTCCTACTAATAAATAGCATCGATTACATCTAAGTTGAACAACCGTCCAAACCAAAGAGACATCCGAATTCATTAAAGTTTAATTACAACATGAGCCAATCAATGTTTCAGAACTACACATCACTACTTTCGACTCAACTCATCGGACAGGAGCGTGGGTGAAGCCGCCGTCTGTCGTGATGGTCATGAAATCACGGTTGTTGTCACCCTGCATTTGTAGCGTTTCATCTATCTCACTGTTGGACGGTTGATATCTGAGGAAGAACTGCCCCGCAGTATGAAGGACATCTTGATGGATGATGTCCGCAAACTCCGACTGGATGCGAAAGAATTCTTGTCTGAGGTCCGCGTCCTGGACTGCCGACAAGCTCGCGGCCCAATCTTTGAGATTATCTGGTAGCAGAAGGTGATGATGGTCCCTTACGATCGCCCGCATGTGATGGAGGGCGTAGTAGGCATCCTTCTGACCGCCAGGCGGCTGCTTGACGCAGCAGAACTTCGTATTGTGTGAGAAGATGTGCTTGCCGTACTTACGAACTGGCCTGGTGAAGGTGCCTCCAGATTGGGCGTAGCCGGGGAGAACATCATCAAGAACTTTCTTCACATTTGTGTAGTCTATCATGGAGTTACGGTTCGGGTCGAAATACGTGGCCATGGAATATTTCGGGCTTAAGAGGATGAGTGTGCAATGTGTGTCACTGCACAGAACACGGAATGTTAGAAAAAAAAGAACGATCGAAATCTAAGAAATCATATGTTACGGGGCGGTTAAGGGATGACTTACTCGGGAAAGTAAGGCACAAGGAAGTTATCCTTATCTGCGTTTGCCAGAATGACGCCTTCGAGGTGTGAACTCGCAACTTGGCGGTCCCCAGCGCTGCTCAAGTGCTTGGCACGCATGTAGAAGGGGTCGACTATCACGATGTCCGGGGTATTGTCTCTAATGATCCGCATCTGCATGCTCAGCGAAAACAGCCGAACGAAGGTGTAGTGCAACGGATGAAGGTTAAACATAGCAAAGATGTCATCAAACCGCAGGACGATCATACCCCCGATGTCGCCATCCACAAAGCCCTTGCTCTCTGGCACCTTGGCCACGAAAACCGGGTATGCCACATCCTTCTCTCTGAGACGCCGCTTCTCCAAAATCAGAACACTGTCGTGCAGACTCCGCATAGCACCGGTTGCAGCATTCAGCATATTTGGCGGTAGCATCGCCCTACCCGCCACATGCACCCTCCTCGAGATATCCTTAGGTGAAGGTGGCCCGTCCTGAGCACGGATCGAACTCGGTGCCGGCTGGCTCGCACCGGCGCCCTTGTTAGTCTTTCGTTTCCGGCCCTTCTTCTTGATCTCCTGTAATGGGACCGAGTTCTGCTCACAGACCGCCTTCTTCAGCGTGTTGGGGCTGATAATATTTCGCGCCTCAGCTATCTGAGGCTCGGTGAAGGCGGGAGCTGGAGGCGTGTCCTGAGAACTGAACGCCAGACGACGCTTGTTGCAATTGGATTTCTCCGCCGTACCAGCTAGATCGCGGTGGTCTTGGTTGGGTTCTTGAGAAAGAGGCCCGCAGAACTCGTCAGCGTACCCATGTTCGGCAAAGTACTTATCAACTTTGGTAAATGTACCGTCGTCGTTGTCGTCGCCGTCCGGATCCTGTGCCATAGGGCTGTCCGGATCCTGTGCCATAGGGATGTCCGGCAGGTCCGGTAGCGTTGCGGCGTTCTTGCCATGGCTTGGCGCCGGCACGACTGGCGGTCTTGTCTGTGGGGTGGTGTCCCCCGCCCCCAAACGAATCTGGCTCTTCGGCCATAGCAGGGGCCAGTTTACGCAGGTGCCGAGGGTCATCTCATCTTCTTCGTCGGCCCCAGCGGGTCGAATCGGAGGTAATAGCTCGTCGCAGCCTGGCAGCACCCAGACCACTTCAACCCTATACATTGTGGTTGGCATCGGATTACCGTGGAACATGGGGTTGCCCGGTTGAACGATTCTGCCCTTGGCGACATCGACCAACTCGGCGCCCACGAAGTGCAGAAGAGTGCAAGGAACGTCGGCGGTGCCCTGGAAAAACATGTATAGGGCGTCAGGGATGCCCAGTCAAAGGCAAGGAGATGAAGTCATCGGCCGAGAGGCTTAGTTACCGTGATGCTGTCGAGCTCGGCTAATGTCGAGGCACCGCCAACGGCGGGCGTGCAACTGACGGAAGGGGCGCTTGCTGGCGAGGTGCCGGTCGGTGTACACCCAGGTGCATTAAGCTCCAATGCCCGTGCCGGTGCCGGAGACACGAATACCGCCTCCGCCGGAGACACCAATGGCGCCGCCGCCGGAGACACCAATGGTGCCGCCGCCGGAGACACCAATGGCGCCGCAGCCGGAGACACCAATGGCGCTGCCGCCGGAGACACCAATGGCGCCGCCGCCGGAGACACCAATGGTGCCGCCGCCGCGCTGTGCGAGTTGCTGGCCGTGAAGCTGGGAACCGGGGGAGGCCCCTTTTGGCCGCCCGCAATCCACGTCGTCAGCCCATGAATCAACGTAGGCACCATGGCGTTGAGCGTCGTTCCAAGTTGTTGTTTCACTTGCTCATGGACAAGCTCCGGAATCCGCGCCACTTGTGCCTTGAGTTCTTCAACCTCGCGCATCTGGCTTTCCGAGCTGGTCTTTTTCTCCTTCCGCACACCAGCGGTATAGTATGACCCCCATTTTGTGGACAAGCCTTTGCCGGCCACACGACCAGCTGACGTCGGCTTATCGAGCTTATCCTTCTTTTTCATTACGTTCAACACCCTATTTAAAGGGGTGTCAAAAGGGGAGCTCTTAGACGACCCCGCGCTACTGCTTTCATTGTCCTGCGAAAGGAACATGAACCATTTAGAAATATTGGGGATTAATTAGAGTGCAACCATATGGAGCTAATTACGCGGGGGTGTATTCCTTACCAGAACAAGCTCAAGCGCCCTGGTCTTCGGATCCGTGGTAAGCTCCTTTGTTATCGGGTCCTCCTTGTACCGGGCCCTGACATAGTTCCTGGCCTGCTTGTCACCGCTGTATTTCTCGAAGCGGGGCGGTAGGCCTTGCTCGGCATGCTCCGCGTCCTCCTTGTCCCATATAGGCTCCGCCACTCTATAACCGCCGGGACCGAGTTTGTGTTCCCCTAAGTTCAACTCCCGCATTTCTTTCCCCCACTGACTTGATTCGGAGGTTGCGGGGCTCTGGCACTTGATCTTGAACTCCTTGTACTCATCTTCGCTCATCAAAGGATATTTCGCCTTGATCTTGTCATAACTATCACCTTTATCAATCATTCTCTTCACCGCGCTTCTCCAAGTAGACAGGGCCGTGCTTATCTTCGTGAGGGCGGCATTGTTCACTTTATTCCCTGAGAGGCGTGTGTTTTCAAATTCGGCGGGGAACTTGTATCGTTCGTGCAGCTTCGTGAAGAGGAGGTTGCGCAAATTCCCTCGGTCCTTATGCCTAAGGTTCTCGGTGTTGATCGAGACGGTGCTCCGGAGAATGCACCCGAGCTGAACCGAGTACCCCTTGACTATATGTTTGGGCTCCGTTGGATTCCCGTCGGAGTCCACTTGAGTGAATTCCTCCTTGACGGTGCGGAGCGCATTCGGGCGCCGGTCCTTCCTTTGCTTCTTCGGTTGGCTGCCATCTGTGTGTGCGCCGCCACCATCTGTGTGTGCGCCGCCATCATCAGTGGTGGCATCCTCGGCGGCACCATCAGTGGTGTCATCCCCGACGCCACTAGGGGTTGTGTAATCAGGATCGGTGTCTTCCGCAGCGTCATCATAGCGGTGAGTTTGTTCCTCCATCTCTTGGGACAGCTCCCAGAATTGCTTGCCGCCCGAACCACCGGCCTCATCGTTGTGGGCCATGTTTCTCTCTAAATAGGAAAAAAGTTTGGTCAAAAAGATGGTTATTGTCAAGGAACAAGATCATGGTCTCATGATTTAGGGTTTGTCGACACCGAGGCACCCTAACCCTATCTACAACAGAACCCACGCACTAGCCCGACTGGTCAGCACGCAGCACACACACCAGGAGGTCCTGGGTTCGATTCCCATGATCCCCAATATTTTTTTATGCATTTTAAATGGTGTTTTTTATATTTATTTGTGTTTAAATATGTTCAAACTTGTTTAAATCATAACAGTAATATTTTTTATGCATTTTAAATGCTGTTTTTTATATTTATTTATGTTTAAATATGTTCAAACTTGTTTAAATTATAACAGTAATATTTTTTATAAAAATAGTAAAAAAAAATTTAAAAATATGTTCAAAAAGTGCGGGTGCGGGGGGCCGGGTGCTCCGGCGGTGGAGCGGGGGAGGGTTGCGATGGGTGGAGCTAGCGGGGGAAGGTGCGGGTGCGATCGAGATGGAGGGGGATCGAGATCGAGATGGAGGGGGAATCGAGATCAAGTGTCCTCATGAATTCAAAAAGTGCCCATGAAATTTAAAAATATTCATGATATCAAAAGGTGCCCATGAAATACAATCGAGAAATGAAGACTACGATTTAAATACAATCGGTCTTAGCTAGCTATCTGTTCACAATCTTCTTGCCCTTCTTTTTCGCAAACGGAGTTCTTTTGTGGAACGGACGTCCTTTAGGTAGGGTGGTCCTGCTTCTTCTTGTGGTGTGTGCTGCTACTTCATCGTCGTCGTCATGTTCGATCTTCGGGTCGCCGTACTTGTCGAAGTCTTGCTCATTGGCTACTCCATCCATTCTGATGATCTTCCTTTTGCCTCTCCTCACGACAACACGACTGGGCTTTGGTGGGTCGGTAATGAAGAAGCATTGGTCCACTTGGGAAGCCAGTACCCATGGCTCATTTTTCGCGGTGACGTTTGCGCCCGCGGTCTTGGATTTTGGCTTCGGGTATAACCATGGTGGTGAAATACCGGTCTTCTTTTATGACGTTTTTGGCCCATCTGACACGGAACATCGGGACCTTCTCTCCAGCGTAGCTCAGCTCCCAGATCTCCTCGATCCTTCCGTAGTATCTGTCCTTGTCGTTACCAGTGTAGGATTCCATCGTTACCCCGGAGTTCTGATAACCATCGCTCTTCATGTCCTTGTCCTCGGTGTAGAATGTGTAGCCGTTGATATCGTACGCCTCATAGGTCATCAGGTTGTGCTCGGCGCCCTGTGACAAGGCGAATATGAGTTGTTCTTCCGCGGAAGAATCCTCATGTAAGGGGTACGACAGAAGCTTCTGCTTGAACCAACGCGTGAAACATGAGTTGTGCTCTTTGAGTATATCTCCGTCCGTCCTCTGTTGGCCTCGGTCATTGTACGTCTTCTTAATAAAGGTTTTGTGCTCTACCACCCAAGGATCGACCACGTCTATGTGTTGTAGCGCGACTAGGTTTGCTCTTTCAAAGTCGGCGAGTCGACCCTCGAAGTCGACATGCATTTCGCGGCGACCCTCATGGTGACCCCATCCAGCGAGCCTGCCGAGGTGCCTGTTGACGGGCAGACCAACGGGGTTCTCGATGCCTAGATAATTCGTGCAGTAGGAGATGCACTCTTCGGTCAGAAAGCCCCTGGCTATGCTTCCCTCTGGACGTGACATGTTGCGAACGTATCCTTTGATGACACCATTCATCCTTTCGAACGGCATCATGCTGTGCAGGAACGTCGGCCCGAGTTGGATGATATCCTCCACTATATGGACCAGCAGATGCGCCATAACGTCGAAGAATGCGGGCCGGAAGTACATCTCAAGCTCGCATAGTATCACCACGATCTCTTCCTGTAGCCTTCTGAGTTGCCTCACGCCAATCGACTTCCGAGAGATGAGGTCGAAAAAGTTGCATAGGCCAAATAGCATTTCACGGACGTGCACGTCCATGATCCCACGGATTGCAACTGGAAGTATCTGCGTCATCAACACGTGACAGTCGTGAGACTTCATCCCGCTGAACTTCTGCTTCGCTGGGTCTAGGTATCTGATTATCTTCCCCGCGTAACCGTAAGGAAGTTTTACTCCTAGGAGGCAGGTGAAAAACTGCTCGATCTCCTCCTGACTTAGAGTGAAGCACGCGGGAGGGTAGTCATTTCCGGTCTTCTTGGCCTTTTTGCCTTTGCGATGACTTTCCGTGTCCTGCTTCGCCTCATCATCATCATCATCATCATCATTAGCGTGAAGCTCCTGCCTGATGCCCATTGATTTCAAGTCTGCCCTTGCTTTCGGCCCATCTTTGGTCCTCTCTGGCATGTTGAGCAGGGTACCAAGCAGACTCTCGCACACGTTCTTCGTGATATGCATGACATCAAGGCTGTGAGGCACACGGTGGATCTTCCAGTACGGCAAGTCCCAGAAAACAGACCTCGTTTTCCATACCTTCAGCAGCGGCTCTGGCGCCTTTCGCTTCTTTCCCGGCAGTGGGCAGTCTTTCCAATTTTTCAACAGCTTGTCTATTTCCTCGCCGCTCCTCGTACACGGGCGTTTTCGGGGTTCGGTTTCACCATCGAACAGATCCTTGTGTTTCCTCCACGGGTCATCGTCGCGAAGCCACCTTCGATGTCCCATGAACATGGTTTTCGAAGACCCGGGATCTCTATCTAGCTGGCGATACGTTGTGTCATCCATGCACCTTACGCATCCAGAAAATCCGTGGACTACCTGCCCCGCGAGATATCCGTAACCGAGATAGTCGTGCACCGTCGTGAGCAGTGCGGCTCTCATAGGGAAATATTCTTTCTCTGCAGCGTCCCACGTATTGGCTGGCGTTTTCCACAGCGTGTCAAGCTCCTCTTTCAGCAGCCCCAGATACAGATTGATGTCGTTCCCTGGTTGTTTCGGCCCTTCAATTAGCATACTCATGTGAATGTACTTCCTCTTCATGCACAACCAGGGGGGAAGGTTGTACATCCACACAAACACAGGCCAGGTGCTATGTGTGCTTCTCTGGCTGCCAAACGGATTGACTCCATCGGTGCTCGCGCCCAGCACGATGTTCCTTGGATCGTTCCCAAATTCTGGGTATTCGAAGTTCAACGCTTGCCACTGGCTCGCATCCTTAGGGTGACTCAGCATCTTGTCTTTTTTATCTATCTCCGGATCATTTGCGTCATCTTCTCGCTTCTTCTCCTCCCTATCCGTGTGCCAATGCAGGAGCTTTGCTACCTTAGGGTCCGCGAAATACCGCTGCAGACGAGGAGTGATCGGAAAGTACCACACCGATTTTCGAGGAGCTTTCTTCCTCTTCTTGTATCGAGTGACGCCGCACACCGGACATATGGTAGACTCCGCGTGCTCGTCCCGATAAATGATGCAATTGTTCATGCACACATGGTATTTCACGTGCGGTAAATCCAGAGGACACACGATTTTCTTCGCCTCCTCGAAACTGGTCGGGCACTTGTTCCCCTTGGGAAGACGTTTGTGCCAGAATGACATGTTCTCGTCGAAGCATGCGTCGGTCATTTTGTGTTTTACCTTCATCTCTAGAGCCATGAGCGTTACTTTCAGGCGGGTATCCTCGGGCCTGCATCCTTCATACAATGGAGTAACCGCGTCTATCTCCAGTTGATCCAGCTTGGCTTTCTCTCGGGCGGCAGCTCTTGCGTTATCCGTCCGCTTGAGAAGCAGCTCTTGAATATGAGGGTCCTGCACCCAGCCTCCATCGTCGTCTGCTCCGGCATCTTCATCTTCATGATCATTCCCTTCGTCTTGATCTTCCTCATCATCATGTACGACATCTTCTACATGATGACTGTGTACAGCATCACCGTCGTGATCATGTCCTGGAGATTCTTCGTCTTCTCGCCCGCCCTCGCCGCGGTGGTACTTGTCTTGTTGCCCTTCCTCATTTCTTGCCCGGCCCCGGCCATGGACGACTTGATAGTCATCTTCATCACCTTGCCACCGATAGCCATCCATGAAACCACGCAAGAGTAGGTGGTCCCGCACCTGCCCGGAATCCGGGTCCGCAATAAGGCTCTTCAGCTTGCATCTTCGACATGGACATCTTATCTCCGTCTCGTTCTTTTGAAGCATCTCGGCCTTCGCGGAGCTCAAAAACCTATTCACGATGCCTTCAGTCATCGTGCGGACCATGGTCGCCTGCGGGGTAGAGCAAAACGATATGTTAGAACCAAGAAAAATTTTAGCATGACCTTCCCTAAAAATAGGACCAAAAAGAATGCATAGTGCCAAAATTCTCGCCGAAACGGAAATGAATCAAAACATTCCGGCAAAATATTGGCAACTATCGCATATTTCAAATACCGGTACCTTCAAACACAAACATATATGCAACACCACAAACACATGCAACACCACAAACATACATAGATCTAGCTAGGCCACAAAAAGTGCATGTGCACGTTGTTGGAGCGAGCTAGGGAGAAAAAAAAGTAGATCTATATCATGAAGATAGCTTTCCCTTACTTACCTATCAAAAAAAGGTAATTTCACCACTTAATTTTGTTGAATCTATGGTGGAAATGAGGTGAGGAGGAGGAGATGGCCGAAAGCTTGGAGAAGGAGGTGGATGGAATGAAGTGGGGAAAGTGAGTGGGTAGGTGTGGGCTGTCCAAAATATCTTGTTGGTCCCAGGTTACTAATGGCGCACCGTAGGAAAATGCGCCATTAGTAACCCTGGTTACTAATGGCGCATCAGCCTACGGTGCGCCATTAGTAGTTTTGCAAAAAAGTAAAAATAATAAGTATATATACTAATGGCGCATCTCCTCTGAGTGCGCCATTACTAGTTTAAACTAGTAATGGCGCACTGTGCCACGATGCGCCATTAGTAGTTTTGCAAAAAAAAGAATAAAATTTACAGTAATGGCGCACTGCCTGCTTGGTGCGCCATTAGTAGTTATAGATAGTAATGGCGCATTATGGACCCGATGCGCCATTAGTATGTATGGGAAAATGAAAAAAAAATTCATACTAGTGGCGCACCCTGTTTATGGTGCGCCATTAGTGTCTTCCACACTAATGGCATATCACAAACAGGTGCGCCATTAGTATATAGTAGTGGCGCACTGCTTCCACGGTGCGCCATTAGAATCAATCCTATCTATAGCCCTTTTACTAGTAGTGTCCCTACCATTGCTGGAGCGGGCGACGAAGTGAGAGGAAACCAGCGACGGCCGACAAAACGCTAAGGGACCTGGTTGCCTCCTTTTCGCCTTGCTAACCCTAACCGCTCTCTCCGGAGGCTCGGTGTGGATTTGGAGTTAGAAGGCAACACATTTTATATTGTATAAAGAAAAGAAGCAACATGTTTCGCAAAAACGAGCCCGCCTGATCGTAATGACGTGGTGGAAGTGGAACCATCAGGTATCTTAGGCATTTCAACTCTAGTAGGAGAGCTAGGCATAATAGGTCAATCAAAATTTTCATCACTTTCAATATTCTCAATTTCTTTACCTTTAGCGATTTTTTCACCAAGAAATTCACCTAGTGGCACAATTTTTTTCACAAGTCTCGTTTATAGCAGAAGTAGTATCATCAATTACTTGTGACATATCAGAATGTATAGCATGTGGTGGTGTGACAAGCCTACTTAAAACAGAAGGTGAATCAAGTGTGAAGCTAGATGGCAGTTCCTTACCTCTCCTCGTCTTAGAGGGTGCGATTTTGGTTCTAGTATCTTTCAGATTCTTTATAGTGTATATCCCAAGTGAACTCAATAAGTAGAGCTATGCTCCCGGCAGCGGCGCCAGAAAAAGATCTTGATAACCCACAAGTATAGGGGATCACGACAGTCTTCGAGGGTAGTATTTCACCCAAGTTTATTGATTCGGAAGAAGGGGAGCCAAAGAATATTTATGAGTCTTAGCAGTTGAGTTGTCAATTCAACCACACCTGGGAAATTATCTCTCTGCAGCATAGTTTTTAGTAGCACAGTAGTTTGATAGTTTTGATAGTAGCAGTAACAGTAGTAATAGTACTAGGAACAGTAACAATAGCAGTTTGTGATGATTGTAACAACAACAATAGTAGTAACTTAGCAAAGATCAATATGCGAAAAGCGTAGGCATTGGACCATTGATGGATATTTGTGTTGGATGGCATTCATCATATAACAGTAACAACCTAGAGCCATACACAATTGCTCCAATTCATCAATGTAATGCAGGCATGTATTTCGTATATATATAGTCATACATGCTTATAATAAGAACGTGCATGACATCTTTTGTCCTACCTGATACGTCCATTTTGCATCATGTTTACCTACTGTTATTTATATTGTTTTTATGTATAATAATGCTTTTTGGAGTATTTCTAATGCCTTTTCTCTCATAATATGCAAGGTACACACAAAGAGGGAGAATACCGGCAGCTGGAATTCTGGACCTGAAAAAGTTACATCAGGCTACCTATTCTGCACAACTCCAAATGAGCTGAAACTTTACGGTGAATTTTGATGGAATATATAAGAAATATTGGAGCTGATAAGTACCATAGGGGGGCCACCAGGTGGGCACAACCCACTTGGGCGCGCCCTGGTGGGTTGTGCCCTCCTTGGCCCACCTCCGGTGCCCCTCTTCTGGTATATAAGTCATTTTGACCTAGAAAAAATAAGGGGAGGACTTTCGGGATGAAGCGTTGCCGTCTTGAGGTGGAACTTGGGCAGGAGCACTTTTGCCCTCCGGCGGAGCGATTCCCCGGGGGAACTTCCCTCCTGAAAGGGGAAATCATCATCATCATCATCACCAACAACTCTCCCATCTTGGGGAGGGCAATCTCCATCAACATCTTCAACATCACCATCTCCTCTCAAACCCTAGTTCATCTCTTGTGTTCAATCTTTGTACCGGAACTATAGATTGGTACTTGTGGGTGACTAGTAGTGTTGATTACATCTTGTAGTTTATTACTAATGCTTTATTTGGTGGAAGATTATATGTTCAGATCCAATATGCTATTTAATACCCCTCTGATCTTGAGCATGATTATCATTTGTGAGTAGTTACTTTTGTTCTTGAGGTCACAGGAGAAATCTTGTTGCAAGTAATCATGTGAATTTTATATGTGTTCGATATTTTGATGGTATGTATGTTGTGATTCCCTTAGTGGTGTCATGTGAACGTCGACTACATGGCACTTCACCATATTTGGGCCTAAGGGAATGCATTGTGGAGTAGTTATTAGATGATGGGTTGCGAGAGTGACAGAAGCTTAAACCCTAGTTTATGCGCTATTTCGTAAGGGACTGATTTGGATCCAAAAGTTTAAAGCTATGGTTAGAATTTATTCTTAATACTTTTCTCGTAGTTGCGGGTGCTTGCTAGGGGTTTAACCATAAGTAGGAGGTTTGTTCAAGTAAGAACATCACCTAAGCACCGGTCCACCGACATATCAAATTATCAAAGTAGCAAACACAAATCAAACCAACATGATGAAAGTGACTAGATGAAATTCCCGTGTGCCCTCAAGAATGATTTGCTTATCATAAGAGACCGTTTTGGCCTGTCCTTTGCCTCAAAAGGATTGGGCTACCTTGTTGCACCTTTGTTACTACTATCGCTACTTGCTCGTTACAAATTATCTTGCTAACAAACTACTCGTTACCTATAATTTCAGTGCTTGCAGAGAATACCTTGCTGAAAACCACTTGTCATTTCCTTCTGCTCCTCGTTGGGTTCGACACTCTTACTTATCGAAAGGGTTATGATTGATCCCATATACTTGTGGGTCATCATGGATACCGGGGGCTGCGGAAGTCGAAGGAGGAGCCCAACCCCATGACGTGGTCGCCTTCTTCCTGGGCGGTTTCACCCATGCATCGGCAGGGCCGTTCGAGGCGGTCTTCTTCCTCTTGGTGAGTGGAACCGAGCGGGGCCGACACTCGGTGGTGCTGTGCCGCCTTGAACGAGATGGCTCCCTTGCCGCTTCCTCTTGATGGTGGCGGCGGCGGCGTGAGGAATTGGAGCGGCGGCGGAAGGAGTTGCGGCCATGGGAGGCCCGGGTGGACAGAGCGGCGACGACGCATGGTATGATACACCCGGGTGTCTAATTGCCAAGTGAATTTTGCAATGCCATCTTGTTGCAAGACATTATATATATATGAATTATGCAATGCTATCTTGTTGCAAGGCATTATGTATGTGAATTATGCAATGCCATGCTGTTTAGCCAAGCGTCATATATGTGAATTATATCATGCCATCCTTTTTTTGTATTACTCATTCCATTTGTCAACAATGTTTGTATATTCAACTGCTCTTCCTGTGCATCAGCCATTTGAATTGGCGATGGAAAAAATTGGAGTGAAAACAAGGTCTTTAGAGCAGACAATGCTACCTGTTGAAGCAGATATCTTGCTGGTTATAGATAGCTCCTCAGAGGAGGATTCAGAGGCAGATGATCAGTCATATTTTCCCCCTGAGGTGTATGCTCAAACTTGGCAGGGTTATATTACTCGCATCATGCATATGTTGTCTTGTAATGCTTAGTTTTTACATCATATACACAATGTTGAATGCCATCTGCTTAGTTGACACATCATATATGTGATTACCCTCTGCTCACTTGCTTAGTATATAAATCATATATTTGAATTATATCATTCAATGATATCTACATAGACATCATGTATCTGAATTATGGCATGCCAACCCATTTTCTAAAGACATAATATAGTTATATCATCTCATCCTGTTTACATAGTCATCATATTTTGAATTATGTCATTCTATTCGTGAATTATATCATGTCATCATGTTTCCATCAACGATATGTTTGTGCATTATGGCATGCCAACCACTTTAATAGATACATCATATAGTTATATCATGTCATCATGTTTACATAGTCATCATATTTTGAAGTATGTCATTCTATCTTGTTTAGTTAGCCATCATATATGTGAAATTGTGTCATGCTATCTTGTTTAATTATCCATCATATATGTGAAATTATGTCATGCTTACATGTTTGGTTAGACATCATAAATGTGAATTATTTCATGCCCTGTTTTATTCCCTACTATCCATTCAACCTGTCTATCTTACAATGTCTGTAAATTCAATTACTTTTCTTGTTTATCAGTCATTTGAATTGGAGGGGGTGATGGCAGTATCTATGGGAGTAAAAACATGGTCTTCAGAAAAGATCGTGCTACCAGTCGATGCAGATAGAACCACGGTTGTACTTGCCCAAGAACCTGCCAGACCACACATAACCCAGACTCATGCAGATTGTACCCCTACCCAGTTGGAGAGAGAACCGGCTACACCCATTCTAACCCCAACCCCAGCAGATAGTAACCCAGTTCCAGTTGACACAACACCGTCTCCACCATAGAGCATCCAAACATGAGCAGTTAGTAAGGCAACTGCAATGCCCAAAGCACGAGGACCGCCACTTCAAACCCGAAGTCAATGCTTAAAGAAGAAGAATAATTGTTCTCAAGTCAGGTTCCGTAGCTATGGTTCATACTACTTTGCTCTTGCATCACTGTATTTACGCATGTCAACTAATTTCAAATTTGAAGGATGCAATTGAAACTCCAATGGCGCAACAGGTATGTTTTAAACCTGTTTCTTTAACGTGTTTGCTATTGTAACTTACTCTATGTTGATTTCAGTTTCAATTGAATAAATAGTTATGTTCTCATGCCATGGACACTACAAGTGTTGTTATTGTTGTGTAGTTTCCCACACTTATATTTTGTCTATGCTACTTTGTCTTAAACAGATATGATTTGAACTGTCTCTATCTTGATTTGGCAACATAAACTAGAATGATATAGACCATACAACGACCATACCACATAGATATATGTTTGTTTCATGTTGTTATCCTGTCCACATTACTACTGAACTGGTTTACCAAAATGAGTTTCATATACAACATGGTAAACCTGTGATGTGTCTGTTGGTTTCTCTTTTAGAATACAGACAAAATATTGGAGAAGAGTACCCCGTTATGCAATGATAAAGGAAGTAATGTAGATAAGGTTCAAGATTGTGAGACATCCCTGTTGGTCTTCAAGAAAGCTGATAAAAACTACTACCCCCGTCTAGGTGTATAAGTCATCTTACAAAAATCAGATATTCCCAAAAGTCCTAGGCGCATTGCATTAAATTTCTTTCTCATTCCCCTCCCAGCCTCGTACTACTACCCACGTAGAATATGTGTAGGGGGAAGAGGAGGTGCCAACCAGTGCATGCATCGCTGCTGGACTTTGATTAGGCAAGAGATTGATTGATGTTTTGCATGCACTCATGTATTCAATGTTGATTTTATTTCCGTTTAAAACCAGCCGCTATTATTGGAAGTTTCCCTACTTGTCGTGCTTCTTCTCGTCCAATCTCAATCCACCTAGGTCGCGCTGCTCTTTCTAATGTGACTTACACACCTAGACGGAGGAAGTATATTGAAGACACTGAGAAAACCCCAAAGTCCTGTCTTGATGTAGTGTTCTAGTTACTGGCCACTAGTGTTGGCACCAGCTCTTCGAACTCGCTGCCTGAACTTCTTGAGTCTCAACTTCAAGTTGAAATACATCAATCAGATGTGCTACGACAGGAAGCCGAAGGGCTGAGGAAGTCCCTGCAGAATTCAGATGCATACTTTCTGGTGCAACAACAAGCACTGGAGGATTTAAGCGTCAAACAAGAGAAAGCTAATAAGCTTGCTAAGCGTCTTGCTAGCATGGTGGATACCCAGGATATTGTTTCTTGATCTCCTGTGAAGTGGTTTCAGTGATGGACTTGTTTTCCTGTGGCCTTTATTTGCACTCGTCGCCAACTCTGACAACCAGTGTATGTAATATGCTGCTTTGTTCCCCATATTTGCACAGGTGGCAAACTTTGATGCCTAGTGGGTGTAATATGTGTAATAGCCGTGATAGCCTAGCGTAATTTGCTTGCTTATTTATTTCCTTGTTGTCTTGTTTATTTGTTTGCTTGTAGTCAGTGCAGTTCTTTTTCCGTGGTTTGCTAGTGTCTGCAATAACCTATTTTATAAAAATAGGCCACAATAACCATGGGCTATATATCTACTGTAGTGACCATGGGCCTCCTACGGGTCATAGAAACAATGGGCCTTCTACGGGCCGTAGAAACAATGGGCCTTCTACGGGTCGTAGAAGCAATGGGCCTTCTACGGGGCATATGATCGATTGGCCAAACATGGTCCAATAATGGACTACATTATGGGCCGCAAATGGGCTAGAGTTGGAATCGTTCGCTCATGGGCCGACCATAATGGGTCGTCGTTAATCGGCCGTATTTGATGACGCTATGAAAACGACTCAACGGATAACGGGCCACAAACGGGCCGACTTTAACCATGGGTTGAATTTGGCCCACAACCGAAATAGGCCAGTAACGGACCGTAAGTAACCGAATGCTGCAAATCAGCCCAAGAATAAATGGGCCCTGAGAAGGCCGAAAGATAACACGGGCTGGAAACGGTTCAATGGAATAATGGGCCGATAATATGTATAAAGCGATGCACTGTTTGTTATAGACCAGTTTCACCACGGGCTGTTAATGGGCCAAGAGTTACAAAGAGCCTCATATGGGCCGAAAGACGTCATGGGCCATACATGCGCGGGAAGTTACAACGGGCTGGAATCATATTGGATGGTCCAGATGATGCTATTGGGCCTAATTCGGATAGGACATAATGGGCCGTGAGCTAGCGGGCTGTAAATGGCCTATATGCGAACATGCCGCTAACAGGCTTTAAGTGGGTCGGCCGCTACCTTTTGACCAAGTCAAACAGGCCGGCCTTGTGACCTGAATGGACACTGTTGGGCCGAGCCACGTGTCGACGTATCATAGGCGCGTCCCATCCATTCGCTGGATGACAACTGTCCCAACGCTGGGCCGACACGTGGATCCGCCGGCGAATGAGAATTTTACACGTGGAAAATCTCCATTGGTTCAGGCTGTTAACGGGTTATTGGATCCAAACCGGAACCCGATAGCTTAACGGCGACCCGTTATGGTGGATGCCACGTGTCGGTTACCCTTGATGAAAGCACTTTCATGACGCGCCATTTATCGTCATGAAAGTGGACACTTCCATGATGATAATTTTGGTACTGTCATGGAACACTTCTACGACAGCACAGGTATGACTTTCTTGATTCTGTCATAAAAGCATCATGGATGTACATGCATGACAGAAAACGTGACCTACTATGACAAACACGTATCATCACGGAAGTGTATTTTTTGTAGTGAAGGGGCTGAGTTGGATCCATATGTTTCATGCTATGGTCAGATTTATCTTAATTATTCTTTAACAGATGCCGATGCTTGCGAGAGGGGGCAATCATAAGTGGGAGGCTTGTCCAAGTAAGAACATCACCCAAGCACCAGTCCACCCACATATCAAATTATCAAAGTAGCAAACACGAATCAAACAAACATGATGAAGGTGACTAGATTAAATTTCCGTGTGTCCTCAAGAACGCTTTACTTATTATAAGAGACCATTCCGGCCCGCACTTTGCTATAAAAAGGATTGGGCTACCTTGCCGCACCTTTGTTACCGTTACTCTTGTTGCTCATTACAAATTACCTTGCTATCAAACTATCTATTACTGATAATTTTAGTGCTTGCAGAGAATACCTTGTTGAAAAACGCTTGCCATTTCCTTCTGCTCCTTGTTGGGTTCAACACTATTACTTATCGAAAGGACAACGATTGATCCCCTATACTTGTGGGTCATCAAGCCACGGATGTCCAAATCTCGTTCTCGAGGCCAATCGGAGAGGGGGCGTCCTAGATGAGGTCGATGGCGGTGGGCATGGAATGGCCCAAGTTTTGCCAGACTTGAGTACCGTGCTCGCAATTGGGGCAAGGAGCTACTAGAGGTGATGTTCTTGTGGAAGAGATTGCTTTTGAGTTGAGGCA
This sequence comes from Triticum aestivum, assembly GCF_018294505.1. Taxonomy (NCBI): domain Eukaryota; kingdom Viridiplantae; phylum Streptophyta; class Magnoliopsida; order Poales; family Poaceae; genus Triticum; species Triticum aestivum. The sequence continues at coordinate 264,077,878 of NC_057810.1, read as the reverse complement.
ATCTCTGAAGAGCAGACACCCGGGAATTTTAGCGTGAGGGAGAGGTATTGACCCCAAGACAAGGCGGCGACATTCTGAGCGAGATCTTTGAATCTCAAGGACCAAAGGGTGAAGGGATGCCCATGGGTTAGTCTTTGTTGAGGAAAACACAAATGTTCCTTGAATCCCAAATCTTTCATAGAATGGAGAGAGAGCCACGGATAGTCAAATCTCATCATCGAGGTCAACCGGAGAGGGGACGTCTCGGATGAGGTCGATGGTGGGGTGTGTGGAACGGCCCAAGTCTTGCAACCCCGAGAATGGAGAAGCATGATCGCAACTATGGCAGGAGCAATTGGGGGTGATGTTCTTGTGGAAGAGATTGCTTTTGAGCTAAGGCGATCTTTGAAGAGTAGACACCCAGGAATTTGAGCGCGAGGAGAGTTATTGACGCCAAGACAAGGAGGCGACCTTGTGAGCCTCAAAATGTCGTTGACGAGGCCAAGTGGAGAGTGAACGTCCCAGATGAGGTCCATTGTGGTGAGCTTCGAAAGGCCCTCTTGCCTAACCCGAGTAGCATGCAGGCATTGGATGAACATGTGCATCACATCCTCGCAGCTGGGGCAGGAGCTACCGGGGGTGATGTTCATGTGGAAGAGATTGCTTTTGGAGTTGAGGCAATCTTCGAGGAGCAGACACTCGAGCATTTGAGTGCGGGGAGAGGGATTGACGCGGAGACAAGGTGGGGGAGACCTTGTATTTGAATCTAATAGAGGACCAGAGGGTGAAGTCGCTTGTTATTTTCTTAACAGTGAGGCCAGCGGACTGGACATCATTTTGGAAGACGCGGGTGTTCTTCGAGTCCCAGATCTTCCGTAGAACGGAAAGTGCTATTGGGGATCAACTAGAGACGGGACGCCCCGGATGAGTTCAAAAATCTTACATAGAATGGAGAGAGCCTTTGACGGCCAAATCCCGTTGTGGAGGCCAATTAGAAAGGGGACGACCCAGATGAGATGGTGGTGGGCGTAGAACAACCCAAGTCATGTCGAACCTCCTCTGACGATGCTACAAGCCAGGAGGAGACGCGACAAGGTGGGTGATGCTTCACGGTGTTGAACCGGATTGATTCGACGACACATGGCTCTATCTATGGTCTGGTTGACGCGACGCGGCCTCAACAACGTCTTAATCAACCCTAACCCTGCTAAGAACACACCCGACGCATAGATCCGAGATTCCTCCTCCATACTATTGCTAGAGCGGCCGATGAAGGGAGAGGAAACCAGCAACGGCCGACGAAGCGCAAAAGGACCCTGTCGCCTCCTTTTCGCCTTGCTAACCCTAACCGCTCTCTCTGGAGGCTCGGTGTTGATTTGGAGTTAGAAGGCAACACATGGAGCGGCGACGGAAGGAATTGGAGCGGCAGCGGAAGGAGTTGCGGCCGTGGGAGGCCAGGGCGTATAGAGCTGCGGCGACGCATGGTATGACGCACCAGGGGGCGGCCATCCGGCTAAATTTCGGAGCCGCGAGGAAGAACGGCGAGGTCAGAGGACGGATTGGCGGCGACGGCGAGGTGGGAGGTGAAGCCGGTAGAAGTGGGTTCGGGACAACGGAAGGGGGATCAGCAAAATCGGGCGAAATCCCGCGCATATGACGGAATTGGGCTCGCGGATGTGGGTCCCCACAATTTTTTTCCGGGATGACCCGATTTGAAGTATCTGTTCAGGCCGGGGATATAGGATGGATCTGCAAACCCTAACCCTAACCGCTCTCTCCGGAGGCTCAGTGTGGATTTGGAGTTAGAAGGCGACACGTTTTATATTGTAAAAAAAAACACGTTTTGCAAAAAGCAGCCTGCCTGATCGTAATGACGTGGTGGAGCCCAATCCCGACCGACGCGGGAAGTGGAACCGACCCAGCGGCCCGCCAGCCTGACTCGGGAAAAGAAAAACCCAATCCGTGTTCGGGTCGGGTCGAAAACCCTAAACCCAGATCGATCGAGACCGTCTTCTCGGTCGCAACCCAGCAATCGAAGCTCTGCTCCTGCTCCCGCGAAATCTCAATCTTTCGCCTTCAAGCTCCCGCTGCTCCCGCCAAACCACGCTCCTGCTCCCGCCAAATCGAGCTCCTGCTCTGCTCCCGCCAAATCCAATATGCCGCGCCACCGCCGCTGCAGCCGGCTGTGCCGCATCGTCGGCGGCGTCTCAGTCGGAGCTCTCCTGCTGTTAGCCGGAAGCGGAGGCCACAACGCCTACTCGGGCCGCCCGGTCTTCTCGTTGCCCCTCGGCCTCGGCGCCCCCTTCCCGCTCGTCGCCGACAGTCCGGCGCCCCCGCCCTTCCCGTTCGCTGCCGACTTTTCGCCGTCGCCGTCGCCGTCCCCGCAATCCCAATACTCGCCCTTCCGCCTCAGCGATGACAGCCTCGCGCGGCGCCTTCTCCCCCTCCGCCTCCGCGCCGGCCACTCGCCGCCGCCGCAGGAGGCGGATGCGGTCCTCCTTCCCGACCAGGAGGTCCTGGTCCTCGACGACACTGAGCCTACCGGCGACGCCATCTGCGCCTTCCAGGGTGGGGCGTCCTCCCCGGCGAGACCGCTCGGGAGGCTGCCGGCGTCCGGGCTTCACTCATACGTCTGCCGCCTTCCCGAGCCAGCGCAGAGCTTCCAGCAGCTCCAAGCGCCGCTCTTACTTCACTCCTCCACCTCCTCGGCCGCCGCAGCTGCTCTAGATCCTCCTTCTCCTTCTCCGGGCCGCGCATTGCTTAACTGGAGCAGCGACCCGATAGTGTTTGACTCGGCTCTTCTGGACGGAGGCGACGTGCTCGTCTTCGCTAAGGGAATCAGCCGCCGCCAAGGTCTTCAGTGCCTGTATCGCTACAGCGACGGCGCCGGTACCATGCTGGCATCTACGCCCGCAATCAGCTCAGTACAGCAAGTTACTCGCTGCCCCTCGCCGCCTACACCTGTCAAGTCAGGAGGAAGCACCAAGTTTCTTGTCACACTAGGGGTCACTGGCGAGGATCCCATGCCCTCCCTTGCAACCTTTCGTCGACAGCAAGCTGAATCTTCTTCGCTGACTCCCCACAAGAGTTCAATTTGCGCCTGCACAATGGGACGCAACATCTCCAAGTTTCTCAGGGAGTGGGCACTCTACCATAGTGCGATTGGGGTGGATCAGTTCTTTATCTACGATAATGGCAGCGAGGACAACTTGGCAGGCCTAGTGGCGCAGCTCATATCCTCCGGGCTCAACATCACAACCGTGCCATGGCCTTGGACCAAGGTCCAAGAAGCTGGTCTGTCTCATTGCGCGGCCACACAGCAAGCTTCGTGCCAATGGATGGCTGTCATAGATGTTGATGAGTTCATCTTCTCAACAAGCTGGGCAGGATTAGAGAAGCCATCAAAATCTTTGCTCGAGCCCGTCATTTCTGTTGATGATAGCGTTGGCCAAATATACCTTGCTTGTTATGACTTTGCCCCCTCGGGCCAAACAGCACATCCACCAGAGGGGGTCTGCCAGGGCTACACTTGCCGGTTGAAGAACCCGCAGCGGCACAAATCCTTGGTCCGTCTCGACGCCGTGGAACCATCCCTCATGAATGTGGTCCATCATTTTAAGCTCAAGCCTGCTTTCAAAAGCATCTGGACCGCGTTGGCACGTGTTAACCACTACAAATACCAAGCTTGGTCGGAGTTCAAAGTCAAGTTCAAGAGGCGCGTGTCCGCTTATGTGGCTGATTGGAAAGATCCGATCAACCTCGACTCAAAGGACCGGGCTCCTGGCTTAGGAGTTGATGACACCGAACCAAAAGGCTGGGCCCAAAGATACTGCGAGGTTAAAGACAATATCCTTCAGCTGTTAACCACAAGATGGTTTGGTGTCGGATTTGGGAACCCTCATTAGCTCCAGTCAGATCAGGTAACACACACTGGTAAGATCTACCACCTCTCCCCCTCTTTTACATAGTAATTTCTGTTTATTTACACTAACAAAACGTAAATCAAAACCACTAAATTTTCCAGAATTAAAAATTATCTCTTAAATTGGATGGTATACACCTTCTAAATAAGCTTTAGTTTTTTTTGTGAATAAATATAGGCTTTAGGTTGATGGGGAAGCACCACAAAATGTGTGTGTTGCTTACTCCCTCTAGTCTAGTTCTGAAGAAGCCCCCATAATGCAACTTTTACTGCTTATTTTCGTTAACTATAAAACTCTTCAAATTTATACTTCTTTAAAATACTTTATGAGAGATAACCTTTATTTTTATTATACATTATTACTGTAAAGCTCTTCAAGACAATATTGTTTTGAAAATAGTTTATGAGATAAACCTACTCATTGTTTTCACATACCCAATCCAAAAATATTTTGAAATATAGCGAGTCAAAGTTTGGAAAAAGTTAATTAAACCCATGCCTAAACCAACAACTTTTCCAGAACTAGAAGAGGGAGTATAATAATAACCTGTGAGCATTTTGCCTATCAATAGTTAGCAGTTTGTTTTCGCTATTCAAGTTCTTGCTGTCCTTCTTTTTCCATGTTGAACTGTTAAGAACAGATTTATATTCATTTTGCCTTGATACTCAGCATGTGACACGGTGCTTTAATATTGGTTTCTTTGCTAAAATTGGATGACTTCTTTTCCTTGAATGATTTTGGCTTAACAGTTGGGCTTAGATCAATTGAATTTGTAATGCTTAGCTGGAGCATGACATGAAGCCTCTTTATTTTATTTTATTTTATTTTTGGGTCTGGGTGGCTGGATCACTAATCAGTGAAAGCTTCACCTAAATGATTTCAAATTTTGTTTGTTGATTGAGGTCCATTTCTTAAATATGTTGTTTGGTTGATCCTTATGGTTGTTTGGTTTCTATTCTGAAACTATTGATTGAAATGCCGGTCTACACTTTGTTGGCTTTTCTTAAAAAAAAAGAATCTTGGTTTATGAATTATGATGCAGTTAAGCTTTGGCTTATATGGTTTTGTTCCAGTTTTGACTTGTTTTAATTAGCTGGAAACATCTTTGGAGAAAGTCTTTCTTGATATGGAACTCATACATCAAAATGCATCTCCAATGGAGAATGCGACATTGTCAGACTGAACTTGCAAGGTCAAGGTGTGAACCAGTGTATTGAAAATTACTTTTGCTGCATGGTTTCTACTGATCCGAAGAAACAGGTCCAGCATTTACCCATGGCTGAATACTGGTACAACAGTTCCTTTCATTCGTCTCTCCAAAAGACTCCTTTTGAGGCCTTATATATGGATATATATCCACAGCCACAAATCAATGAGTTCTCTATGGAAGGCACTACTGACAGTGAGGCATAGGGTTCCTTAACTGGCAGACAACAACTGCTGTCAACACTGAAGTACAATCTCTTAATCGCCCAGCAGCGCATGAAGAAATATGCAGATTGCAAGCGAGTTGGAAGGACTCTCGCAGTAGGTGACAATGGTTTACTTGAAGCTTCAACCATATCGTCTGAATGCTTTCGGCCTTCTCTCTCACATCAAGCTGCAAAGCAAGTTTTACGGACCATTTCGAGTACTGTATCATGTGGGCAACGTGACATATCACCTGTAGCTGCAAACATGGGTATCCACCCAGTGTTCCACATCAGCCAGCTGAAGAAACACATCGGACCCAATGCAGTTCCCTGTGCTGATTTACCTCTAGGTGATCCTGAAGAGCGTACCAGAACTGAACCTGGTATCGTATTTCAGACCCAACAGATCCCTCGCAACAATCGACCGGTTGTCCAATGGCTTGTACAATGGGAGAATTTTCCACTGGATGATGCAACTTGGGAAGATGTGGATTTCATGAAGCATACATTCCCAGCCTTTTTCCAAGAAGACAGTCGAAGCATGGCAAAGTCAACCTTCAGCTACTTGAAGGCAAGATCGCGCTCGCAAGGGGGCATTGTCAGACTGAACTTGCAAGGTGTTCTAGTGTTCAGTTAACTGTACCGGTTCAGATAATGAACGGCTGGGGATCGACGACGGAGAAGAAGATCGGAAGGCTTGCATTCGCTCACCGTCTACCACTAGCTTATTTACTTCTCACTGTTGCTTTTTCTTCTTTATTCTCTCCTTGCCAACCACGGCTGTAACAGAACAATGTATGCGCTACACGGGATAAGCCCCGATCAATCAATAAAGCACTACGCGGCCTCCCAAGGGAGGTGAGACGCTTCTGATATTTCACATCTATGACTTCTTTTCCTTGAATGATTTTGACTTAATAGTTGGGCTTATATCAGTTGGAATTGTAATGCTCAGCTGGAGCACTACATGAAGCCTCTTACTTTTATTTTATTTTTGGGTTTGGGTGGCTGGGCTAATAATTCATGAAAGCTTCACCCAAATGCTTGCAAATCTTATTCGTTAACTAAGGTCCATTTCTCAAATATCTATTGACTGATCCTTGGTTGTTTTGCTTATGTTCTGAAACTAATTCGTTTCTCGTGAAATCATGTTTTTGGTGAGATGTTGGTCTGCATTTTCCTTTAGAAAATGGATCTTGGTTTTCTATGACTTTACTTGGAACTTATCTTTAATGATGCAGTTAAGTTTTGGCTTATATGCATGTTCCAGTTTTGACTTGTTTTAAGTAGCTGGAAACATCTTTGGAAAATGGCTGAACATCTTGTTTTAATTAGCCTGTTACTTTTAGCAATCATCTGTACTTCGTAAAATGGCTTAACATAATCTGCGATGATAGTAATAGTTGTATATATAACAAAGTTTGTACGGGGAACAAATTTCCTAGCTAAATGCAATTCCAAATTCAGAAGTCGAAATTTTATTGCCCTTTCATGAGTCATCTAACTGGTACATATCCTTCGACCATGAGAATGCAGGATTACAAAGAGTCGAACTTTACTATTGCCAGCAAGGTATTTCTATGTTGTGTTGTGTGATGCCATTAGGCGCATTATGCTAATGTTTTACCCAAGGCTGTTTCTCTGCAGCTTGCCAGAAAGCTTTTTTTAGTTTTTTTGAACAAGGGAGCGGCGCTCAAGGTGCCAAATTCATTTAAAACCACGCTCATGTACATGTTACAGCATGGATTACAACTCTTGGCCAATCAAGCACTAACAGATGTCCCCCGAAAAAAAAAAGCACTAACAGATGTTGTAAGAAAGGGCAGCTAAATTGGCTATGAGCTTGTTTGATACTACAACTAAAGACAGGTTCCACATTGCTAGAAAAAACCTGATGAGCACAATTGTGGGCTACACCATTAATATCTCTGGAAATCTGCTTGGTGTAGCTGAAGAAATCTGCAAGATGTTTCCTGATCTGCCATCTAGTTTCAGAAGCAGTGATGCTTTTTTTGAGCTGCTGCTTTGACCAAAGTCAAATTGTGTTTGAAGAATGTAACTTCCTGCAAATTAAGCTACTTTGCAAAAGCCGCAGCAAGCCAGAGAGCTCCAGCTTCAGCCAGAAGAGAGGAAGGGGCCTGCGCCATGGAGGCTTGTATCATGATGCTGCTAGTAGGCACCATCCACGAAATGATTTTTTTCCCCAAGCCTTGTATCCTGCAAGTGTGATCTTCCTGGAATCTTAGTGTTCTTCCACGAGGCGTCAGAGTAAATCTTAGGACCTGCAATAAGAAGATCTGAAGAAATAGTAGCACCCTGCGTAGGCACAACATTGGGCCTGGGGGAAGTTATGGTTCGCTAAGAATCAGCATGGCTGGGGTTCTGAGTTACAACCATATTACAACAATCAGAGATTGCCTTTTCCATGAAGTGCACCTGATGGGGGAATGAGATTTTCCTTTGAAAAAGTCAATCATTCCTAGCCTTCCACAAACACCAAAGAAAAGACATTTCCGTATGGAGGCATAGGGATGATTCATAGAGAGCAGATGTGTTAGAGTACGTAATGGGCCTAATGGCCTGGGCTGGCGGTATAGCCAGTTAGTCTTAGGGTTAACTAGAGATAAGAGTCGCTTGCTTAGGGGTCAAGTAAGCCTTGCTTGGAGTCAAGTAAACCTCTCTATATAAAGAGAGGAGATGTATCAATCTAATCAAGTAAGAATTAAGAAGGAAATCCCTTCCCTCTTGCCCGGCCGTGGGCAAAAAGGCCCCCGGCCGGCCCTCTCGCGCCCTCCTTCTAGCAGCCACATAACAATTGGTATCAGCTAGCTTTGGTTTGATCATGTCTTCACTGCCGCCCAACCCGTTTCTTCCGCTGCCGGTCATCTCGTCGCCTCCGGCGACCACCACGACCGTCGGCCCGCTCCGGGATCCTCTGTAGCGCCCGCCCCCGCCGTCCTCACCTCGGAGGAGGTGCCGGGGCGCTGCGGGACCTAACCCAGGCGGTCCAGGAGATCCGCCTGTTCTTGGCAGGGTCCTACGGGCCGCACCCGGCTACGTCGCCCATCGCCGCCACCGCGCCGCAGTGACTCCTGTGGCAGTCACCTCACCAGGCGGCCTCCGCCGCGCTCGCCGGGCCGCTGCAGCTGCCATCCACCGCCACCACCGCCCCGCACTGGCTGCAGTGGCAGCCGCCGCTCCTGGCGGCCTCCGCCGCGCCCGGCGCTCTGCCGTAGCAGCCGCTGCCGCTGCCCGGCGCGACACCACAGCAGCAGTTGCAGTTGCAGCAGCCATCGCCGGTCAGCTCCGACCCTGCATCGACCGCGCCGGCAGGAGTCCCGATCCACCAGATCAAGTTCCCGCCGTCGCCATCACCACTTCCCCAGGGTGTCTCCATCTAGCAGATCAAGTTCCCGCCGTTGCCGTCACCGCTTCCGGCTTGGATCACTACCCGCCACGTGTCGGCAGCGGTGAGGCTGCAGGCTGCTGCGCGCGGCCTCCTAGCGCGTCCGTGTGTGTGGGAGATGTGTGGTCTGCAGCTGCCGCTCCCCCTAGTTGCGCTTCGCTGCGCAAAGGACCTCGATCTCGTCCGCTGCGTTGGGGATCGTGGGCATCCTGTTTTCCCCGCGGGCAGCGACCTCAAAGTCTGCGACATCGGCGGTTTGGGGGGGGGGGCGCACCCCTCCTCATCATTCTCCATCGCAAGCCCTCCACTCTTCTCTGTGCAGTGCAGACCAACAACCGTCCGACGGGGACAAGGCAGGGTGTCACCGACAGGAGCGTACCACGTAGCACCACTGCATTCCGCTGGCCACCGCGAGGGCGCCTCTGTTGGTCGCTCTTGCGACCACTTCCAGGTGGCCATACACATGCACTCCTTTTGTCCAGATGGTGTCCATGGGATCCAGGTGGCTGTTCACGTGCACGTCCTGAAGGAAATATGCCCTAGAGGCAATAATAAAGTTATTATTTACATTTCCTTATATCATGATAAATGTTTATTATTCATGCTAGAATTGTATTAACCGGAAACTTAGTACATGTGTGAATACATAGACAAACAGAGTGTCCCTAGTATGCCTCTACTTGACTAGCTCGTTAATCAAACTTGCTTATAAGTTTCCTAGCCATAGACATGCGTTGTCATTTGATGAACGGGATCACATCATTAGAGAATGATGTGATGGACAAGACCCATCCGTTAGCTTAGCATAATGATCGTTTAGTTTTTCTGCTATTGCTTTCTTCATGACTTATACATGTTCCTCAGACTATGAGATTATGCAACTCCCGAATACCGGAGGAACACCTTGTGTGCTATCAAACGTCACAAGTAACTGGGTGATTATAAAGATGCTCTACAGGTGTCTTCGATGGTGTTTGTTGAGTTGACATAGATCGAGATTAGGATTTGTCACTCCGTGTATCGGAGAGGTATCTCTGGGCCCTCTCGGTAATGCACATCACTATGAGCCTTGCAAGCAATGTGGCTAATGAGTTAGTTACGGGATGATGCATTACAGAACGAGTAAAGAGACTTGCTGGTAACGAGATTGAACTAGGTATGATGATACCGACGATCGAATCTCGGGCAAGTAACATACCGATGACAAAGGGAACAACGTATGTTGTTATGCGGTTTGACCGATAAAGATCTTCGTAGAATATTTAGGAGCCAATATGAGCATCCAGGTTCCGCTATTGGTTATTGACCGGAGATGTGTCTCGGTCATGTCTACATAGTTCTCGAACCCGTAGGGTCCGCATGCTTAACGTAATATGTCAATTTGTACTCTGAGTTATGTGATTTGATGAACCAAAGTTTGTTCGGAGTCCCGGATGAGATCATGGGCATGACAAGGAGTCTCAAAATGGTCGAGACATAAAGAATGATATATTGGACGATGTTATTCGGACACCGGATGAGTTCCAAGAGGTACTGGATAATTATCAGAGTGCTGGAGGGTTGTCGGAACCCCCGGGGGAACTAATGGGCCATGATTGGCCTTAGTGAGGAGAGAGAAGGACCATAAGGGGCTGGCCGCGCGCCCCCCCTTGGGTCCGAATTGGACTAGGGGAAGGGGGCGGCGCCCCCCTTTCCTTCCCTTCTCCCTCTCCCTTCCTTCTCCCCCTCTTCCTCAGGTGGAATCCTACTAGGACTCCCCTCTCCTGGAGCGCCCTACAGGGCCGGCCGGAATCGCCCTCCCCTCCTTTATATACGGGGGCATGAGGGCACTCTAGAACACACAAGATCAATTGTCTTAGCCGTGTGCGGTGCCCCCCTCCATAGTTACACACCTCAGTCATATCGTCGTAGTGCTTAGGCGAAGCCCTGCGCCGGTAACTTCATCATCACCGTCGCCACGCCGTCATGCTAACAGAACCCCCCCTCGACCTCAACTGGATCAAGAGTTCGAGGGACATCATCGAGCTGAATGTGGAGGTGCCGTATGTTCGGTGCTTGGATCAGTTGGATCACGAAGACGTTCGACTACATCAACCGCGTTACTAAACTCTTCCAATTTTGGTCTACGAGGGTACGTGGACACACTCTCCCCGCTCGTTGCTATACATCTCCTAGATAGACCTTGCGTGATCGTAGGTAAATTTTTTGAAATACTGCGTTCCCCATCAGTGGCATCCGAGCCAGGTCTATGCATAGATGTTATATGCACGAGTAGAACACAATGAGCTGTGGGCGATAATAGTCATACTACTTACCAGCAACGTCTTACTTTGATTCGGCGGTATTGTTGGATGAAGCATCCCGGACCGACATTACATGACCGCATTCATGAGACTGGTTCTACCGACGTGCTTCGCACATAGGTGGCTAGCGGGTGTCTGTTTCTCCAACTTTAGTTGAATTGAGTTTGACTACGCCCGGTCCTTGTTGAAGGTTAAAACAACACACTTGACAAAAAATCGTTGTGGTTTTGATGCGGAATGGTTCTTGCTAGAAGCCCGTAGCAGCCACGTAAAACTTGCAACAACAAAGTAAAGGACGTCTAACTTGTTTTTGCAGGGCTTGTTGTGATGTGATATGGTCAAGACGTGATGATATATAAATTGTTGTGTGAGATGATCATGTTTTGTAACAGTTATCGATAACTGGCAGGAGCCATATGGTTGTCGCTTTATTGTATGAAATGCAATTGCCATGTAATTGCTTTACTTTATCACTAAGCGGTAGCGATAGTCGTAGAAGCAATAGTTGGCGAGACGACAACGATGCTACGATGGAGATCAAGGTGTCAAGCCGGTGACGATGGTGATCATGACAGTGCTTTGGAGATGGAGATCAAAGGCACAAGATGATGATGGCCATATCATATCACTTATTTTGATTGCATGTGATGTTTATCCTTTATGCATCTTATTTTGCTTAGTACGGCGGTAGCATTATAAGATGATCCCTCACTAAATTTCAAGGTACAAGTGTTCTCCCTGAGTATGCATCGTTGAGTTCGTCGTGCCGAGACACCACGTGATGATCGGGTGTGATAAGCTCTACGTTCACATACAACAGGTGCAAGCCAGTTTTGCACACGCAGAATACTCGGGTTAAACTTGATGAGCCTAGCATATGCAGATATGGCCTCGGAACACTGAGACCGAAAGGTCGAACGTGAATCATATAGTAGATATGATCAACATAGTGATGTTCACCATTGAAAGCTACACCATCTCACTTGATGATCGGATATGGTTTAGTTGATATGGATCACGTGATCATTTAGATGACTAGAGGGATGTCTATCTAAGTGGGAGTTCTTAAGTAATATGATTAATTGAACTTCAATTTATCATGAACTTAGTACCTGATAGTATTTTGCATGTCTATGTTGTTGTAGATCAATGGCCCGTGCTACCGTTCCTTTGAGTTTTAATGCATTCCCAGAGAAAGCTAAGTTGAAAGATGATGGTAACAACTACACAGACTGGGTCCATAACTTGAGGATTATCCTCATTGCTGCATAGAAGAATTACGTCCTGGAAGCACCGCAAGGTGCAAGACCCGCTGTAGGAGCAACTCCGGACGTTATGAACGTCTGGCAGAGCAAAGCTGATGACTACTCGATAGTTCAGTGTGCCATGCTTTACGGCTTAGAATCGTGACTTCAACGATGTTTTGAATGTCATGGAGCATATGAGATGTTCCAGGAGTTGAAGTTAATATTTCAAGCAAATGCCCGGATTGAGAGATATGAAGTCTCCAATAAGTTCTACAGCTGCAAAATGGAGGAGAATAGTTCTGTCAGTGAACATATACTCAGAATGTCTGGGTACCACAACCACTTGACTCAACTGGGAGTTAATCTTCCCGATGATAGTGTCATTGACAGAGTTCTTCAATCAGTGCCACCAAGCTACAAAAGCTTCGTGATGAACTATAATATGCAAGGGATGGATAAGACAATTCTCGAGCTCTTCGCAATGCTAAAGGCTACGGAGGTAGAAATCAAGAAGGAGCATCAGGTGTTGATGGTTAACAAGACCACTAGTTTCAAGAAGAAGGGGAAAGGGAAGAAGGGGAACTTCAAGAAGTATGGCAAGCAAGTTGCTGCTCAAGTGAAGAAGCCCAAATCTGGACCTAAGCCTGAGACTGAGTGCTTCTACTGCAAAGGGACTGGTCACTGGAAGCGAAACTGCCCCAAGTATTTGGCGGATAAGAAGGATGGCAAAGTGAAAGGTATATTCGATATACATGTTATTGATGTGTACCTTACTAATGCTCGTAGTAGCGCCTGGGTATTTGATACTGGTTCTGTTGCTCATATTTGCAACTCGAAATAGGGGCTACAGATTAAAATAAGATTGGCTAAGGACGAGGTGACGATGCGCATGGGAAATGGTTCCAAAGTCGATGTGATCGCAGTCGGCACGCTACCTCTACATCTACCTTCGGGATTAGTTTTAGACCCGAATAATTATTATTTGGTGCCAGCGTTAAGCATGAACATTATATCTGGATCTTGTTTGATGCGAGACAGTTATTCATTTAAATCAGAGAATAATGGTTGTTCTATTTATACGAGTAATATCTTTTATGGTCATGCACCCTTGATGAGTGGTATATTTTTGTTGAATCTCGATAGTAGTGATATACATATTCATAGTATTGAAGCCAAAAGATACAAGTTTAATAATGATAGTGCAACTTATTTGTGGCACTGCCATTTAAGTCATATTGGTGTAAAGCACATGAAGAAACTCCATGCTGATGGGCTTTTGGAATCACTTGATGCTTGCGAACCATGCCTCATGGGCAATATGACTAAAACTCCGTTTTCCGGAACAATGGAGCGAGCAACAGACTTATTGGAAATAATACATACTGATGTATGCGGTCCGATGAGTGTTGAGTCTCGCAGCGGGTATCGTTATTTTCTGACCTTCACAGATGATTTGAGCAGATATGGGTATATCTACTTGATGAAACATAAGTCTGAAACATTTGAAAAGCTCAAAGAATTTCAATGTGAAGTGGAAAATCATCGTAACAAGAAAATAAAGTTTCTGCGATCTGATCATGGAGGTGAATATTTGAGTTATGAGTTTGGTCTTCATTTGGAACAATGTGGAATAGTTTTGCAACTCACGCCACCTGGAACACCATAGCGTAATGGTGTGTCCGAACGTCGTAACGACACTTTATTAGATATGGTGTGATCTATGATGTCTCTTACTGATTTACCGCTATCGTTTTGGGGTTATGCTTTAGAGACGGCTGCATTCACGTCAAATAGGGCACCATCTAAATCCGTTGAGACGACACCATATGAACTGTGGTTTGGCAAGAAACCCAAGTTGTCGTTTCTTAAAGTTTGGTGCTGCGATGCTTATCTGAAAAAGCTTCAACCTGATAAGCTTAAAACCAAATCAGAGAAATGTGTCTTCATAGGATACCCAAAGGACACAGTTGGGTACACCTTCTATCACAGATCCGAAGGCAAGATATTCGTTGCTAAAAATGGATCCTTTCTAGAGTAGGAGTTTCTCTCGAAAGAAGTGAGTGGGAGGAAAGTAGAACTTGATGAGGTAATTGTACCTTCTCCCGAATTGGAAAGTAGTTCATCACAGAAATCAGTTCCAGTGATTCCTACACCAATTAGTGAGGAAGCTAATGATGATTATTATGAAACTTCGGATCAAGTTACTACTGAACCTCGTAGGTCAACCAGAGTAAGATCCGCACCAGAGTGGTACGATAATCCTGTTCTGGAAGTCATGTTACTTGACCATGACGAACCTACGAACTATGAGGAAGCGATGATGAGCCCAGATTCCACAAAATGGCTTGAGGCCATGAAATCTTAGATGGGATCCTTGTATGAGAAGAAAGTGTGGACTTTGGTTGACTTGCCCGATGAACGGCAAGCCATAGAGAATAAATGGATCTTCAAGAAGAAGACTGACGCTGTCGGTAATGTTAATGTCTACAAAGCTAGACTTGTTGCGAAAGGTTTTCGACAAGTTCAAGGAGTTGACTATGATGAGACCTTCTCACCTGTAGCGATGCTTAAGTCTGTCCGAATCATGTTAGCAATTCCTGCATTTTACGATTATGAAATTTGGCAAATGGATGTCAAAACTACATTCCTTAATGGATGTCTTAAAGAAGAGTTGTATATGATGCAACCAGAAGGTTTTGTCGATCCAAAAGGTGCTAACAAAGTGTGCAAGCTCCAGCAATCCATTTATGGACTGGTGCAAGCCTCTCGGAGTTGAAATATACGCTTTGATAGTGTGATCAAAGCATATGGTTTTACAAGAAAGTTAGTGGGAGCTCTGTAGCATTTCTAATATTATATGTGGATGACATATTGTTGATGGGAAATAATACAGAATTTATGGATAGCATAAAAGGATACTCGAATAAGAATTTTTCAATGAAAGACCTCAATGAAGCTGCTTATATATTGGGCATCAAGATCTATAGAGATAGATCAAGACGCTTAATTGGACTTTCACAAAGTACATACCTTGATAAAGTTTTGAAGAAGTTCAAAATGGATCAGTCAAAGAAAGGGTTCTTGACTATGTTACAAGGTGTGAAGTTGAGTCAGACTCAATGCCCAACCACTTCAGAAGATAGAGAGAAAATAAAGTCATTCCCTATGCCTCAGCCATAGGTTCTATCATGTATGCAATGCTGTGTACCAGACCAAAGTAATCTAGGAGTGGATCACTGGACATCGGTCAAGAACATCCTAAAATACCTGAAAAGGACTAAGGATATGCTTCTCGTTTATGGAGGTGACAAAGAGCTCGTCGTAAATGGTTACGTCTATGCAGGCTTTGACACTGATCCGGATGACTCTAAGTCACAAACCGGATACATATTTATATTGAATGGTGGAGCTGTCAGTTGGTGCAGTTCTAAGCAAAGTGTCGTGGCTGGATCTATGTGTGAAGCGGAGTATGTTGGCGTTTTGGGACCGGGGGTGCCCAGACTTGCCTGCCTGCGGCCCGAGGCATGGCTCTACCAGCGTCCTGGTACGGCCCAGCTTCAGCAGCGACAACACAAGACCCTCACGAGGGGCCAAGCCTCGCGAGGAGGATGACACCAGGACCTCCCTGGGGGTGGCCTCACTAGGCTGTCTCCCAAGGAGCAGAGATATCTACGCAAGGGACACCTCGCGAGGTTTGCGTGACATGAGCCATGACGACCAAGGCCAGGCGGGCGCCAGCGGGCGCAATGTACCTGTTTCCTCTTTGGTGCTAAGGAGGCAAGCGCAGGTGCGGGGTCCCGAGGCATCAGGCAAATGTTTCCATATCGGTGCAACAAGACCAAGACCAGCAGGACGGCAGGACGGAGGTCATCACGGAGCCCACAACAGCATCACCACCAGAGCCTTTGGCAGGCGAAGACTACCTTTTGTCAGGATACCTTGTACTAGCTGTCCCTCTTCAAACTTGGCCGTTGTGGGATCCCTTCCCGCCTAAAATTTGGGAAGAGGACCAAGGCCACTATAAATAGGACTTAGCCACCACCATAGACGAGATGAATCGATTCCACCCTGACCATCTCACCAGCTCATCGAGCCCAAGAACACCTCTCCTCCGGAGGTTGTTCATCTATTGTACTAGTTCATCCTCAGCCCCTCGAGGCATTCCACCACACACTGGAGTAGGGTGTTACACCGCAAGGTGGCCCGAACCAGTATAAACCCTTGTGTCTCTTGTTCTTTGGGTCCGTCGAGCTAGGCCGTGGGATCGTTGAGCGAGTGAGCTAGGAAGAGAGTGTTCTTCGTGCGCACCCCAGAGTTCAAACCTCACAAGGGTTTGCCAGAACCCGAAATCCGACATTTGGCCGCCAGGTAGGGGTGCGTCGAAGCTGCGCCTCTCCATCCGCTCCACTTCTTCACCCGCTTCGCTTCTCCATCCAGCCCCCATGGCGAGCGTTGCTCCTCCGGCTGGAGCGGCGGACCCGCGCGGGGGCGTTATGGGGCTCTGAGCCTTCACCCCGCCTTGCGGCAGATGCGGTGGCCGTGCAAGTTCAAGCTGGAGATGCCGCCCCGCTACTTCGGCGCGGCGGATCCAACGGCCTTCCTCTAGGCGTACGAGGAGGCCATTCGGGAGGCCGGAGGCGACGACCAGGTCATGGTCAACTGGTTCCCCATGGCCCTCGCTGGCGCGCCGCGCGCCTGGTTGCTCAACCTGTCGGAGTCCTCTTGGACTCCTGGGAGGAGCTGCATGACCTCTTCACCCCGCGCTTCGCGGCACCGGTGCCCCCTGCTGTAGCAGCCCTCCATGGTGGTTCGCAGGCGCCTCCCTTGGGTCGCCACGTCAAGCAGTTCGTTCGCCAGATGGGCGCCACCCGTGCATAGCAGGGGGCTCCCTCGGGATGGGCGGCATCGCAGGCCGATCTCACCTTCGACTCGGGGGACCATCCAGCAATCACCGCGGGCTCGGGCGTGCTCCCGATGGTCTACACACCCACCATCTACAACGTAGCAGTCACCAAGACCCTCATTGATGGAGGAGCTGGCCTCAATGTGCTCTACGTGGAAGCTTTCAGCTTGCTCCACGTGCTGCTCGGCCGGCTCCGCCACACCAAGCCCTTCTTCGGAGTTGGCGGTGGTTCCACCAGCCCCCTAGGGCAGATCCGCCTCCCCATCACCTTTGGCACTCGCGATAACTACCGCACCGAGCTCATCGACTTCGATGTCGCTCGCATCAGCCTCCCGTACAACGCCATCCTCGGGTACCTTGCCCTGGCTCAGTTCATGGCGGCAACCCATCCCGCCTATAACCTCATGAAGATGCCGGGTAGCAGCGCTGTCCTCACCATGGTCGGAGACACCAAGGAGGCCCTGACGGCCCTCAAGCTCGCCATCAGGGCCGCAGTGGCAGCTCACCCCACTGAGGAAGCAGTATCTGGGGCACAAGGGGCTGCGTCGGCAAAGAAGAAGCAGTTGTTCTCGCAAGATTGGGCCAAGACGAAGCAAGTACCGGTCGATGATGATGGGACCTTGGGAGCCACCTTCACCATAGGTGCCAACCTCAACCCAGACCAAGAAAAGACACTGGTGAAATTCCTGCGCGCGAACAAGGAGGTATTCACCTGGGAGCCCAAGCAGCTGGTGGGGGTCCCAAGGGGAGTAATCGAGCACCACTTAAGGGTGTGCCCTAATGTGCACCCGGTAAAGCAGAAGGCACGACAGCAGTCTACAGAGAAGCAATCCTTCATCGTCCAGGAAACCCGTAAGCTACATGCAGCGGGTGTCATCCGTGAAGTCCGGTATCCGGAGTGAATGGTGAACCCCGTCGTCGTGCCCAAGAAGGGAGGGAAGGAACACATGTGCGTCAACTTCACCAACCTCAACAAGGCCTGCCCTCAGGACCCGTTCCCGCTTTCGCACATCGATCAGATCATCGACTCCACCGCCGAGTGCGACCTATTATCTTTCCTAGATGCCTTCTTAGGTTACCACCAGATAAAGATGGCGGTGGAGGACGTAGAGAAGACGGCCTTCTTAACCCCGTGCGGAGTGTACTGCTACACCTGCATGTCGTTCAGGCTGCGTAACACTGGGGCGACCTTCCAGTGGCTGATGCATATCGCTGTGGGTCAACAGCTTGGGAGGAATGCAGAGGCCTACATCGACGACATTGTGGTAAAATCTCGGGAGGCAAGGACCCTCATTCAGGATCTGGAGGTGACTTTTGCCAGCCTGCGTGCAGTAGATCTGTGGCTCAACCCAGAGAAATGCGTGTTCGGCGTCCCCTTCAGCAAGCTGTTGGGTTTCCTCGTGTCGCATAGGGGGATCGAGGTGAACCGGAGAAGGTCAAGGCAATAGAAGACATGAGCCCGCCGCAGACTCTCAAGGAAATGCAAAAGCTCACGGGATGTGTGACCTCGCTGGGGTGCTTCATCTCCAAGCTGGGGGAGCGTGCCCTCCCATTCTTCAAGCTGATGAAGAGGAAGGGTCCGTTCGAGTGGACCCCAGAGGTCGACATGGTGTTTCAAGACCTCAAGAGATACCTAACCAGCTCACCGGTGATGGTGGCACCGCGTCCCCTCGAGCCCCTGGTGCTTTACCTGATCGCCACGCCCCATTCCGCTAGTGTGGCACTGGTAGCCATCCGGGAGGAGCGCCAGGCCAAGAGTCTGCCGCGCGACACTGCGCATTTGGTCAGAATGATGCAGCACCAAGACGGCGCCACTGAAGCCACTGCAGCACCAATAGATGACCGGGCCCCACAAGACCAACCTCATGAGGTCGCGGTAGCACCGACAGGAGACCGACCTCCTGAGGGCCCCCAGCCTCAGGAAGCGCCCCAGCCTCAGGAGATCTCGAACCCCACCAGTCCTCTCGTCCTCATCGAACACCCAGTGTACTTCATCAACACGATGATACGAGACGCGCGGGCGCGCTACCCCATGCCGCAGAAGCTTTTGCTCGCACTCCTCATGGCCTCGTGCAAGTTATGCCACTACTTTCAAGGCCACCCCATCAAAGTTGTCTCAGCTTACCCACTGGAGAGGGTACTCCGGAGCCCCAATGCTGCGGGAAGGGTCGCCGAATGGAACATCGAGTTGCAGGAATTCCAGCTGGAGTTCAGCACCGCCAGGGTCATCAAGGAAGCTGCGCTCGCCGACTTCGTGGCGAAGTGGAATGACGCTCCAGCGCCCGAAGCAGGTGAGGATCGATCTCTCTCGCCAGGGAGCAAAGCACCAGACGGCTGGGTCATGTACTTCGACGGCTCCTTCGAGCGGCACGGCGCGGGGCCCGGGGCCTTACTCATCTCGCCCACCTAGGACAAACTCTACTATGCCATGCAGCTCTGCTTCCAGCGGGGTGAAAAGGTCTCCAACAACATCGTGGAGTATGAAGGTTTGATCGCCGGCCTCAAGGCTGCGGCGGCCTTGGGGGTGAAGCACCTCACCATCAAGGGTGACTCGCAGCTCCTCGTCAACTTCTCCAACAAGGTGTACGGACCGAAGGACGAGCATATGGAGGCATACCTCGCGGAGGTACGCAAAATGGAGAAGCAATTTTTCGGCCTGGAGATGCAACATGTGCCCCGCGGCACAAACAAGGAAGCTGACGATATCGCCAAGAGGGCATCCAGGCGTCAACCACAGGAACCTGGCATCTTCGAGGAGCGGCTCTTCAAGCCTTCAACGCCCCCCCGGCTGCGGAGCCAGCACCATCTCGAGAGGAGCTTCCCTCGCCACCAGCCACAGGAGCCCCCGACTGCGGCTCAACCTCATGAGCACGCCTGCTCCTCGCGCTCGAGCCTCAGGAGGGGTGCTGGACCAAAGATTTCAAGATGTACCTGCTGCAAGGGGCCCTGCCGGAGAAGAAGGAGGACACGGAACGTGTGGCTCGGCTAGCTATGACTTACTGCATCTGGGACAGTGAGCTATACCGAAAGCGACCGAATGATGTTTCCTTGCGATGCATCTCCAGGGAGCAGGGGTACGAACTGCTAGCTGACATACATGGTGGAGGCGGCGGGCATCACTCGTCGTCACGCACCCTGGTGGGCAAGGCGTTCCGCAGTGGATTCTACTAGCCCACGACACTCAACGACGCAACCGAGCTGGTGAGATCCTGCGAGCCCTGCCAGTTCCATGCCAAGCAAATCCACCAGCCTGCTCAGGGCCTCCAGTCTATCCCACTTCCGTGGCCGTTTGCGGTCTGGGGGCTGGATATCCTGGGCCCATTCCCTCAAGCGCTGCTACCTCTTGAGCACTGCGTTGGATTTCCCCGAAGAGGAGAGGATGATGCAGTAAAGTAGCATAAGTATTTCCCTCAGTTTTTGAGAACCAAGGTATCAATCCAGTAGGAGACCACGCACAAGTCCCTCGTACCTACACAAAACGATAGCAACTCGCAACCAACGCTTAGGGGTTGTCAATCCCTTCACGGTCACTTACGAGAGTGAGATCTGATAGAGATAATATTTTTGGTATTTTTGATAGATAGATGCAAAGTAAAAATAAAGGCAATGTAAAAACAAAGCAAGTAAATAAAGTGATATAGATTGATATGATGAGAATAGACCCCGGGGCCATAGGTTTCACTAGTGGCTTCTCTCAAGAGCATAAGTATTCTACGGTGGGTGAACAAATTACTGTTGAGCAATTGACAGAATTGAGCATAGTTATGAGTATATCTAGGCAATGATCATGTATATAGGAATCACGTCCAAAACAAGTAGATCGAAACGATTCTGCATCTACTACTATTACTCCACTCATCGACCGCTATCCAGCATGCATCTAGAGTATTAAGTAAAAATAGAGTAACGCCGTAAGCAAGATGACATGATGTAGAGGGATAAATTCATGCAATATGATAAAAACCCCATCTTGTTATCCTCGATGGCAACAATACAATACATGCCTTGAAACTCTTTCTGTCACCGAGTAAGGACACCGCAAGATTGAACCCAAAGCTAAGCACTTCTCCCATTGCAAGAACTACCAATCTAGTTGGCCAAACCAAAAAGATAATTCGAAGAGACTTGCAAAGATAACTCAATCATACATAAAAGAATTCAGAGAAGAATCAAATATTTTCCATAGATAATACTGGATCATAAACCCACAATTCATCGGTCTCAACAAACACACCGCGAAAATAAGATTACATCGAATAGATCTCCACGAGAGAGGGGGGAACATTGTATTGAGATCCAAAAAGAGAGAAGAAGCCATCTAGCTACTAGCTATGGACCCGAAGGTCTGAAGTAAACTACTCACACTTCACCGGAGGGGCTATGGTGATGATGTAGAAGCCCTCCGTGGTGGATGCCCCCTCGGGCGGAGCTCCGGAACAGGCCCCAAGATGGGATCTCGTGGATACAGAAGGTTGCGGCGGTGGAATTAGGTTTTTGGCTCCTGTTCTGATCGTTCGGGGATATGTAGGTATATATAGGAGGAAGGAGTACGTCGGTGGAGCTCCGAGGGGCCCACGAGGTAGGGGGGCACGCCCGGGGGGGGGGGGGGCGCCCTCCACCCTCGTGACCTCCTCGGGCACTGCTTGGAGTAGGTTCCAAGTCTCCTGGGTCACGTTCGGTTGGAAAATCATGATCCCGAAGGTTTCATTCCGTTTGGACTCCGTTTGATATTCTGTTTTTTTGAAATACTGAAAAAGGCAAAAAACAACAATTCCGGGCTGGGCCTCCGGTTAATAAGTTAGTCCCAAAAGTAATATAAAAGTGGAAAATAAAGCCCAATATAGTCCAAAACAGTAGATAAAGTAGCATGGAGCAATCAAAAATTATAGATACATTGGAGACGTATCAGGCATCCCCAAGCTTAATTCCTGCTCGTCCTCGAGTAGGTAAATGATAAAAAAGAATTTTTGATACGGAGTGATACTTTGGCATAATTTAAATGTAAATCTTATTAATTGTGATATGAATATTCAGATCCGAAAGATTCAAGACAAAATTTCATATTGACACAAAAATAATAATACTTCAAGCATACTAATCAAAGCAATCATGTCTTCTCAAAATAACATGGCAAAAGAAAGTTCATCCCTACAAAATCATATAGTTAGGCTATGCTTCATTTTCGTCACACAAAGATGTTCCCAACTTCTATACCCCCGATGACAAGCCAAGCAATTGTTTCATACTTAAATAATCTCAAACTTTTCAACCTTCACGCAATACATGAGCGTGAGCCATGGATATAGCACTATGTGTGGAATAGAATATGATGATGGGGATTGTGTGGAGAAGACAAAAAGGAGAAAGTCTCACATTGACGAGGCTAATCAATGGACTATGGAGATGCCCATTAATTGATGTCAACATGAGGAGTAGGGATTGCCATGCAACGGATGCACTAGAGCTATGAATGCTCAACAAAAGAAAGCTAGTGGGTGTGCATCCAACTTGCTTGCTCACGAAGACCTAGGGCATTTGAGGAAGCCCATCGTAGGAATATACAAGTCAAGTTCTATAATGAAAAATTCCCACTAGTATGAAAAAGACAACTTATGAGACTCACTACATGAGGAAGAAGGTGCTACTTTGAAGCACAATATATGAGACTCACTACATGAAGAACAAGGTGCTACTTTGAAGCACAAGTGTGGAAAAAGAGATAGTAGCATTGCCCTTTTTTTTTCTTTTTTTGGGCCTTTCTTTTTTTTCTTTTTGGCCTTTCTTTTTTTATTTGGGCAATGCTCTAATAATGATGATCATCACACTTCTATTGATTACAACACAAGGATTACAACTCGAAACTTAGAACAAGATATGACTCTATATGAATGCCTCCGGCGGTGTACCGGGATGGTGCAATGAATCAAGAGTGACATGTATGGAAAATAATGCATGGTGGCTTTGCCACAAATACGATGTCAACTACAAGATCATGCAATGGCAATATGACAAAAGTAATGTATGTCATGATGATGATGGTGGAAGTTGCATGGCAATATATCTCGGAATGGCTATGGAAATGCCATGATAGGTAGGTATGGTGGCTGTTTTGAGGAAGATATAAGGAGGTTTATGTGTGATAGACCGTATCGTATCACGGGGTTTGGATGCACCGGCGAAGTTTGCGCCAACTTTCAAGGTGAGAAAGGGCAATGCACGGTACCGAAGAGGCTAGCAAAAGGTGGAAAGGTGAGAGTGCGTATAATCCATGGACTCAACATTAGTCAAAAGAACTCATATACTTATTGTAAAAATTTAGAAGTCATCAAAAATTCAAGTACTACGCGCATGCTCCTAGGGGGATAGATTGGTAGGAAAAGACCATCGCTCGTCCCTGACCGCCACTCATAAGGATGCACAAGCCAGGTACACTTCATGTTTCAAATTTGTTACACAACTTTAACCATACGTGCATGCTACGGGACTTGCAAACTTCAACACAAGTATTTCTCAAATTCATAATCACCCAACTAGCACGACTTTGATATTATCACCTCCATATCTCAAAACAATTATCAAGCATCAAACTTATCTTAGTATTCAATTCACTCAAAAGAAAGTTTCACATATCTTGAACACCAAGTATATTAACATTAAGCAAATTACCATGCTATTAAAGACTCTCAAAATAATCTAAGTGAAGCATGAGAGATCAAATAGTTTCTTTAAAACAAATCCACCACCGTGCTCTAAAAAGATCTAGGTGAAGTACTAGACCAAAAATTATCACGCTCAAAAGATATAAGTGAAGCACTATGAGCAAAACTATCAAGCTCAAGAGATATAAGTGAAGCACATAGAGTATTCTAACAAATTCCAATTCATGTATGGCTCTCTCAAAATATGTGTACAGCAAGTATGATTGTGGTAGACTAACAAGCAAAGAAACAAATAATACAAGACGCTCCAAGCAAAACACATATCATGTTGGTGAATAAAAATATAGCTCCAAGTAAATTACCGATGGAAGTGGACGAAAGAGGGGATGCCTTCCGGGGCATCCCCAAGCTTTGACTTTTTGGTGTCCTTGGATTATCTTGGGGATGCCATGGGCATCCCCAAGCTTAGGCTATTGCCACTCCTTGTTCCATAATCCATCAAAAGAATTCACCCAAAACTTTAAAACTTCACAACACAAAACTCAACAGAAATCTCGTGAGCTCCGTTAGAGAAAGAAAACAAAAGACTACTTCAAGGTACTGTAATGAACTCATTCTTTATTTATATTGGTGTTAAACCTACTTTATTCCAACTTCTCTATGGTTTATAAACTAATTTACTAGCCATGGATTCATCAAAATAAGCAAACAACACACGAAAAACAGAATCTGTCAAAAACAGAATAGTCTGTAGCAATCTGTAACTAACGCAAACTTCTGGAACTCTAAAAATTCTACCAAAATAGGAAGTCATGTACATTTTGTTTATTGAACATCGGCAAAGAGAATCAACGCAAAAGCACGTTCCTGTGATATATCATAACTAAATTCGTGCGCGCAAAGTTTCTGTTTTTCAGCAGAATCAAATCAACTATCATCGTAGGTTATCCTATAGGTCCTACTTGGCACAAACACTAATTAAAACATAAAACCACATCCAAACATAAGGTAGATGGATTATTTATTCCTAAACAGAAGCAACAACAAAAAACACAAAATAAAATTGGGTTGCCTCCCAACAAGCGCTATCGTTTAACGCCCTTAGCTAGGCATAAAAGCAAGGATAGATCTAGTTATTGCCATCTTTGGTAGGCAATCCATAAGTGGCTCTCATGATAGATTCATATGGTAATTTTATTTTCTTTCTAGGGAAGTGTTCCATACCCTTCTTTAAGGGAAATTGGAATCTAATATTCCCTTCCTTCATATCAATAATTGCACCAATCGTTCTAAGAAAAGGTCTACCAAGAATAATAGGACATGAAGGATTGCAATCTATATCAAGAACGATAAAATCCACGGGCACACAATTCCTATTTGCAACAAGAAGAACATCATTAATTCTTCCCATAGGTTTTTTAATAGTAATACGCAAGATGCAAGTTTAGAGAGCAATCATCAAAATCACGGAAATCTAGCAAATCACATAAAGTTTTGGGGGATAGTAGAGACACTAGCACCCAAATCACACAAATCATGAAACTCAAAATCTTTAATTTTAATTCTAATAGTAGGTTCCCACTCATAATAGAGTTTTCTAGGGATAGAAACTTTCAACTCAAGTTTTTCTTCATAAAATTGTATCAAGGCATCAACAATGTGTTCGGTAAAGGCCTTATTTTGACTATAAGCATGAGGAGATTCTAGCACGGATTGCAAAAAGGAAATACAACCAATCAAAGATCAATTTTCATAATTAAATTCCTTGAGATCCAAAATAGTGGGTTTAGCAACATCATGGTTTTTATTTATTTCAATCCCACTTTCATCAATTTCATCATCAAGATCTAGAAACTCCGAATTCTTAGAACGCCTTCTAGGTAAAGGAAGATAATCTTCAGATTCATATTGCAAAACAAAGATTTAATGGGGGACACATCAATAACTTTTAGATCTTCATCTTGATTTTCATAGGGATTGGAAGAACACACTTTAATAAAGGCATCTTTGGAAGCACGCATCCTAGCGGTTCTTTCCTTGCACTCATCAATGGAAATTCTCATGGCTTTGAGAGACTCATTGATATCATGCTTAGGAGGAATAGATCTAAGCTTTAAAGAATCAATTTCAAGAGAAATTCTATCAACGTTCCTAGCCAAATCATCAACTTTAAGCAATTTCTCTTCAAGCAAAGCATTAAAATTCTTTTGTGAATTCATAAACTCTTTAACACTACTCTCAAATTCAGAGGGCATCTTATTAAAATTTCCATAAGAGTTATTGTAGGAATTTCCATAATTATTAGAAGGATTACTAGGATAAGGCCTAGGATTAAAATTCCCTCTATAAGTGTTGTTTCCAAAACTATTCCTACCAACAAAATTCACATCCATAGATTCATTATTATTCTCAAGCAAAGTAGATAAAGGCATATCATTGGGATCAAGAGGAGTATTTTTAGGAGCAAACATCTTCATAAGTTCATCCATCTTTTCACTCAAAACATTGATTTCTTCTATAGCATGCACTTTTTTACTAGAAGATCTTTCGGTGTGCCATTGAGAATAATTAGCCATAATATTATCAAGAAATTTGGTAGCATCCCCTAACGTAATTTCCATAAAAGTGCCTCCCGCGGCCGAATCTAAAAGATTTCTAGAAGCAAAATTCAATCCGGCATAAAAATTTTGTATGATCATCCATAAATTCAAACCATGAGTAGGGCAATTGCGAAGCATTAATTTCATTCTTTCCCAAGATTGGGCAACATGCTCATGATCAAGTTGTTTAAAATTCATGATATCATTCCTAAGAGTGATGATCTTAGCGGGAGGAAAATACTTAGAGATAAAAGCATCTTTGCACTTGTTCCAAGAATCAATACTATTTTTAGGCAAAGACAAAAACCAAACTTTAGCACGATCTCTAAGTGAAAACGGAAATAACTTCAATTTGACAATATTGTTATCCGTATCTTTCTTCTTTTGCATATCACACAAATCAACAAAATTGTTTAGATGAGTAGCGGCATCTTCACTAGGAAGGTCGGCGAATTGATCTGTCATAACAAGATTTAACAAAGCGGTATTGATTTCACAAGACTCATCATTATTAAGAGGAGCAATCGGAGTACTAAGGAAATCATTATTATTGGTATTCGAGAAATCACACAATTTCGTATTATCTTGTGCCATGGCAACAAGTAATCCAACACACAAGCAAACAGAAAGGCGACGGGAAAAAGGCAAACGGGAAAGAGAGGAGGAGATTGGGAAATAGAGGGCAAATAAAATGACAAGGGTGAAGTGGGGGAGTGGAAAACAAGAGGCAAATGGCAAATAATGTAATGCGAGAGATAGGGATTGCGATGGGTACTTGGTATGGTTGACTTGCATGCGTGAGCCTCCCCGGCAACGTCGCCAGAAATTCTTCTTGCTACCTCTTGAGCACTGCGTTGGATTTCCCTGAAGAGGAGAGGATGATGCAGTAAAGTAGCCTAAGTATTTCCCTCAGTTTTTGAGAACCAAGGTATCAATCCAGTAGGAGACCATGCACAAGTCCCTCGTACCTACACAAAACGATAGCAACTCGCAACCAACGCTTAGGGGTTGTTAATCCCTTCACGGTCACTTACGAGAGTGAGATCTGATAGAGATAATATTTTTGTTATTTTTGATAGATAGATGCAAAGTAAAAATAAAGGCAAAGTAAAAACAAAGCAAGTAAATAAAGTGATATAGATTGATATGATGAGAATAGACCCGGGGGCCATAGGTTTCACTAGTGTCTTCTCTCAAGAGCATAAGTATTCTACGGTGGGTGACCAAATTACTATTGAGCAATTGACAGAATTGAGCATAGTTATGAGTATATCTAGGCAATGATCATGTATATAGGCATCACGTCCAAAACAAGTAGATCGAAACGATTCTGCATCTACTACTATTACTGCACTCATCGACCGCTATCCAGCATGCATCT
Organism: Triticum aestivum; assembly: GCF_018294505.1. Taxonomy (NCBI): domain Eukaryota; kingdom Viridiplantae; phylum Streptophyta; class Magnoliopsida; order Poales; family Poaceae; genus Triticum; species Triticum aestivum. Next base: position 264,050,065 of record NC_057810.1, on the reverse strand, counting down.
AGAGTATTAAGTAAAAACAGAGTAACGTCGTAAGCAAGATGACATGATGTAGAGGGATAAATTCATGCAATATGATAAAAAACCCCATCTTGTTATCCTTGATGGCAACAATACAATACGTGCCTTGCAACTCTTTCTGTCACTGAGTAAGGACACCGCAAGATTGAACCCAAAGCTAAGCACTTCTCCCATTGCAAGAACTACCAATCTAGTTGGCCAAACCAAAAATATAATTCGAAGAGACTTGTAAAGATAACTCAATCATACATAAAAGAATTCAGAGAAGAATCAAATATTTTCTATAGATAATACTGGAGACCCACAATTCATCGGTCTCAACAAACACACCGCAAAAAGAAGATTACATCGAATAGATCTCCATGAGAGAGGGGGAGAACATTGTATTGAGATCCAAAAAGAGAGAAGAAGCCATCTAGCTACTAGCTATGGACCCGAAGGTCTGAAGTAAACTACTCACACTTCATCGGAGGGGCTATGGTGATGATGTAGAAGCCCTTCATGGTGGATGCCCCCTTCGGCGGAGCTCCGGAATAGGCCCCAAGATGGGATCTCGTGGATACAGAAGGTTGCGACGGTGGAATTTGGTTTTTGGCTCCTATTCTGATTGTTCGGGGATACGTAGGTATATATAGGAGGAAGGAGTACGTCGGTGGAGCTTCGAAGGGCCCAGGAGGTAGGGGGGCACACCGGGGGGGGGGGGCTCCACCCTCGTGACCTCCTCGGGCACTGCTTGGAGTAGGGTCCAAGTCTCCTGGGTCACGTTCGGTTGGAAAATCACGATCTCGAAGGTTTCATTCCGTTTGGACCCCGTTTGATATTCTGTTTCTTCGAAATACTGAAAAAGGCAAAAAGCAACAATTCTGGGCTGGGCCTCCGGTTAATAGGTTAGTCCCAAAAGTAATATAAAAGTGGAAAATAAAGCCCAATATAGTCCAAAATAGTAGATAAAGTAGCATGGGGCAATCAAAAATTATAGATATGTTGGAGACGTATCAAGCGCCCAGGGGCTACCGCTACCTCTATGTCGCCGTCGACAAGTTCACCAAGTGGACAGAGGTGGGAGCCGTCCGCACCATCCCAGCCGGATCTGCGGTCAAGTTCATCAAGGGCCTAGTGAGCCCTTTCGGGGTCCCTAACCGCATCATCACCGACAACGGCTCACAGTTCACTAGCAATCTCTTCAAAACATATTGTGCTAATCTTGGAACGCAGATATGCTACGCCTCAGTGGCGCACCCCAGAAGCAACGGTCAAGCTGAGCGCGCCAATGCGGAGGTCTTGAGAGGCCTCAAGACAAGGACCATCAAGAAGAAGCTCGAGGCATATGGCAGGGGCTGGTACGACGAGCTCCAGTCCATGCTTTGGTCCATCCGCACCACCGCCACCAAGCCGACGGGCGAGACTCCGTTCTTCCTCGTCTACGAAGCCGAAGCGGTTCTCCCTCATGAGGTCAGGCATTGCTCCGTGCGGGTCCTGGTGTTTGACGAAGCACGTCAGGACTCCATGCGGGGGATGGACCTCGTGCTGGGGGAGGAACACCGTCGCCAAGCCTCGCTCCATGAGGCAAGGTATCAACAGGCGCTGCGGCGGTACCACTGCTGCAGCGTCCGCTCTAGGACGCTCGAGGTGGGCGATCTCGTCCTGAGGCGGGTGCTCTCCAGGGAAGGGCTGCATAAGCTCTCACCCATGTGGGAGGGCCCGTTTTGGATTGTCCGCGTCTCCAGGCCTGGCGCTGTGCACCTGGAGACGCAGGACGGGATCCCCATCCAGAACGCCTGGAACATCCAGCACCTCCGAAAGTTCTACCCATGAAGCAAGGCCCAGTGCCTATGAAAGTCTCCACCCGTGACACTCTCACGTAATAATGAGTGGGGCTGTACACCCCCTGGAGTCTCCAGTGCCGCCCTCAGGCCTTGGGGGCTCCCTCCCACGTCCTAGTGGCAGCACTTAGCTCCGCGCTGGTGAGAAGACTAGACTAGGTGCCGGACGCAGCTGTTCATTTGCTTTCTGTAGCTAGTTTGCAACCTTTTAATGAAATTTGGAGTTCTGGCATTTCTCGATTGCTTGGTTGAGTTCCCCTCTCTTTTACTTCTTCGCTCGCTTCTTTGCCTTGCACCGGGAGGACGACAGTTTCCTGACGCTCTCCCTCGTGTGCCTCATGCGGGGGCTGGGTAGGTGTGTGCGTGCACTGGGTTAGCCTAAACCACGGACACACTTCGCCAAAGCCCTGCCACCCCAGAGCTTTGGCTCCCTTGATCTTCGCGAGGCGCCCTCAATCGAGCTCGTGATTAGCGCACCCTCCTAAGTCCATGCCCCACGGGGTACCGTGACACGGTGCGCTAAGCCATGATTAGCCCATGCCTGAGGGCTCGTGCAAGGAGGAACAAGGCACTCGACATATGTTCTAACAAATTTTTGCCGCTTCGCGGTGCCTCCCGAGGTCAGCGGCTCCCGAGTCAGCAGCAAGGAAGCCTCACTAGATGCCAGGAGGCGCGCCCTCAGAGACGGAAACCAACCCCGAATGTATTAAGCTAAGTTGCCCTCTTACATCTGCGTGGAGCACGAACAATGTCGGAACAATAAGCATAACATAATAGCATAAAGACCACAGTTCATTACACGCCCCAGCAGGGCCATCTACTTCTTTCAAAATGCAGAAAGAAGGGAAAAGCCAAACAAAAGTGGCCCGCGCGGCCGTGGCGGCTCACGAGGCCCAGCACCGATGGGCCCTCCGGACTCAGCTCAGTCTGAGCCCCTCTCGTGGTTCACCACCGCATGGGGGCGGGACGACCCGCCACCATCCTCGAAGCGGGCCGTCCGTCGCCAAGGGTGAGTTCGCCCTCAACCTCGTCACGGCCGTTGCCCAGGCTGAGCTCGTTGCCGCCACCGCTGTCTTCGGGGTAGCACCCTGCGCGGCGACCATCTTCCCCAAAAACCCTCACAAAGAGGATCACGGTGCCGTCATACTTGAAGTGGAGGGTGCACCGCCCACTGAGGCCACGCGTGCGGGGAAATGTCTGCCAGCCGCGGGCCAGGGCCACGTTGCCCGTGACGGAGGTCTCCACCGCGACCCATGAGGCTTGGCTGCAGCAACTGTCGGCTTGCAGCCAAAGGCCGCCAAGACCCCCGGTCGGCAACTCACCGGCAAAGGAGCACGGGAGCTGGAGCCAGGTGCCTGCCGGGCTCTCCGACCACACAACGAACTCCGGGAGCACCTCCGCCAAATGAAAGCGTGGCCGAGGAGGCCGGGCGACCATGGCACGCCTTCCCTCGGCATAAGCGCTTCTCTGCCTAGAGCGGCCCCCACCGTGGGAGGAGGCACTGCTGCGGCCACCAGGGACGACACCGGCCCCTGAAGGAATGCGACCGCGCCCCTGAGGAGCCATGGCGGGGGTTGTAGCATGCTTACGGGGGCGACCTCGCCCCCTTTTGGGCGGTGGCGAGCCAGGCCCCCTCCTGGCGAGCCTTCCCTTTCTCCGCGTCCGAGAACCTCTTCGTCGGTGCCATGAGTGTCGCGGCAAGATGGCGAGGCGAGGAGGAAGAAAAAGAAGCATGCTGCATGGAGAAGAAGATAAGCGGCGGGGGCTCCTCTCCTCTCCTCATTTATAGCCAGAAGGAGGCCAACCGCCGGCCTCCACGATCACAGGTAATGATGGTTTTCCTCTGCATGTAGCAGGGTCTCATCAAGTCGAACGGTTGCTGAGGCAGCATGGGGAAGCGGAGGTGCCCACATCCCATCAATTGCCACACGTCAATCAAGGCCGCAGGCGGTTGGGGCCCGCGGCGCTCCGCACTTGCCCTTTGGCTTCGCCTTGAAGCCAAGTTTGAGCGTGCCTTGGGCCCGGGGGCTACTGTCGGTGTTCTGGAACTGGGGGTGCCCAGACTTGCCTGCCTGCGGCCCGAGGCGTGGCTCTACCCGCGTCCTGGTACATCCCAGCTTCAGCAGCGACAACACAAGACCCTCGCGATTGGACAAGACTCGCAAGGCGGATGATACCAAGACCTCCCTAGGGGTGGCCTCACTAGGCTGTCTCTTGAGGATCGGAGATATCTATGCAAGGGACACCAAGGTTCGCGTGACGTGAGCCATGATTACCAAGGCCAGGCGGGCGTAGTGTACCAGTTTCCTCTTTGGCGCTAAGGAGGCAAGCGCAGGCGCGGGGTCCCGAGGCATCATGCAAAGGTTTGCATATCAGTGCAACAAGACCAAGACCAGCAGGACAGAAGACGGAGGTCATCACGGAGCCCACAACAGCATCACCACCAGAGCCTTTGGCAGGCAAAGACCACCTTTTGTTAGGATAGCTTGTACTAGCTGTCCCCCTTCAAACTTGGCTGTTGTGGGATCCCTTCCCGCCTAACATTTGGGAAGAGGACCAAGGCCACTATAAATAGGACTTATCCACCACCATAGACGGGATGGATCGATTCCACCTGACCATCTCACCAGCTCATCGAGCCCAAGAACACCTCTCCTCCGGAGTTGTTCTTGAAGGAAATATGCCCTAGAGGAATAATAAAGTTATTATTTATTTCCTCATATCATGATAAATGTTTATTATTCATGCTATAATTGTATTAACCGGAAACATGATACATGTGTGAATACATAGACAAACATATAGTCACTAGTATGCCTCTACTTGACTAGCTCGTTAATCAAAGATGGTTATGTTTCCTAACCATAGACATGTGTTGGCATTTGATTAATGAGATCACATCATTAGAAGAATGATGTGATTGACATGACCCATCCCGTTAGCTTAACACTTGATCGTTTAGTATTCTGCTATTGCTTTCTTCATGACTTATACATGTTCCTGTAACTATGAGAAATATGCAACTCCCGTTTACTGGAGGAACACTTTGGGTACTACCAAACGTCACAACATAACTGGGTGATTATAAAGGAGTATTATAGGTGTCTCCGAAGGTACATGTTGAGTTGGCGTATTTCGAGATTAGGTTTTGTCACTCCGATTGTCGGAGAGGTATCTCTAGGCCCTCTCGGTAATACTCATCACTTAAGCCTTGCAAGCATTATAACTAATAAGTTAGTTATGAGATGACGTATTACAGAACGAGTAAAGAGACTTGCCGGTAACGAGATTGAACTAGGTATTGGATACCGACGATCAAATCTCGGGCAAGTAACATACCAATGACAAAGGGAACAACGTATGTTGTTATGCGGTTTGACCGATAAAGATCTTCGTAGAATATGTAGGAACCAATATGGGCATCCAGGTCCCGCTATTGGTTATTGACCGAGAATGGTTTTAGGTCATGTCTACATAGTTCCCGAACCCGTAGGGTCCGCACGCTTAACGTTTCGATGACAGTTTTATTATGAGTTTACAAGTTTTGATGTACCAAAGTTTGTTCGGAGTCCCGGATGTGATCACGGACATGACGAGGAGTCTCGAAATGGTCGAGACATAAAGATTGATATATTGGAAGCCTATGTTTGGACATCGGAATGGTTCCGGGTGAAATCGGCATTTTACCGGAGTACCGGGAGGTTACCGAAACCCCCCCGGGGGGTTAATGGGCCTACTTGGGCCACGAGGGAGAAGAGAGAGGGAGCCAGGAGGGGGCCGCGTGCCCCTCCCCCTCCTAGTCCGAATAGGACAAGGGAAGGGGGGAGGCGCCCCCCCTTTCCTTCCCCTCTTCCTCCTCTTCCCCCCTTCTCCTATTCCAACTAGGAAAGAAGGGAGTCCTACTCCCGGTGGGAGTAGGACTCCCCCCTTGGCGCGCCCTCCTTGGCCGGCCGCCTCCTCCCCCTTGGCTCCTTTATATATGGGGGCGGGGGGGGCACCCCAGAGACACACAAGTTGATCTACGGATCGTTCCTTAGCCGTGTGCGGTGCCCCCCTCCACCATATTCCACCTCGGTCATATTGTCGCGGAGTTTAGGCGAAGCCCTGCGCCGGTAGAGCATCATCATCGTCACCACGCTGTCGTGCTGACGGAACTCATCCCCGAAGCTTTGCTGGATCGGAGCCCGGGGATCGTCATCGAGCTGAATGTGTGCTGAACTCGGATGTGCCGTACGTTCGGTGCTTGGATCGGTCGGATCGTGAAGACGTACGACTACATCAACCGCATTGTCATAACGCTTCCGCTTACAGTCTACGAGGGTACGTGGACGGACACTCTCCCCTCTCGTTGCTATGCCATCACCATGATCTTGCGTATACGTAGGATTTTTTTTGAAATTACTACGTTCCCCAACAGTTCTCTACTGTACTAGTTCATCCTCAGCCCCTCGAGGCAATCCACCACACACTGGAGTAGGGTGTTACACCACAAGGTGGCCCGAACCAATATAAACCCTTGTGTATCTTGTTCTTTGGGTCCGTCGAGCTAGGCCATGGGATCGTTGAGCAAGCGAGCTAGGAAGAGAGTGTTCTTCGTGCACACCCCAGAGTTCGAACCTCACAAGGGTTTGCCGGAACCCAAAATCCGACAGGGTACATAGCTGCTTCGGAAGCAGCAAATGACCGAGTCTGGATGAAGGAGTTCATATCCGATCTAGGTGTAATACCTAGTGCATCGGGTCCAATGAAAATGTTTTGTGAAATTACTGATGCAATTGCCTTGGTAAAAGAATCCAGATTTCACAAGAGAACCAATCATATCAAGAGACGCTTCAATTCCATCCGCGATCAAGTCAAGGAGGGAGACACAGAGATTTGCAAGACACATACGAGGATCTGAATGTTGCAGACCCGTTGACTAAGCCTCTCTCATGAGCAAAACATGATCAGCACCAAGACTCCATGGGTGTTAGAATCATTACTATGTAATCTAGATTATTGACTCTAGTGCAAGTGGGAGACTGAAGGAAATATGCCCTAGAGGCAATAATAAAGTTGTTATTTATATTTCCTTATATCATGATAAATGTTATTATTCATGCTAGAATTGTATTAACCGGAAACTTAGTACATGTGTGAATACATAGACAAACAGAGTGTCTCTAGTATGCCTCTACTTGACTAGCTCGTTAATCAAAGATGGTTAAGTTTCCTAGCCATAGACATGTGTTGTCATTTGATGAACGGGATCACATCATTAGAGAATGGATCTTCATTTTCTATGACTTTACTTGGAACTTATCTTAATTGATGCATTTAAGTTTTGGCTTATATGCATGTTCCAGTTTTGACATGTTTTAAGTAGCTGGAAACATCTTTGGAAAATGGCTGAACATCTTGTTTTAATTAGCCTGTTACTTTTAGCAATCATCTGTATTTCATAAAATGGCTTAACATAATCTTTGATGATAGTAATGGTTGTATATATAACAAATTTGGAAGGGGAACAAATTTCCTAGCTAAATGCAATTCCAAATTCAGAAGTCGAAATTTCATTGTCCTTTCATGAGTCATCTGACTGGTACATATCCTTCGACCTTGAGAATGCAGGATTACAAAGAGTTGAACTTTACAACTACGAGCAAGGTATTTCTATGTTGTGTTGTGTGATGCCATTAGGCGCATTATGCTAATGTTTTACCCAAGGCTGCTTCTCTACAGCTTGCCAGAAAGCTTTATTTTAGTTTTTTTGAACAAGGGAGGGGCGCTCAAGGTGCCAAATTCATTTAAAACTATGCTCATGTATGTTACAACATGGATTACAACTCTTGGGAAATCAAGCACTAACAGTTGTTGTAAGAAAGGGCAGCTAAATTGGCTATGAGCTTGTTTGATACTACAACTATGGACAGGTTCCACATTGCTAGCAAAAACCTGATGAGCATAATTATGGGCTACACCATTAATATCTTTGGAAATCTGCTTGGTGTAGCTGAAGAAATCTGCAAGATGTTTCCTGATCAGCCATCTAGTTTCAGAAGCAGTGATGCTTTTTTGAGCTGCTGCTTTGACCAAAGTCAAATTGTCTTTGAAAAATGTAACTTCCTGCAAATTAAGCTACTTTGCAATAGCCACAGCAAGACAGAGAGCTACATCTTAAGCTAGAAGAGAGGAAGGGGCCTGCGCCATGGAGGCTTGTATCATGATGCTGCTAGTCGAGGCAACATCCACGAAATGAATTTTTTCCCAAACCTTGTATCCTGCAAGTGTGATCTTCCTGGAATCTTAGTGTTCTTCCACGAGGCGTCAGATTAAATCTTAAGACCTGCAATCAGAAGATCTGAATAAATAGTAGCACCCTGAGTAGGCACAACATTGCGCCTGGGGGAAGTTATGGTTTGCTAAGAATCAGCATGGCTCAGGTTTTGAGTTACAACCATATTACAACAATCAGAGATTGCCTTTTCCATGAAGTGCACCTGATGGGGGAATGAGATTTTCCTTTGAAAAAGTCAATCATCCCTAGCCTTCCACAAACACCAAAGAAAAGACATTCCGTATGGAGGCATAGGGATGATTCATAGAGAGCAGATGTGTTAGAGTACGTACTGGGCCTAATGGCTTGGGCTGGTGGTATAGCCCGTTAGTCTTAGGGTCAATGAGAGATAAGAGTCACTTGCTTAGGGGTCAAGTAAGCCTTGCTTGGGAGTCAAGTAAACCTCTCTATATAAGAGAGGAGAGGTATCAATCTAATCAAGCAAGAATTAAGAAGGAAATCCCTTGCCTCTTGCCCGGCCGTGGGCAAAAAGGCCCCCGGCCGGCCCTCTCGCGCCCTCCTTCTAGCAGCCACATAACAATTGGTATCAGCTAGCTTCGGTTTGATCATGTCTTCACTGCCGCCCAACCCGTTTCTTCCGCTGCCGATCATCTCGTCGCGTCCACGACCGTCATGGTATTTATATTTCCTTATATCATGATAAATGTTTATTATTCATGCTAGAATTGTACTGACCAGAAACTTAGTACATGTGCGAATACATAGACAAATAGACTGTCCCTAGTATGCCTCTACTTGACTAGCTCGTTAATCAAAGATGGTTAAGTTTCCTAGCCATAGACATGTGTTGTCATTTGATGAACGAGATCACATCACTAGAGAATGATGTGATGGACAAGACCCATCCATTAGCTTCGCATAATGATCGTTTAGTTTTTCTGCTATTGCTTTCTTCATGACTTGTACATGTTCCTCGGACTATGAGATTATGGAACTCCCGAATACCGGAGGAACACCTTGTGTGCTATCAAACATTATAACGTAACTGGGTGATTATAAAGATGTTCTACAGGTGTCTCTGATGGTTGTTGAGTTGGCATAGATCGAGATTAGGATTTGTCACTCCGTGTATCGGAGAGGTATCTCTGGGCCCTCTCGGTAATACACATCACTATGAGCCTTGCAAGCAATGTGACTAATGATTTAATTACGGTATGATGCATTACGGGATGAGTAAAGAGACTTGACGGTAACGATATTGAACTAGGTAGATGATACCGACGATTGAATCTCGGGCAAGTAACATACCGATGACAAAGGGAACAACCTCTGTTGTTATGCGGTTTGACCGATAAAGATCTTCGTAGAATATGTAGGAGCCAATATGAGCATCCAGGTTCTGCACCAGAGATGTGCCTCGGTCATGTCTACATAGTTCTCGAACCCGTAGGGTCCGCACGCTTGACATTCAATGACAATTTGTATTATGAGTTATGTGATTTGATGAAACGAAGTTTGTTCGGAGTCCCAGATGAGATCACGGACATGACGATGAGTCTCGAAATGGTCGATACATGAAGAATGATATAGGACGATGTTATTCGCACACCGGATGAGTTCCAAGAGGTACTAGATAATTATCGGAGTGCCAGAGGGTTATCAGAACCCCCCGGGGGAACGAATGGGCCATGATGGGCCTTAGTGGGGAGAGAGAAGGGCCACAAGGGGGCTGGCCGCGCCCCCCTTGGGTCCGAATTGGACTAGGGGAAGGGGGCGGCGCCCCCCTTTCCTTCCCTTCTCCCTCTCCCTTCCTTCTTTCCCTTCTTCCTCAGGTGGAATCCTACTAGGACTTGGAGTCCTAGTAGGACTCCCCTCTGCTGGCGCGCCCTACAGGGCCGGCCGGCATCCCCCTCCCCTCCTTTATATACGGGGGCAGGGGGCACCCTAGAACACACAAGATCAATTGTCTTAGCCGTGTGCGGTGCCTCCTCCACAGTTACACACCTCAGTCATATCGTCGTAGTGCTTAGGCAAAGCCCTGCGCCGGTAACTTCATCATCAGTGTCCCCACGCCATCGTGCCGATGGAACTCCCCGTCGGCTTCAACTGGATCAAGAGTTCGAGGGACGTCATCAAGCTGAACGTGTGCTGAACGCAGAGGTGCCGTACGTTCGGTGCTTGGATCAGTTGTATCGTGAAGACGTTCGACTACATCAACCGCGTTACTAAACGCTTCCGCTTTCAGCCTACGAGGGTACGTGGACACACTCTTCCCGCTCGTTGCTATGCATCACCTAGATAGATCTTGTGTGATCGTAGGTAAATTTTTTGAAATACCGTGTTCCCCAACATGTCTGACGTGCGAATGGTGTCCACTTTTTGTTAAGGGGTCCAAAATAAATCGTCCCAGTCCAATTCAGGTAGAGAGTAATAAAACAAGCCGAGATGTAAAAGTCTTGTTTTTAGGTGTTAGGTTTGTGTTGCATCGAGTCATGGTTATAAGTTGGTTAGGATGCATCTCGAGGACAAGCTGCATGTCCAGGTGGGGTGTAGTGTTAGAGTATGTAATGGGCCTAATTGCGTGGGCTGGCGATATAGCCCATTAGTCTTAGGGTTAGTTAGAGATAAGGGTCACTTGCTTAGGGGTCAAGTAAGCCTTGCTTGGCAGTCAAGTAAACCTCTCTATATAGAGAGATGAGATGTATCAATCTAATCAAGCAAGAATTAAGAAGTAAATCCCTTCCTTCTTACCCGGCCGTGGGCAAAAAGGCCCCCGGCCGGCCCTCTCACGCCCTCCTTCTAGCAGCCACATAACAAGATGTGATATGACACATTGTCCTGCTTATTAATTAAAATACCAGTACCAGGGGTGAGTGAACCAGGTAGCTTTTGCAAATGGGAATAGAAAGAAAAGGTGGAGCTCATCCTCATCGTGATCACATCTACAGCAAGAATTTGAGATATGTGAAGTTTCTATTCTAGTTCATTTGGTGAGGATGCTGCAAAATGAGCACAACAGTCAAGATTGGCCATGACCCTAAGGTAAGCTTTCTCTTTTGCTTGAGTTTTTTTGCAGGAACTCTTTTGCTTGAGTATAACAGGAAACAATGTTTTAAAACTCGATTTACTCAACCAACTAATTGTGCTAGGTGCCCTCACCGAGCAATGTTAGCAAAAATGATGTGGTTATATGTCTGATATGTACTCACCCAACTATATAAGTTGTGAAGAACTAGATATCCATACTGTAGTCCACCTGCATCGTTTGCTCATAGCTCCCCAAGCAATACCCCGCCCCATCCTCCTCACAATCACCATTTCACTAACCCTATAAACCTATGGATCTAGCAACTACGTCACCACCCTTCAATGATGTGGTTATATGTCTGATGGGTACCCATCGGGCATGGATACTCGTAGTTTATGGGCATGGACATGGATTTATGCCAGATGGGTAGGGTGTGGGCATGATTTTCTGCCCATTGAAAACATGGGCATGGGAATGAGATTATTGTACCCGGGCCATTCCCTACGAATTGCCATCCTTAGAGGAACTTTCCCCTTTAACTATAAATGTTGCATCTTAGGAAAAATATTCGTATATAAGAGTCCTTTTAAGGTACTCTACTTGCATCTTAGAAAAAATATTCATATTTCTATGTAAAAACCTCATTGGAAAAGCCTAACAAACAAACAAAAAATCGCTAGAAACCACTAGTGGGGCGTTCATAGCGGTCAGACCACCGAACTGATCGACCCAAGAACACATTGTGTGTTTGCTCGCCAGCAAGTTATAAATAGAAGGAATCATAATTCACGTGTAGGTCGATGGATAGGTACCTATTGTGTACCCTGTAGTGAAGCTAGGTCCATTTGGGACGGGCCAACTAGCAAAGACTCTAATTTCCAGTTCCTGAAGGTTTTAGACCATTTTTTTTCTCTAGATTCTTTCTGGCCTTTTCAATTTCTCTTTCTCTTTTATTTTTTCATTTTCGTATTCTTTTCCAATTTCATATCCATCACATTTTTTCTATTTCACGAAAATTTTAGAATCCATGAAATTTGAATTTATGAAAAAAATCAATTTCAAAAGAGTTCAGCACATTTTAAAAATTTGTGAACATTTTTTTAAATTCACAAAAAACAATTTTGCAAACTTTTTGAACTCTTGTTTTTTTATCCATGAACATTTTATCAATTTCATAATATCTTTTTGAATTTGATATTTGTTTTCAATTTTGTGAACGTTTTTTGAATTCGAGAACATATTTTCAATTTTTGGAAATTGTTTCTAATTCATGAATTTTTGGCATACGTTTTTTTATCACATTTTTTTTTGAAATCACAAACATTTTTCAAATTCACAACAATTTTTGGAATCGTAATGTTTTTATAATCTCTAAACATTTTTGTAATTTCATGACCATTATTTTGAACTCATGAACATTTTATAATTTCGCAAACAATTTTCAAATTCACATGGACGTTTTTGAAATCGTAACAGCTTTTGAAATCATAAATGTATTTTGAAATGGCGAGCATTTTATGAATTCATGAACAATTTTCAAAATTGCAAACATATTTTGGATTCACAAACATTTTCCAAAACTAGAACAATAGTTTGAACTTTGTAAACCTTTTTCATTCTTGGAACACTTTTTTGTTAGAATTACAAATTAAAAAAGTAAATAAAAAGGGAGAGTAAGAAAGAAATGATAGTAGAAAAAAGGAAAGGAAAGAGGCGCCCCCTCTTTTGGTCGGCCCAAACCGCGCAGGGGGCTTGTTGCTGGCTGCACGCCGCCCTACACTACTAGGAAAATGCTTATACATAGTAGCTTAGTAGTAGCGCTGTGAAATAGTAACCGCTGCTGCTAATTAGCAGTAGCGCTTTTCCTAGCAAGTGCTACTAGTAACTCCATAGTAGTAGCGCTGGGAAACAAAAACACGCTACTACTATGTGGGACCAGACGAGGCCACCGACGGTAGGTGGAGTTGTAGCGCTGTACAGAATCCAGCGCTACTACTAAAAGTTTAGTAGTAGCACTTTTTTTTATTGCACCGCTACTGCTAATGGGCCCCACTTAGTAGTAGCACTTTTCCTGGAAAGCGCTACTACTAAGTCCCTTAGCAGCAGCGCGTTTTGCTAAGCAGCGCTAGTGGTAGTTGCAGCTGGTGCCACCTTTCCCACCCCTCCCCCTCCTCTCCCCCACTTTGCCCTCTCTCCCCCTCCTTTCCCCTCTCCCCTCTTCACTCTTCACTCTCCACTCTCCACCATTATTGCTCTTCTTCTCTCTTCCTCCTACCTCTCTTCTCTCCTCATTAATGACACCCTCGTCCATAAATGGCCTCTTTCTTTCTCCTACACCTCTCTTCTCTCCCCCATTAATGCCCTCATCCACCATAAACCCTCTCCATTAGTTAGCTAGCTAGATTCACCTCTCCTCCCAACAACTAGATCTAGCTAGCTATTTAGCCAACCACACGTGCTGTGTCGATCGTTCTCTCTCATCATCTAATTAACCGCGTGCTCTCGGTCTCTCTCAGGATATATATATATATATATATATATATATATATATAGGTGAGTAAAAAGTTGTTCATTTCAAGAATGTGAATATGTGTGTGAATGCGAATATATGTGTTTGGGATATATATATGGAGAGATTTGTGCTAGTGACATGCCCTCGAGTTGCTTAGGTTTTGCCGAAATGTCGATTTATTTCTGTTTCGGTGAATTTCGAGCAAACTCATATGTCCTATTTTTAGGCAAGGTCATGCCAAAATTTTATATATATGTCTTTGAAGCATGCATTATTCATTTCATAACCCTTTTGCTTGTTATACCGTGCAGTCGGTCATGAAGGTGAGTGGATGGAAGGTGGAGCGGTACATGCAATCCGCGGTGATGGACATGCATGCAAATAATCGGACTAGGATTAGATGTCCGTGTGCAAGATGCAAGGAAGGAGTCCTTTTGGACCCTTTTGATCGTGGCACTTTGAAGCAGCTTACGTCAACGAAAGATGGCGGGTCCAGGAAAATCGTGTACATGGGCCATCGTAGATGGCTCAAGAAGGATGACCCATTGAGAAAGCGTGGATATCTATTCAATGGGTTGGCTGAGCTTCGAGGACCTCCACGTAAGAGGAGCGGCGCCGAAATCGATGAGCTGTTGAGAAACTGGGAACAATGCCCCGCGCCGGGAAAGATCAAAAAGGCGCCAGAGCCGCTGCTGAAGGTATGGAAAACGAGGTCTGTTTTCTGGGACTTGGAGTACTGGCCCAATCATGACATGCCTCATTGCCTTGATCCAATGCACATCATGAAGAATGTACTCGAGAGCTTGCTTGGCACACTGATGAACATGCTGGAGAAGACCAAGGATGGGCCGAAAGCAAGGAAAGACTTGGAAGATTTGAAGACCAGGAAAGATCTCCATCATAAAAAGTTGATGGAGGAGAGAGAGACGGAGACGGAGGAGGGGGAAAGGGGCAGAAAAGTCAACAAGAAGGAGGAGAATTATTGCCCCCTTCTTGCTTTACCTTAAGTGCGAAGGAGATCGATCAATTCATCAAGTGCCTTATGAGAATCAAAGTCAGTTCCGGTTATTGTGGGAAGATAAGCAGATTTCTAGACCCCAAGAAGAAAAGGTTCAGCGGGATGAAGTCTCATGACTGTCATGTGATGATGACGCAGATACTCCCGGTTGCCATTAGAGGGATAATGGAGAAGCACGTCCGTGGCACTCTTACTGGTCTCTGCAACTTCTTCGATGTTATATCTCAAAAGTCCATAAGTGTGAAGCAACTCCGAAGGCTACAGGAAGAGATCGTTGTCATACTATGTGAGCTTGAGATGTACTTCCCGCCCGCGTTCTTTGACGTCATGGTGCATCTGTGTGTCCACATCGTGGACGACATCATCGACCTCGAGCCAACATTCCTTCATAGCATGATGCCGTTTGAGAGGATGAATGGGGTCATCAAAGGATTCGTTCATAACATGTCCCGTCCGGAAGGGAGCATCGTCCAGGGGTATCTTACGCATGAGTACATCTCCTTTTGTGAGAATTATATAAGCGTCGGAGACCCTATTATTGGTTTGCCCGTCAAGAAGCACGATGGGAAGCTCGAAGGAGATGGTCACAACAATGACCAGAGGGAATTGCACGTGGACTACTCGGATAGACGGAACGACTTTGACAGGGCTAACTTAGTAGTGCTAAAACACCTAGATGTGGTAGATGATTATGTGGCACAGCACAAAGAAACCATCACAAAGAAGTACCGTGATAAGGGGATGCTAAAGACGGATGACGAAGTTACTGTAGAGCACAACGCCACTTTATTGCGCTGGTTTAAACAACAAGTTCTTGAAAATCCCCCGGAAGAGGGCAGTTCAGATGTATTGCTCATACATGCCTTAGCACATGGCCCCGCGCCCAAGCTCGCGACCTATCAGTCCTACGGTATCAATGGGTACACGTTCTACACAGAGGCCAAGAACATGGACAATGATTACCAGAACTCTGAGGTGACAATTCAATGCGTGACCGACGCCAACGACAGAGCTGAAAGATTCTACGGAAGGGTCAAAGAGATCTGGGAGCTTCACTATGCTGGAATGCATGATGCGACGATGTTCCGTGTCAAATGGTCCAAGGAAGTCGTAAGAGAAAACAAGTATTTCACCACCATGTCTATACCCGACGCGAAGAGCACTCCCGTGAACGTTAACGTCATCGCCAAAAATGAGCCATGGGTACACGCTAAGCACGTGACACAATGCTTCTTCATAACCGACCAGGCCAATCCCAGCCGTGCTGTCACGAGGAGATCCAAAAGGAGCATCGTCGGAATGGATGGAGTCGCCAACGAGGAAGTCTACGACCAATACGGCAACCCGATGAGGGAAGATGATGATGACGATGAAGCATACGTGAAAAGAAGAATCAATACTACATTGCCTAAGAAAGATCGTACTCCATGGCTCCGGAAAAGTCACAAGGAGGGGCTCAATTACTCGGAACGAAAAAGAAAGGGAAGAAGCTCAATGTGAAACATCGTTGACGCAGCTGATCAGAAACCTATATGTATCTATTTTGTGTACGCACTTAAGTAACCGTTATCGATCAATTGATATGTTACCACCACATGCATGGTTCCGGTGATATTCGCGCAGTGGGGGAGAGGGAGACGCCATCGTCGGGAGAAAAACAAAAAAACAAAAGCAAAAGGGAGAAAGCAGTACAAAAGAAAAAGAAAACTAAACAGAAAAGAAAAGGAAAATAATAAAAGAAAAAACAAAAGGAAAATAATAAAAGAAAAGAAAATTAAAAACTAGAAAAGGAAAACAATAAATAAAAAAGAAAAATAGCAGTAGGGCTTGTCTGTGGACCAGCACTATAGCTAAGTATTTTAGAATAAAAAATAAAAAAGATAGCGGTAGCGCTGCTTTACAAACAAGCTCTATAGCTAAGTTAGCTATAGCGCTTGTTTATAAAGGAGCGCTACCGCTATTGTGAGTTAACCCCCGCCGCGCGGGCTCTCAAAATTTCACCAAGTCCTATTCCCCCCATCTCCACCTCACCCCTGCGCCCGCCGTCGACGCCCTCGCAACCTCGCCGTCACCCTGCGCCCAACATCGACGCCCTCACGACCTCGCCGCCATTGGCCGTCGCTCCTGCGCCCGTACTCGACCTCGCCGCCGGCCGTCGTCCCTGCGCCCGCCCTCGACCTCGCCGGCCATCTCCCCTGCGCCCGCCCTCGACCTAGCCTCCGCCCTCGACCTCGACTCCGCCGCCATCTCCACTGCCTCGTAAGCCTCTCCCTCTCCCTCCCCTGCCCTCCTCTCTCTCTCTCTCTGCTCTCTACTCTCTCTATAATTTGAATTTAGCCTAGCTAAGTGTTGCATGTATGAACCCTAGCTCGGAGATGTGGCAGAGAGAGAGAGAGCAATTTAGTTTAGGGCAATTTAGCAAATTTAGTTTAGTGTAATTTAGTTTAGGGCGATTTTGTTTAGGGCAATTTAGTTTACGAAATTTAGTTTAGTGCAATTTAGTTTAGGGCAATTTAGTTTAGGGAAATTTGTAAAAAACAGTAGAAAATTGGTTTTTGTAGGTATAAAAAATAGTAGCTAAAATTTATAAAAAACAGTAGCTAATTAGTTTTTGTAGGTATATAAATTAGCCATAGAAACAGTAGCAAAAATTTATAAAAAACTGTAGCTAATTAGGGCAGTAGCAAATATAGCTAGGGCCATTTTTTTAGCAAATGAGCAAATTTAGCTAGGGCAAATTTGTTTAGGGCAGTAGCACATCAAACCCTAGATGATATTTTAGGAGCATATAGTCTATACAATGTTGCTATTTTTAACACTTGGTTAATTTGCTAAGTCCTGGAAATCTGTCATATAATGTTGCCATGTTCTCTTGAGATAGCATCAAATCTGTTATATGAACTTGTGCCATTTGTCAAAAAGTATCTGAGTGGCCTATGTTTTGCCAGAATGTTGATTCATTTCCGTTCCGGCAAATTTCAGGCGCTCCATATGTCCACTTTTTAGCAAAGGTCATGCCGAAAATTTCCGTGATTTTCGTCATGACTTGTGCTAGAAACTAGGACATATGGAGTACCCAGGATTTGCCGGAAGGGAAATGAATCAACATTCTGACCAAACATAGGCCCCCTTTTCCTCTTCATTATATCTTTTATTTACAATTTTTGATCAATAGGAAACATGTCTACCAACTCCGAAGTCGTGGGTGGTTCTGCTCGCCTCGAAGACCCCATCGAGGCAGCAAATCACTATTTCAATTACCTGGACGAACACCAGATGGGGTTGCATGGTGGCGACAGTGGCACCAACCCCGACACCGACACCGGCACCGGCACCGACACCACCCCCGAGACCGACAATGATGCTGTCGTAGCCGGTAAAGCACCGAAGAAGAAGAGGACATGAAGACGAAACGAGCTTGGCATTAGACAAATTGTGGTCATGGAGATGCACCCCAAGAAGTTAGAGCCAACGAAGCCAGAGGAAGCGCGGTCGTGCTGGGGCAATCAACTTGGATGCATCCTTAGGGAAACCGCCAACATCAACGACAAGAGGTTGAGGCAGATACCACATATGGAGAACATGCTCCTAAAGAAGTTGCACAATAGGTTCTTGTTCCCCGGCCGGAATGAAGAAAAATATAAAGATCCGTGGGAAGACATGACAAATATAAATGACAAGGCGATGGTGACGTTCACCAACGACTTGTCCTCCTGGAAAGTTCGGGTGAAAAAAGTGATTGCGAAGAATGAACCATGGTCCAAGATTCATGGTGATAATCCGTCAATAACAAAAGAGGACTTTGCAAAATTCAAGGAGAATTGTGGTAAAGAAAGTGTCAAGGCAAAGTCAGAGAAAATGAAGGCGCTCCAGGCCAAGAACACACCTCCCCACCGCCTCGGAAGCCGTGGTTACGAGGGGAAGAGGCACATATGGGCCAAGGAGGATGCCGGACGTGAAAGTAACGGAATCCCAGACCCCTTGGAGGAGTTCACTGACCCGTTGGAGCATGACTGGATTAGGGCCCGGTACAAGTGGGACAAAGTCAAAAAGATCTTTTACACGGAACCGAACATGAGGGAGTTCATGAGACTTTTGGTAATTGTTATATTACCACATTATCATATTATCTTCCAATCAATTCGACTGCATGTTTTGTCACATTAGTAAACCATCCACTTTCCTTTTGCAGAAGGAGCAGCACCAAAAGGCATCCGAAAGCGACGAGTCATCACAGTCGTGGCGAGGCCCAAGTGGGACACCCTATTCAACCGGGCCCTGAACATACTGAAAAAGGTCCCAGTGGACAAGCCACCATCCTATGGATGTGTGCATGGCATCGGAGATGGCACCTCGTGGAAGGCATGCTACCACGAGGAGCCAGAGGAAAGAAAGAAGAGACGCTCGATCATCACTCAACAGAGCATCGACGAGAAGGTCAAGATTGCGGTCTATAAGACCAAAGCTGAGACCAAAGAAGAGTTGCTTGGGGCCATCAATGCAGTGGTCACTGACGCGATGGTCATCTTGCTTCTGGCACTTTTCGATTTCACAAAGAACAATCCAAATGCACGGCTGGAGGAATTTCCCCTTTCCAGCTTTGTCGGGAGCAATTCGGCGAACACTAGAGCACTAGCACCTGCTCAAGCAACCGCAAAAGGTCCCGCTCCTATTCATAGCAGCCCGACCTCCGTCTCTTGCATGCTTGGTGGGCCTTCATCGCTGGCTGCGCTCGACGCCATCACAGTAATTACGTGTCATACCCTTTTCACCAGCATATCTATAGTCTTTCGTTTCAGTTTCCTTTCGGATGTTTGACGTCGCAAACATGTCTCCTTTGTAGGCCGACGACACCCTGTGCACCATACTCTACGACATCAAGGGCTAGAAGGTGGTCGTGGGAAAGGCAACGGCCGTGAAGCCGAAGGATTGCATGTTCCACAACCGAGAGATGCCCGATGGTGTCTTCAAGGTTAACGTGGCCAGTGTCTTTGCGGGCTTCGAAGATTTGCCTCCTCCGGTACCAGTCGACGACAACGAGACCCCTAAGATGATTGGCGCATGCAAGGGCTGGTTCTTTCCTTGGCCGAAGTCTCTTATTCGTCTCGAGTCGCCTGGTATCACGCCAATGCCACCTTCTCAAGAAGGTATGAACACCACCCCACCTACCACATTACCTGCACCTATCGTGGCGAGTGATAGCGAACGACGCGAGGGAGAGTCTTCATTAGTGCCAAATGATGTAGCCTCTGCTGTTAAACAAGCAAATGTTGATGATGACATGGAGGATGATGATGATGACCCAGACAAGTATTTTAATACCACCTATGATGATGGAGGATTGATGGCTCAGGATGGCGAAGACTCGGGCTTTGAGCGTGGAGATGATGACTTGATGCTGCCTTTGCCAGAGCCGGAATGTCCTAAGGCGGAATGTAAAAAGTCTCTATTCAAGCGATCCTCGCAGGAGATGCCTCCAGATGCCGCCTGTACCCAGCAACCCCCCGAGGCCCGTCCACTGATTAGCCCGACGACACTAGGGGTGGTGGTTAGGTAAGGTATGGTGGGCTCACTACCGCCAACCTCCAAGAAGCGAAGGAGGGGACCGGACAAGAAAGGCCCTAAAGGAGCTAGAGCTGCTTTAAGCACCCAGTCGCCTGTGGAGCCCCGGGTGGTAGACAGAGTACCCGTCGAAGGTGCAAAACACTCCCATGTCGCCGGCCAACCGATTCTACCCGCGAAAGCGCTAGAGCACATACTGAACAATGATCTAAGGAGACTCCATGAAGATGTGATGGCCAGAGAGAAAAGCCTTCTGGTCGCGGAATTACCAGGATACCCGCTTTATGCAGCTTAGGTGCCGGGTGGGAAGTTGTACGCCGAGAGATGGCCCGTGAATAAGTTCATCCTGCGATTTGACTACATCTACGACATGTTACACATGACCAAGATGGATTTCCACTTCATCCGCATGTATGCGCTGTATCTGAACTACTTCATCAGGGTCGAGAACATCAAATATATCTGCGTCACAGACCCGTCCTATATGCACGAGAGCTTCTTGGTAGTTTGCAAAGAGCACCGTCACTATGCGAGCAAGTACCTCGGTGAATTCATGATTGATAATAAGGACAAGGAAGTGATTCTCTTGCCTTATCATCCCACGTAAGTCATCCGCACATATCCTTTCATAAGTGTTAATCATTCCTTTGCAAGCATGGAGGCTAATTTGAGGTGTACTTAATTTGCGCAGCGGGGGGGGGGGGGGCGTCCTCATCATTCTGTCCCTGGAATACTCCCAAGCGATGTACTTGGACTCATGGAAGAACCTCAGGAAAAAGGATTACAAGCACATAAAGAGTGTTCTCGATAGTGCCCTGTTAACCTTCAACATGTCTAGTGGATATATCAAGGTGAAAAAGTACAGGAATCACGGGCTGGCTTTCGGTCATAAGACCGACTTCTGCTGCATCCAACAACCGCACACCAGTATGGCTGATGGATTCTACCTCATGCATCACCTGCTCGAGTACAGAAGGGATAATCAACGCCTTTGCATGTCACCTACTACCAACAATGCCGAGATTGTCAGCCGGGCCACAAGCATAGGAAGGACACCGGATCATTGAATCAGAGCTGAATTTTATCACGTACAGTGTGAACTTGCCCATGTGATCATGAAGCAGGTCCTCGAACCAACAGGGATGTTCTACCATGGGCCAATCACGCGGGAAGATGTCTGAGCACTGCTACTCGCTCAACATCTGGACCTGAAGCATTTGAAGAAGCTCGGGTGCTTCCTCCGTGACTATGAAGATTGGACCGCCGACATGGAGGACTGATTGTTGATGACAATGTGTCACTACTGTCTTTCTATGGCAAAACTTTGAATTTATGCACGGCAAAACTATGTGATGTAACTAAACCGTGGTCCTGAACTAGCGTAGATCGCTCTAGTTAATTAGTTTGGGCATGAGGAACTTTGTCATTTATGTTTACTATTGGTTGCTCATATTTTGCTCCCGGTTACCTCTTTGTTTTCTTAAATACATTATGTTGCATATTAGCGTTCAATTCATCAACTCACGATGCAGGTACATAGATCAGAGATGGCGAAGGGCTACTACGCCGTGTACATTGGGAGGGTTCCAGGAGTCTACGACCACTGGGCAGCCGCTCAGGCCCAGGTGCACAGGTACCCGGGTGCTAGCCATAGTGGGTTCAACAGCAGAGGTGAAGCAGAAAGTAGTTAATTGAGGTGGACACTCCAACATGAGCAGGGGCGGGTACATAGTCGCACTCTTGCTCATGCTGATCGCTCTTCTCTTCTACATCATGGTTTAGGTAGATATGATGAAACTTGTGTGTGTGCCATGACCATGTAGTTGCACTTATTCGAGACATGACATTATCACACTTGTGTGTCGCTATTTTCGAGATGTGATGATATTTGTGTTGAATGATGATGGTATGATGAGACTACTCTATGTCTATGATATGATGAGAATAGTGTATGTTTAGTATGATCTGATGAAACTATTGCATAGAGCCTGTATAAATACAACACAAATACGTAGGGGGTGCGGGACGGCAAAAGCATGAACATTAGCAGTAGCGCTGGAAAGCACCTAGCAGTATCGCTGGCTTAGCAGCAGTGCTTCATATGAACAAGCACTACAGATAGTTATCAGTAGCACTGGTCCAAGAAGCGCTACTGCTAACAGTACTTACCAGTAGTGCTGCCTATACCAGCACTACTGCTACAACTTAGCTGTAGCGCGCTAGCAGTAGCGCTGGACCCAGCGCTACTCCTATGCATATTTCAAGCGCTACTACTAGGGTTTTCCCTAGTAGTGCTACTCGCAGGCAAACCTAGCTAAGTGGGCCATGAGCCGCATGCCAGCCCATGAGCATGCGTTCTCGGCCCCTCACGGGCCTAAACGGGCCACGGCCGGCATCCTGCTCTCGAGAGGGTGTGGTCCTTGAGCGAACTAGCTTAACCTCAGTGATCTGTTCCTTCTAGACATCCTTCTGCGTACAAAAATAGAAGAAGCTGGGTTGCTATAGGATCAAAGGCAAGTGATTAGACTACTTGACAAATAAAAACCTAACATTTCCTAATTTTAAATCTTGGCAGATTTTAAGAATTCGTTTTTATGGGAAAGATTGCATACTGTCTATTTCCCGAGGAAGCCAACTATAGGGAATAGTCTCAATTATATTTAAAAAGTTATGACTATCACTATTGGGGACTTTGAATTTCCTATTCCGATTCCCTAAAACAAATATCAAACTATTATGCATGATTGGAACCATGCCTATTCAAGTTGAGGTAACTTAGTGCTTTACGAAAATTCGGTTTTATGTTGCTTGGAAATAGTTCATTAATAAGACTCGATCAACCTTATTAATAGATTCTTTTTGAAAAGCATATAATCGATGAATTCCGTAAGCATAACTTTATGTAACTTTATCCTTTGTTTCAATTATTTTTAGTAAAGTTTAAATGTTTTAGAATAGCCTGTTTTACCTGTTTTCTACAAAATAAAAAGTGCAAAATTAAAAGTTCACAAAATGCCAAGCAAATTTAACACCATTTTTTCTACACATTTAAGAATTTTTGGCACTCAATATATATCAGGAGGGTGCACTAGGCAGCCACAAGGGCTGGTGGTGCGGCCACCCCCTAGGCCGTGCCATAAAGGCTTGTGGGGCCCATGGGCACCCACTCACTTAGTGCATGTGTCCCTTGCCTTTTTCTTCCTCCCAAAATTTCTTCTTGCTCCCCAACTTGTGTTTTTGCTGTTTTGCGACAATTTTAGGCCTCTTTGCTCGGAGCCCCATTTCCGAAACTTTTTGGAGGGATTGCTCCTTGGTATGTGAATCCTCCGTTGGTCAGATTAGTTTTTCCTCTAGTGGTTTATACTTTGCTTATTTTTCTAATGTAGGTGACCATGAAAATAAGCTTGCATGTCAAATTTGTTTGGTTCTAAGTAGTTTTGATGGATTGTTTATGCACTACTAGAAGCCTGTGGGACTAGTAGCTATCAAATATATTAAGTTATGTTCACTTTTTATGAGTTGCTAAAAATGTCAAAAAACGTGTGTCCTTGGTTGCATGCTTAGGTCCCATGTAAGAAATAAGAATGAATGTCAAATACCTCGGCACCGCCGCTTGGCCGCAAACATTGAGATACATGGTTTAAAAATTCTAGTAAATCCAAAACTCATCTGAAATTCATGAAACTTGGCATGCTATTATGGAACGGCATCAACATGTTGTTGTGAAAAAATTGTTCCATTTGGGGCAGGTTTGGGTATAAGCTTCTCACAAACCAGAGCTTCTCACAACAAGCCTCATGGTTCCAGTTGGGAACATGTCACCTTTGTGGACGAAACGATATTCGTTGCCCCTTCTTGCTTTCAAATTTTTTCTAATGTCAACTGAAAGCATAAGTGCTCCCTGGGTGATTTTGGTAATTAATTGTTAGGGAATGTAGTATTTCAAAAAAATTCCTACGATCACGCAAGATCTATCTAGGAGAAGCATAGCAACAAGCGGGGAGAGTGTGTCCACGTACCCTCGTAAACCGAAAGCGGAGGCATTAAGTAACGCGGTTCATGTAGTCGAACGTCTTCGCGATCCAACCGATCAAGTCCAGAACGCACGACACCTCCGCGATCTGCACACGTTCAACTCGGTGACGTCTCTCGAACTTTAGATCCAGCTGAAGCCGAGGGAGAGTTCCGTCAGCACAACGGCGTGGTGACAGTGATGATGAAGTTACCGGCGCAGGGCTTCGCCTAAGCACTATGACGATATGACCGAGGTGGAAATCTGTGGAGGGGGGCACCACACACGGCTAAGAAATCAACTTGTGTGTCTATGGGGTGCCCCCTCCCCTGTATATAAAGTAGTGGAGGAGGGGGCCGACCGGCCTCAAGGGGTGCACCCCAAGGGGCGGAATCCTACTCCTACTAGGAGTAGGTTCCCCCCTGATGTTTACTACACAACCTTCTTCTTGTAGACGTTGTTGGGCCTCCAAGTGCAGAGGTTTGTAGGACAGTAGCAAATTTCCCTCAAGTGGATGACCTAAGGTTTATCAATCAGTGGGAGGCATAGGATGAAGATGGTCTCTCTCAAGCAACCCTGCAACCAAATAACAAAGAGTCTGTTGTGTCCCCAACACACCCAATACAATGGTAAATTGTATAGGTGCACTAGTTCGGCAAAGAGATGGTGATACACGTGCAATATGGATGGTAGATATGGGTATTTGTAATATGAAAATATAAAAAACAGCAAGGTAGCAAGTAGCAAAAGTGAGCATAAACAGTATTGCAATGCTAGGAAACAAGGCCTAGGGTTCATACTTCCACTAGTGCAAGTTCTCTCAACAATAATAACATAACTGGATCATATTACTATCCCTCAACATGCAACAAAGATTCACTCCAAAGTCACTAATAACGGAGAACAAACGAAGAGATTATTGTAGGGTACAAAACCACCTCAAAGTTATCCTTTCTGATCGATCTATTCAAGAGTCCGTAGTAAAATAACACGAAGCTATTCTTCCCGTTCGATCTATCCTAGAGTTCGTACTAGAATAACACCTTAAGACACAAATAAACCAAAACCCTAATGTTACCTAGATACTCCAGTGTCACCTCAAGTATCCGTGGGTATGATTATATGATATGCAGCACACAATCTCAGATTTCATCTATTCAACCAACACAAAGTAATTCAAAGAGTGCCCCAAAGTTTCTACCGGAGAGTCAAGATGGAAACATGTGCCAACCCCTATGCATAAGTTCACAAGGTCACTGAACCCACAAGTTGATCACCAAAACATACATCAAGTAGATCACGTGAATATCCAATTGTCACCACAGATAAGCACATGCAAGACATACATCAAGTGTTCTCAAATCCTTAAAGACTCAATCCGATAAGATAACTTCAAAGGGAAAACTCAATCCATTACAAGAAATTAGAGGGGGAGAAACATCATAAGATCCAACTATAGTAGCAAAGCTCGCGGTACATCAAGATCATGCCAAATCAAGAACACGAGACAGAGAGATCAAACACATAGCTACTGGTACATACCCTCAGCCCCGAGGGTGAACTACTCCCTCCTCGTCATGGAGACCGCCGGGATGATGAAGATGGCCACCGGTGATGATTCCCCCCTTCGGTAGGGTGCCGAAACAGGGCCCCGATTGGTTTTTGGTGGCTATAGAGGTTTTCAGTGGTGAAACTTCCGATCTAGGTTTCTTTTCGGGGGTTTCTGTATTTATAGGAATTTTTGGCATCGGTCTCACGTTAGTGGTGGGGGGGGGGGGGTCTCCGAGTCATCCACAAGATAGGGGGCGCGCCCAGGGGGGTAGGGCGCGCCCTCCACCCTCATGGATGGCTCGGGACTCTTCTGGCCCAACTCTTTTACTCCGGGGGCTTCTTTTGGTCCATTAAAAATCATAAAAAAATTGGCACGTCAATTGGACTCCGTTTGGTATTCCTTTTCTGTAAAACTCAGAAACAAGGAAAAAAATAGAAACTGGCACTGGGCTCTAGGTTAATAGGTTAGTCCCAAAAATCATATAAAATAACATATAAATGCATATAAAACATCCAAGATGGATACTATAATAGCATGGGACAATAAAAAATTATAGATACATTGGAGACATATCACCCCCTTTCCTAGTCCAACTAGGAGGGGAAGGAAAGAGGAAGAGGGAGAGAAGGAAAGGGGGCCCGGCGCCCCCCCCCCCCCCAATTCGGATTGGGCTTGGGGGGTGCACGCCTCCACCTGGCCGCCTCCTCCTCTCTTCCACTAAAGCCTATGAAGGCCCATTACCCCCCCAGGTGGTTTCGGTAACCCCCGGTACTCCGGAAAGTGCCCGAACCTATCTGAAACCTTTTCAGTTTCCAAACATAACCTTCCAATATATAAGTCTTTATGTCTCAACCATTTCAAGACTCCTCGTCATGTCCGTGATCACATCCGGGACTCTAGACAACCTTCGATACATCAAAACACATAAACTCATAATACCGATCGTCATCGAACGTTAAGCATGCGGTACGGGTTCGAGAACTATGTAGACATGACCGAGACTCATCTCCGGTCTATAACCAATAGTGGAACCTGGATGCTCATTTTTGTTCCCACATATTCTACGAAGATCTTTATCTATCAAACCGCATAACAACATACGTTGTTCCCTTTGTCATCGGTATGTTACTTGTCCGAGATTCGATCGTCAGCATCACTATACCTAGTTCAGTCTCATTACCGGGAAGTCTCTTTACTCATTCCATAATGCATCATCCCGCAACAAACTCATTAGTTAAATTGCTTGCAAGGCTTATAGTGATGTGCATTACCGAGAGGGCCCAGAGATACCTCTCCGACAATCGGAGTGACAAATCCTAATCTCGATCTATGCCAACTCAACAAATAACATCGGAGACACCTATAGAGCATATTTATAATCACCCAGTTATGTTGTGACGTTTGAAAGCACACTAAGTGTTCCTCTGGTATTCGGGAGTTGCATAATCTCATAGTCAGAGGAACATGTATAAGTCATGATGAAAGCAATAGCAACAAACTAAACGATCATAGTGCTAAGCTAACGGATGGGTCTTGTCCATCACGTCATTCTCTAATGATGTGATCCCGTTCATGAAATGACAACACATGTCTATGGTTAGGAGACATAACCATCTTTGATAAACAAGCTAGTCAAGTAGAGGCATACTAGGGACACTCTGTTTGTCTATGTATTCACACATGTACTAAGTTTCTGGTTAATACAATTCTAGCATGAATAATAAACATTTATCATGATATAAGGAAATGTAAATAACAACTTTATTATTACCTCTAGGGAACATCTCCTTCATTAATGTCATCATATCTCTTGTTGGACTAATATTTTTATCTAGTATATTTCAGATAAGTTCAATAGTCGAGTGGCATGGACAGGAGGATGTGGAACCCCTTCAAAATGCTAAGAACAAACATTGGCAAAAGCTCAAGACTCTACATCTTCATTTTAGTGGTCCAAGATCACATTGAGTCCATAGGAAAAGCCAATAGAGGGGATGAGGTGTTGCTTAATGGACTACTTGGTCAAAGTGCTTTGTGATATGGTCCAAAGCCCTCAACCACTTTCTCATTTCCACATATGTCCTAAACCTAAAGTCAAACTCGGCCCTACTGATTTGATCTATCTGGCGCCACCGAGTTCACTTGACATAGCCACTGCCAGAAACCCTAATCAATTCGGTCACACCGATGGGATCTCGGTCTCAGTGAGATGGGCTTGCAAACTCTCTGTTGCCTGTTGCAATTATTTCGGTCCCATCGAAATATGCAGTCGGTCCTATCGAGTTTGCTTGACCAACTCTCTATTTTCTCATTACCAAAATTGGTCTCACCGAGTTTCTGTAATCGGTCAAACCGAGTTGAGGTTTTACAACCCTAGCACATTAGTCCCACCGAGTTGATCATGTCGGTCCCACCGACAATACTAACGCTCACAATTTTTAACCATATTGGTCTAACCGAGTTTCACTATTCGGTCCCACCGAGTTTGGTAAATTGTGTGTAACGGCTAGATTTTGTGTGGAGGCTATATATACCCCTCCACCCATTCTCCATTTGTGGAGAGAGCCATCAGGACGTGCCTACACTACCAGCATTCATTTTCTGAGAGAGAACCACCTACTCATGTGTTGAGACCAAGACATTCCAATCCAACCACAAGAATCTTAATCTCTAGCCTACCCCAAGTTGCTTTCCACTCAAATCATCTTTCCACCATATCCAAATCTGTGTGAGAGAGTTGAGTGTTAGGGAGACTATAATTTGAAGCATAAGAGCAAGGAGTTCATCATCAACACACCATCTATTACCTTTTGGAGAGTGGTGTCTCCTAGATTGGTTAGGTGTCACTTGGGAGCCTCCGTCAAGATTGTGGAGTTGAACCAAGGAGTTTGTAAGGGCGAGGAGATTGCCTACTTCGTGAAGATCTACCCAAGTGAGGCAAGTCCTTCATGGGTGATGGCCATGGTGGGATAAACAAGGGTGCTTCTACGTGGACCCTTCGTGGGTGGATCCCTTCATGGACACGCACAACCATTACCCTTCGTGGGTTGAAGTCTCCACCAATGTGGATGTACGATAGCACCACCTATCGGAACCACGCAAAAAATCTCCGTGTCTCCAATCGCGTTTGCATACTCCAATCCCATCCCTTTACTTTCTTGCAACTTGCATGCTTTAATTTCCGCTGCTCATATACTCTTGCCATGCTTGCTTAAAATGTATTGTGAATGTTTAAACTTGTGCTAAAACTCCACCTTAACTTGAAGAAATTAAAAATGGCTACTTTTCTTTGTTAATGGTCTAATAACCCCCCTCTAGACACCTCTTCTCGATCCTTTCAATTGGTATCAAAGCATTGGTCTCCATTGCTTTGGTTTAATCGCCATTGGAGGAAGATGGATGAGTCTAAGTTGGGGAGTTTTAGACATAGAGTGCCTATACTTGATGGAGAGTTCTTTCATGCTTGGAAAAATGAGATGCTTGAGATTTTCAATGAATGTAATTTGAACAAGTACATTACTACCCCTTGTGCGCCCCTTGTCGATCCTTTGCATCCTACTCCCGATGAGTCTCTTGACATGATCCGCAATCTTAGAACTGTCAGTCTTATTACTAGAGGTTTGCCTAGAAATTTGATTGTTTGCTTACCTACTCTTGATTGTGCTTACACCATATGGAGATCTCTCGAGGAACGATTTCCAAACTATTCCTTGCAAAATCTAGATGTGATTCTTCATAAGTCAATTGACTTAAGTAAGATGAGTTCCAATGATCCTAAGTTTGGTGATTGTCTATTTGAGATTTGTGACCTTATGCGTGCCAAAGGAGATGTTGTAATAATTAGCAACATCATTTTCGAAGTCATTAGAATTTATAAAGATGAACATTGTCAAGATCATATATCTAATGAATCACTCTCTCTAGGAAATGATCAATTACAAGACGATGTTGAACATGGATACTATGATGAGGATGATGATAGTGACGTTGATCTCGATGAGTCTATGAGACACTTTGGTCTTATGGCTAATCTTCGCGGCTACATGGCTGGAGGAAAGGAATGGGTTCTTGATAGTGGATGTACCGATCACATGACCGGAGACAAGGATATGTTTTGTGAGCTTGCTGAAAACGACGACCCACGAAAGTATGTCACTTTTGGTGATAACTCAAAGGGTAAGGTGGTTGGCCTTGTTAAGGTGGCCATCTCACACGTTAGCTCCATAAACAATGTCATGCTCGTTGAATCTCTTGGCTATAATTTACTTTCCGTATCTAGACTAGCTGACTTTGGATTCAATGTCCTATTTACTGAAGTAGATTGCCAAGTGTTTCGAAGAGATAATCATATAATGGTCTTTACCGGTATACATAGAGGTGATCTATACATTGTTGATTTCACTAAAAATGCTCAACCTAGAACTTGCTTAATTGCTAAATCTTCTAAAGGTTGGTTGTGGCATAGAAGGTTAGTCATGTGGGCATGGTAAATCTTGATAAGCTTATTAAAGGTGATCATATCCTTGGAGTAAAAGACGTTGTATTTGACAAGGATAGATTGTGTAGTGCTTGTCAAGCAGGAAAACAGGTTGGAGGGATCCAACCCGTGAAGAACATCATGACCACGAGAAGACCGCTCGAGCTACTTCATATGAATCTCTTTGGTCCAAACGCCTATAAAATTCTCGGTGGAAACTTGTTTGGTTTAGTCATAGTCAATGCTTTTTCAAGATTTACGTGGGTGTTCTTTCTTGATGATAAATCGCAGGTCCAAAAGATCTTCATGAACTTCACTAGGAAGGCCCAACATCAATTTGAAGTGAAGATCAAGAAGGTTCGCAGCGACAATAGAACAGAGTTCAAGAACGCCAATGTGGACACCTTTCTTGACGAAGAAGGGATTTCACATGAGTTCTCGGCTACGTACACACCTCAGCAAAATGGAGTTGTCGAGAGGAAGAACCGGACTCTTAGTGAGATGGCGAGAATGATGCTTGATGAGTACAAGACGCTAAAACACTTTTGGGCGGAAGCGGTTGAGATAACTTGTCATGCAACAAATCGTCTATATCTTCACAAGTTACTCGACAAGACGACATACGAGCTTCTCACCGATAACAAACCCCAAGTTGGATACTTTCGAGTATTCGGCTCAAAGTGCTATATTCTTGATAAGCATTATCGTTCTAAATTTGCTCCTAAATCTCATGAGGGTTTCCTACTCGGTTATGGCTCAAACTCTCACACTTACCGTGTCTACAACAATTTCACCCGAAAGGTAGAAGAGACGGTAGATGTGAAGTTTGATGAATCTAACGGCTCGCAAGTAGAATAATTGCCAATTGATGTAGGAGACAAAGACCCTTCAGAAGCAACCCAAGACTTGTCTATTGGCAATATTCGCCCAATGGAGGTGAAGGAGAGTACCTCCTCCGTCCAAGTGTAAGCTTCTACCTCACGACAAGCTAAACCAAGAGTTGACTCGGAGGCATCCACAAGTGGGACACGCCAAGATGAAGAAAATGAGGATGTACACCAAAATGAACCTCATCAGCCTCCTTCTCCACCTCCAAAAGATAACAATAACACCAACAACGAAGAAGGCCAAGATGATGAAGAAGATGTTCCACCCCGACCCAAACAAAAGCTCTCACGAGTTAGAGCAAGAATCTTAAGAGACCATCCCATCGAACAAATCTTTGACGATATCCAAATCGGGAGAATCACTCGCTCTAAAACTTGTTTGGCTAATTTTTGTGAACATTATTCATTCATCTCTAGCATTGAAACTATGAAGGTTGAAAAGCATTGGAAGATCCAGATTGGATAAATGCTATGCACGAAGAGCTACATAACTTTGATAGGAACCAAGTGTGGACATTGGTTGAGAAGCCCGACAACAACCACAACATCATTGGTACCAAATGGGTGTTTCGGAATAAGCAAGATGAACATGGACAAGTTGTAAGCAACAAGGCCCGTCTTGTCGCTCAAGGCTACACACAAGTCGAAGGTATGGACTATGGTGAGATATATGCCCCCATTGCTAGACTTGAGTCCATACGCATCTTACTTGCTTATGCCAATCATCATTATATCACATTATATCAAATGGACATTAAAAGTGATTTTCTAATTGGTGAAATTGAGGAGGAAGTTTATGTTAAACAATGTCCTGGCTTTGTTAATCCTAAGAAACCCGACCATGTTTACAAACTTCACAAAGCTCTTTATGGTCTTAAACAAGCTCCTAGAGCGTGGTATAAATGCTTGACCAAGTTCCTTATTGAGAAAGGCTTTGAGATTGGAAAAATTGATTCTACTCTTTTTACTAAAAGGGTTAATGGTGAATTATTTGTGTGCCAAATTTATGTTGATGATATCATATTTGGTTCGACTAACCCTCATTTTAGTGAAAAGTTTGGAAATCTAATGTCGAAGAAGTTTGAGATGTCTATGATGTGTGTACTCAAATTCTTTCTTGGTTTGCAAATCAAGCAAACTAAGGAAGGTACCTTTGTCTCTCAAACAAATTATACCAAGGACTTATTCAAGAAGTTCGACATGCAAGAAAGCAAAGGTATGACAACACCCATGCCTACTAGTGGACATCTTGACTTGACTAAGGATGGCAAATCGGTTGACCAAAAGGTTTACCGCTCCATGATTGGTTCATTGTTATATCTATGTGCCTCCCATCCCGATATTATGCTAAGTGTGTGCATGTGTGCACGATATCAAGCGGACCCCAAAGAATGTCATCTTAAGGAAGTGAAAAGGATAGTGAGATACTTAATTCATACACCAAAATTTGGCATTTGGTATCCTAAGAGGTCTTATTTTGATCTTGTTGGCTATTCCGACTCGAACTATGCCGATGACAAGGTTGATAGAAAGTCCACTTCGGCTACATGTCAATTTCTTGGTAGTTCTCTTATGTCTTGGTCCTCCAAGAAACAAAACTCAGTATCCTTATGCACCGCTGAAGCGGAATACATTGCCGCCGGTTCATGTTGTGCTCAATTACTTTGGATGACCCAAACTCTTAAAGATTATGGCATATATGTGAAACATGTTCCATTGCTTTGTGACAATGAAAGTGTTATTAAGATTGCTCACAGTCCCGTGCAACATTCTCGAACTAAGCATATTGACGTTCGTCATCATTTCATTCGAGATCATATTGCTAAAGGAGACATTGATCTTAAGCATGTTCTTACCGATAAGCACTTGGCGGATATATTCACAAAACCGCTTGATGCGAAAGTATTTTGCTGTTTGAGCAGTGAATTGAACATCATTGATGCCTCAAACTTGGAGTAGAAACTCCATTTGGATACATGCAAGGCATGAGCCTTTGACTAATCCTTGATATTTCTCTTATGATGATGATCATATGTCTTGGATCTATACTTGTACCCTTGCATGCTATCTAACCCTTGTAGGTACTTGGATGAATCTCAATCTATGAGATTGCAATCACTCATATCTTGAGCAATTCCTACATCACCAAGTCTCTACAAATCGGTGGTTGAAGACAAGGAAGCATAAATCATTTCAACATATCCTTTGACAATCTCTATATATCAAATTTCATTTGGTATCAAACTTCATGCTTGTCATTTTGGATAACAAGTGCTCTTCCCTGCAAGACTAACCCATGTAGGTAGATGAAATCAAACTACAAGCGGTGCTCCCAACTCTTGATGAGCTACATCAACCTTGAGCATCCCACACAGGTTCAACTAGATGATCAAGAACAGCACCACCACCCAAGGTATGTTATTCCATCTTAGAGAAGCTTTACCCCAAGACATGGGTCAAAGCAGCTCAACAAGATGAGAATACATCAAAATGCTCAAACAAAAAATGACAACCCCATTTTGAGCTTAAACGATGAGTATGACCTACAATCAAGTGATCTCACTTGACTCCTCAGTCAATATACTCTAACATAGGTGACTTTGTCGACGACCAATTCTAGATGAAGTTCTCTAGTGTTTTTCTGTGTTCTTGCATTTATCTCTTGCAACTTCATCTAGATCTCGTTTCTCTTCAGTTATGTTCTGCATTCACTGCATCCAATTCATTGCAAATCTTTCAGTTAATTCCTTGCAAATCCTTGTGAGATCTTATTTGCCTAAGTGAGCTGAGATGACAATTGCTTTCTCTTTGTGCTGAATTCGGCCTCACTGGTTTTTTCTTTCGGCTCAACCCAAACAACTCGGTGCCACCGAAGAGAAAGTCTCGGTGTTACCAATTGCAATGCTAAGAAAACGCTTTGCCATTTGCATCCTGCATATTTATACCAGCTTCACTCAATGATTCTTGTCCTCTACCAGCATCTTATATTACATGTTGCTTTGTAATGTGACTCAAGGACCAAACATACTTGACTCATGCTCTAGAAGATCCCTTCTTGGAAATTGATGTCAAATGGGGAGAGAGAGCACATCAAAGCTTATCACATAAGAGAGAATGCACGCCTTAAGCTTCTCTAGATGCTTATTATCCATAGAGGAGAGAAGTCACATGTCTTCAAGAGGGGAAAGCCATGTTAGTATGTGTTATGTTTGATTATGATTGTTTTTGCTCTGATTTTCTTTTACCCTATCTTCTCCCATTATCCAATATAAGATTCAGGGGGAGAAAGTCACTTAAGGGAAGAAAATCTTCAAATTCATTGCATATATTTACTCTTTGGGGACATGTCTATATCCAAATAGCGTACCTAGTAATCACTCTCTACATGTCATCCCAATCTTGGTACTCTTGTGGTTTTCTCAACTTGCTTTGTCTAGTAGGTGTTCGTGTGTTATCTAACCTTGTTTACTCAGGTTCATCTTTCCCAAAGCCAGCTCAAGACCACAAGGTAAGTATATGCATCACACTCATGTGCATGAGGATCTCTTGCTGATGCACATATTGGTTGCAAGAAGGACTCATGAACATGGAGGTATATTCCCTGTAGTTACATCATTTGCTCTGATGCATATAGCCAAGATACATGTAACTCGTTGCTTGCTCTGACATGCTTATGCATTCACTTGATCTTACATTCTATATTCACATGATTGCATACATGTAGGGGGAGCATATGCGTGTTACATGTCCTTCCAAAGCTTTACTTGTTATTCTTCATATCTT
Source organism: Triticum aestivum (assembly GCF_018294505.1). NCBI lineage: Eukaryota > Viridiplantae > Streptophyta > Magnoliopsida > Poales > Poaceae > Triticum > Triticum aestivum. The sequence continues at coordinate 264,015,116 of NC_057810.1, read as the reverse complement.
TATCTAAAGCTTTGATTTATGTTGTCATCAATTACCAAAAAGGGGGAGATTGAAAGCATAAGTGCTCCCTGGGTGATTTTGGTAATTAATGTCAACATATATCTTGTTGGACTAATATTTTTATCTAGTATATTTCAGATAAGTTCAATAATGGAGTGTCATGGACAAGAGGATGCGGAACCCCTTCAAGATGCTAAGAACAAACATTGGCAAAAGCTCAAGACTCTACATCTTCATTTTATGGTCCAAGATCACATTGAGTCCATAGGAAAAGCCAATACTATTAAAAGGGGATGAGGTGTTGCTCAATGGACTACTTGCTCAAAGTGCTTTGTGATATGCTCCAAATACCTCAACCACTTTCTCATTTCCACCTATGTCCTAAACCTAAAGTCAAACTCGGCCCTACCGATTTGATCTATCTGGCACCACCGAGTTCACTTGACATAGCCACTGCAAGAAACTCTAATCAATTCGGTCACACTGATGGGATCTCGGCCTCACCGAGATGGGCTTGCAAACTCTCTGTTGCCTGTTGCAATTATTTCATTCCCACCGAAATATGTAGTCGGTCCTACCGAGTTTGCTTGACCAACTCTCTGTTTGCTCATTACCAAAATCGGCCTCACCAAGTTTGTGTAATCGGTCAAACTGAGTTGAGGTTTTACCCTAACCCTAGCACATCGGTCCCACCGAGTTGATCATGTTGGTCCCACCAAAAATCCTAACATTCACATTTTGAACCATACCGGTCTGACCGAGTTTCACTATTCAGTCACACCGAGTTTGGTAAATTGTGTGTAATGGCTAGATTTTGTGTGGAGGCTATATATACCCCTCCACCCATTCTCCATTTGTGGAGAGAGCCATTATAACCTGCCTACACTTCCAGCATCCATTTTCTGAGAGAGAACCACCTACTCATGTGTTGAGACCAAGACATTCCAATCCAACCACAAGAATCTTGATCTCTAGCCTTCCCCAAGTTGCTTTCCACTCAAATAATCTTTCCACCATATCCATATCCGTGAGAGAGAGTTGAGTGTTGGGGAGACTATCATTTGAAGCACAAGAGCAAGGAGTTCATCATCAACACACCATCTATTACCTTTTGGAGAGTGGTGTCTCCTAGATTGGTTAGGTGTCACTTGGGAGCCTCCGTCAAGATTGTGGAGTTGAACCAAGGAGTTTGTAAGGGCAAGGAGATCGCCTACTTCATGAAGATATACCCAAGTGAGGCAAGTCCTTCATGGGCGATGGTTATGGTGGGATAGACAAGGTTGCTTCTTTGTGGACCCTTCGTTGGTGGAGCCCTCCGTGGACTCACGCAACCATTACCCTTCGTGGGTTGAAGTCTCCACCAACGTGGATGTGTGATAGCACCACCTATCGGAACCACGCCAAAAATCTCCGTGTCTCCAGTTGCGTTTGCATACTCCAATCCCATCCCTTTACTTTCTTGCAACTTGCATGCTTTAATTTCTGCTGCTCATATACTCTTGCCATCCTTGCTTGAAATGTATTGTGAATGTTTAAACTTGTGCTAAAACTCCACCTTAAATTGAAGAAATTAAAAACTGCTACTTTAGTTTGTTGAGGGTCTAATCACCCCCCTCTAGACACCTCTTCTCGATCCTTTCATCAACATAGAACAACAAGAGTGTTGTGTTAAAATTTGGATTTTTTGGGGTTCGTTATACATTAACTGAGTTTTCTAGGCATTTTATGTGCATAATTCAAATTTGAACTACAAGCACATGCTCAAGTGCATATAAATAGGTTAAAAATCAAATGTTTGTCCTTGGTTGGATGCCTAGGTCCCATGCAAGAAATGGGAATGAATTTCAAACACCAGGGCACCGTCGCTTGGCCGCAAACATTGAGATACATAATTTTAAAGTTCTAGTAAATCCAAAGCTCGTCTGAAATTCATGAAACTTGGCATGCTATCATGGAACGACATCAACATGCTGTGGTAAAAACATTGTCCCATTTGGGGTAGGTTTGGTATAAACTTCTCGCAAACAAGAGCTTCTCACAATGAGCCTCATGGCCCCGGTAGGGAATGTGCCTTCTTCGTGGATGAAACGATATTCGTTGCCTCCTCTTGCTTTCAAATTTTGTCCTAGTGGCAACATAGAGCAACATGAGTGTCGTGTTAAAATTTGGAATTTTGGGGGTTCTTTTGGACATTTGTATACATTAACTTGTTTTGTAGGCATTTTATCTGCATAATTAAATTTTGAACTACATGCACATGCTCCAGTGCAAAAAAATTGGTTCAAAAATCAAATGTGTGTCCTTGGGTGCATGCTTAGGTACCATGCAAGAAATGGGAATGAATTTCAAACACCAGGGCACCATTGCTTTCTTTTTAAATACCAGTAAATCCAAAACTCGTCTAAATTTCATGAAACTTGGCATGCTATCACGAAATGGCACCCGACATGCTGTTATATTTTTTGTGTCCAATTTGAGAGAAGGCACACTCGAATCAATAGCCAACAACACATTTTGAAACAAATAGCTGCCACCTATCATCTCAAACATTTTATATAATTTAAATCATGGGCGTTCTGTTAACCATTCACGTGACGCCACCCGTCACACTTTTAATGGCTAGGAGGTGCCGTGCGGACAGCTGCTTGAGTAGACGGGAGGCATGCGAGCGCAGTACGCTGTGCAGGCTGACTAGGAGGCGTGCAAGCTGTCCTCCAATTGGCAGGCTCATGGGAAGCGTGCGAGCTGTACGCTGCGCAGGCTCAGTGGGAAGCGAGCCCTTTGACTTCCATGGCCGCCCGCCTTGCTCACATCCTCTCCATTAATGGCACTCGAGCCACTGTTTAATATGGGCGGCCTTACTATTTGCCTCCCATTCCCCTCCCACGGACCTCCACCAACTCCATGGCGCAGAAGGATCATCTGCCACTAGTCTTCCAGATTGGTGAAGTCGACTCCGAGCCGGACGAGATAGAAAATAAGGAGGAATGGGGACATGGCTCTGAACCAGCTAGCCGCGGCGATTGCTACCCCCACACCCGTCCCAGATCCCATCCCCGCGCCCGCGCCAGCGACCATCCCCGTAGCATTAGTGGGCTGGTCTCCGATCACTATCGCAGAGCTGGAAGCCGCGGGCGTCAGCAAGGTCGTCGGGGACCCGCGCGAGCTTGTGTACATGCCAGAGCCAGCGCCTGTGCCTGTGCGCGCCCCTACACCCATCGTGGTGCCGGTCCCCGTGCATTGGCCTGCACCCATCACGCCCGTGCCCGTGCGCGCGCCCCCGTCGGTGTCATGGGATGCCGCCGTCAACCGCCACCTCGCGACACCGCGAATTACCGTTCTCCCGCGCCCCGCCCGTTGATCTCGCGATGACAGGATGTTTGATTTCCAAGTGAAGAACATTTTGCGCTGCCTTCAAGACCTCAACAACGGCATCCTAGAAGATGAAAACGACAACGCTGGCATGACACGCCGCCTCCGCCACCACTGGAATTAGTTTTTGTGGGGTTTATACTGTATCTTGATCGTATGAATGTAAAGTCACAGTGTGACTGATTGAAACATATGGTTTGAGCAAACTTGCGTTCTTCTCTCTGAATTACAGACTTATCAAATGATTAAAAAACGTCAAGGGTTTTAAATTTAAAACGCTCATCACAAACATTTAAGGTAGAACACCTGTATGCAAACCGATAGCTTCCCGAGCAAGCCAAGGGAAAATGTGTCGAGCAGGATTTGTGGAGCTCTTCATCGCAAATGTTTTAGATAGAACACCCATATGCAGAGGAAGAGCTATGGTCTTCCCCAGTAAGCCAAGAGAAAAAATTGTCTCGCAAGATTTGTGCATCCCTTCATCGCAAACAGTTCAGATTGTATACGGTATGCAGAGGGAGAGCTATGGCTCCTTCGCCCCTAAGCGAAGAGAAAATCTGGCATGCAAGATTTGTACATCCCTTCAACGCAAATGTTTTTTCGGATGACCCGTGCAACCTGATACGTCTCCATCGTATCTAAATTTTTTGATTGTTTCATGCCAATATTATACAACTTTCACATATTTTTGGCAACTTTTTATATGATTTATTGGACTAACCTATTGATCCAGTGCCTAGTGCCAGTTCCTGTTTTCTTCATGTTTTTTGTATCGCAGAAAATCCATATCAAACGAAGTCCAAATTGAATAAATTTTTATGAAGTATTATTTTGGAATATATGTGATTTTTGGAAGTTGGAATCACCGCAAACGGAATCCCACACAACCCACAAGACACCAGGACGCGCCAGAAGCCCCTGGCGCGTGGTGGTGGGTTATGCCCTCCTTGAACGTCGATCGGACCTCTACTTCGGGCGCATGGAAGCTTATATCCGGAAAAAATCATGTTAAAATCTCAGCGCAACCGGAGTTACAGATCTCTGGTAATATAAGAAACGGTTTTCAGCCAGACCTGGGGAACGCGAAACAGAAGAGAACAGAGAGGGAGATCCAATCTCGGAGGGGCTCCCACCCCTCCACCGCCATGGAGACCATGGACTAAAGGGGGAACTCTCGTCCCATCTAGGGTAGAGGCCAAGGAAAAGAAGAAGGAGGGGGGCTCTCTCCCCCTCGCTTCCGTTGGCGCCGGAGTGCCACTGGGGCAACGATCGGGACGGCGATCTACATCTACAATCTTGCCACAGTCAACACCAACTTTCTCCCCCTCTAATGCAGTGGTGTAACACCTCTTCCCCCCGTTGTAATCTCTACTTAAAGATGGTGCTCAACTCCATATATTATTTCCCAATGATCTATGGTTATCCTATGATGTTTGAATAGATCCGTTTTGTCCTGTGGGTTAATCGTGATCTTGGTTGGTATGATTGTATATTTTATTTATGGTGTTGTCCTACGGTGCCCTCTATTCTCGCATAAACGTGAGGGGCCCTCGCTGTAGGGTGTTGCAATATGTTCAAGGTTCGCTTACGGTGGGTTGCGAGAGTGACAGAAACTTAAACCCGAGTAACTGGGGTATGACGTATGGGAGTAAAGAGGACTTGATACTTAATGCTATGGTTGGGTTACACGACCTTAATGATCTTTAGTACTTGCGGATGCTTGCTAGAGTTCCAATAATAAGTGCATATGATCCAAGTGGAGAAAGTATGTTAGCTCAGGCCTCTCCCTCATATAAAATTACAAGGATGATTACCGGTACTTGTTATCGATTGCCTAGGGACAAATAACTTTCTTGTTTACAAAAGCTATCCACTTTTATTACCTTGCAATTTATTCGTACTTTTATTCTCGCAAAGTACTTCTAGTTTCATACTTGTTCTAGGTAAAGCAAACGTCTAGTGTGCGTAGAGTTGTATCGGTGGTCGATAGAACTTGAGGGAATATTTGTTCTACCTTTAGCTACTCGTTGGGTTCGACACTCTTACTTATCGAAAGAGGCTACAATTGATACCCTATACTTGTGGGTTATCAAGACCTTTTTCTGGCGCCGTTGCCGGGGAGCAATAGTGTGGGGGTGAATATTCTCGTGTGTGCTTGTTTGCTTTATCACTAAGTAGTTTTTATTTCCTGTTCTAAGTTGTTCTCTGTCTTTAGTTATGGATATGGAACACAAAACACCAAAAAAATTAGTTGTACTTGCTACTCATGGAGATGGGGAACCCCTAAAACCCTCGATGCTTGTTATGTAAAAGATATTATGCACTACTTTAATAATCCTTAGGAAACCCCATTCAGCTATATAATGGGAGTAACGTTATATCAACGTGAATACTTTTGGGATTATTGCTTGACTCATAAAGGGAAATTGTTATGGGATCAAATTCATATGTTGCATTGGTATGCTCGGGAGCTATGCTTGAGATATGATTATACTTGTTGCTCTAAGATGAACACTCCACATCTTCCCTTTTCATGTGAATTTAATGATAATGAAACCTTGGCTTCTTATGCTAGAGGTATATATGATTACTATGATGTGGAACGAATAGAAGAATTTGTTGCTTTTAAGGGTGCTTATGAAATTGAATCTTTGTTTGAAAAATATGAAGCTTTTGATGATGATGTTTATAGACCTGAAAATTTTGCCATCCTTAAATATTGCTATGATAATTATAAATATAATTCCAATATTGATGAATTTATTGAGAAAGTCTCCGCTGCCCAAGAAGAGACTAATATTTTGCAGGTGTCTATGGAAGAAGAAATTGATGAAACTGTGAGCTCATTGGATGAAAAAGATGATGGGGAGAGCGAAGAACAAAAGGAGGAAGATCGGATTAGCTACCCCTGCCCACCTTCTAATGAGAGTAACCCTTGAACCCATACATTGTTTAATGTCCCTTTGTTGTTACCGAAGGATGAATGCTATGATAATTGCTATGATTCCGTTGATTCATTTGAAATATCCCTTTTTGATGAAACTGATGCTTACTATGCTTGTGGACAAGATGCCAATATGAATTATGCTTATGGAGATGAACTTGCTATAGTTCCTTATGTTAAGAATGAAATTGTTTCTATTGCACCCACACATGATAGTCCTATTATCTTTTTGAATTCTCCAAACTACACTATATCAGAGAAGTTTGCTCTTATTAAGGATTATGTTGATGGGTTGCATTTTGCTACTACACATGATGATTTTGATGAATATAATATGCATGCGCTTGCTGCTCCTACTTGCAATTATTATGAGAGAGGAACTATATCTCCACCTCTCTATGTTTCCAACACGAAAAAATTGCAAGAAACTGTTATACTATGTATTGGCCTTTACTTGATGTGCATGAATTGTTCTTGTATGACATGCCGATGCATAGGAAGAGAGTTAGACTTCGTCATTGCTTGATATATGTTGCTTTGTGCTCACTACTAAATTCTAAATCACAGTTGATTCAAATTGGCTTTGATATACCATGGGATCCGGGTGGATCCATTACTTGAGCACTTTATGCCTAGCTTAATGGCTTTAAAGAAAGCACTGCCAGGGAGACAACCTGGAAGTTTTATAGAGTCATTCATTTCTATTCAGTGCTTTTATAAAGTTTAAAAACAAAAAAATATAGAGGGGAACTTAAAACTTCACAAAAAGAAAAGTGAAAGTGAGATAGACGAGCACCGTGGAAGCGGGAGCATGCCTTGAAATTTGTTCATGCCCATGGAAACTTTGTGAATCTTAATTACAGAAACTTTTCAACAAAAATATTTATTCCCTTGTAAAATTCCATTGTATTATAAAAATAATTTGCCAAGATTTTCCTTTAGGATGTTTAGATTGCTTGTTGGTTTGTGCGGTGCAAAACAGAAACTTTGGCTGTAGTGCGCGATTTTACATTTTTTACAGGAACGTCAAATGGTTCTGAAACCTTTTGCACTGTCTTGCTATAAATTTTTTATTTTTCCTAATTTTTGAGAATTTTTTAATTACAGAAGTATGGTGAATGTTCCGATTACTACAGACTGTCCTGTTTAAGACAGATTCTGTTTTTGATGCATTGTTTGCTTGTTTTGATGAAACTATCGATTTTTATCGGTGGTATAAGCCATGGAAAAGTTATATTACAGTAGCTACAATGCAAAAACAAAATATGAATTGGTTTGCAATAGTACTTAGAGTAGTGATTTGCTTTATTATACTAACGGATCTTACCGAACTTTCTCTTGAGTTTTGTGTGGATGAAGTGATCAAAGATCGAGGAGGTCTCGATATGTGGAGAAGGAGGATATGCAAGAGCTCAAGCTTGGGGATGTCCAAGGCACCACAAGTAAATATTCAAGGAGACTCAATCGTCTAAGCTTGGGGATGCCCCGTAAGGCATCCCATCTTTCTTCAACAAGTATCGGTATGTTTTCGGTTTCGTTTCGTTCATGTGATATGTGCAAATCTTGGAGCATCTTTTGCATTTAGTTTTCATTTTTATTTTATGCACCATGCTGGTATGATATAGTCCATGGTTTATTTATAGAATGCTCATTGCACTTCACTTATATCTTTTGAGTATGGCCTTGTAGAATGCTTCATGTGCTTCACTTATATCATTTGAAGTTTGGATTGCCTGTTTCTCTTCACATAGAAAACCGTTGTTTGAAGAATGCTCTTTTGCCTCACTTATATTTGTTAGAGCATGGTCATCTGTAGAAAGAATTAAACTCTCATGCTTCACTTATATTTATTTAGAGAGTCAAAAGGAATTGGTCAATTGCATGGTTAGTCATAAAATCCTACATAAAACTAATGGATCACTGAATATGATATGTTTGATTCCTTGCAATAGTTTTACGATATAGAGATGATAATATGTGGGAGGTACTAGTAAATGGTTGTGTTAGTAGGAATATTGGTGTTAAGGTTTGTGATTCCTGAAGCATGCTCGTATAGTCTCTTGTTATGCTATGATGTTGGAGCATGATTTATTATTGATTGTCTTCACTATGAGCGATGGTCGAGGACGAGCGATGGTCTTTTCCTACCAATCTATCCCCCTAGGGGAATGCGTAGTAGTACTTTGCTTTGAGGGCTAAAAAACTTTTGCAATAAGTATATGATTTCTTTATGACTAATGTGAGTCCATGGATTATACGCACTCTTACCTTTCCGCAATTTGCTAGCCTCTACGGTACCTGCATTGCCCTTTCTCACTCAAGACGTGGTGCAAACTGCGCAGGTGCATCCAAACCCCGTGATATGATACGCTCTATCACACATAAGCCTTATTATATCTTCCTCCAGACAACCACCATACCTACCTATTACGGCTTTTCCATGGCCATTCCGAGATATATTGCCATGCAACTTCCACCGCTTCCGTTTGATGACTTGAGCATTCATTGTCATACTGCTTTGCGTGATCATATAGCTGCCATAGTAGTTTTGGCTCAGCCACCGTTCATCATTTTTCGTACATGTTACGCTAGATCATTGCACATCCTGGTACATTGCCAGAGGCATTCATATAGAGTCATACTTTATCATAGGTATCGAGTTGTAATTTTTATTTTCTTTTGAGTTATAAGTAAATAGAAGTGTGATGATCATCATTAGAAAAAAATTATAAAAAGAAAGAAAAAAAGAAGAAGAAAAAGAAAGAAAGAAAGAAAGAAAGAAAGAAAAAAGAAGAAAAAAAAGAGAGAAGGGGCATTGTTAGTATCCTTTACCACACTTGTGCTTCAAAGTAGCACCATGTTTTTCATATGGAGAGTCTCCTATGTTGTCACTTTCATATACTAGTGGGAATTTTTCATTATAGGATTAGATGCACACCCACTTAGTTTTCATATTGAGATTTCATACACTTATAGCTCTTAGTGCATTCGTTGCATGGCAATCGCTGCTCCTCACATTGATATCGATTGATGGGCATCTCCATAGCCCGTTGGTTAGCCGCATCGATGTGAGACTTTCTTACTTTTTTGTCTTCTCTATATTTACCCTTATCATTGTACTCTATTCCACCCGTAGTGTTATATCCATGGCTTGCGCTCATGTATTGCATGAGGGTTGAAAAAGCTAAAGCGCATTAAAAAGTATAAACCAATTGCTCGGCTTGTCATCGGGGTTGTGCATGATAAATACTTTGTGTTAAGAAGACAAAGCATGACAAGACTATATGATTTTTTAGGGATATCTTTCTTTAGCGTTGATATTTTGAAAGACGTGATTGTTTGTTGGGATGCCTGAGTATTGATGTCTTTATGTCAAATTATAGACTATTGCTTCGAATCACTTATGTCTTAATATTCATGCCATGATTAGATATATGATCAAGTTTATGCTAGGTAGCATTCCACATAAAAAATTATCTTTTTTTATCATTTACCTGCTCGAGGACGAGAAGGAATTAAGCTTGGGATGCTGATACGTCTCCGTCGTATCTATAATTTTCGATTGTTTCATGCCAATATTATACAACTTTCACAAAATTTTGGCAACTTTTTATATGATTTATTGGACTAACCTATTGATCGAGTGCCCAGTGCCAGTTCCTGTTTTCTGCATGTTTTTTGTATCGCAGAAAATCCATATCAAATGAAGTCCAAATGCAATAAAATTTCATGGAGAATTATTTTGGAATATATGTGATTTTTGGGAGTTGGAATCACCGCAAACGGCGGCCCACACAGCCCACAAGAGACAAGGGCGCACCAGAGGCCCCTGGTGGGTTGTGCCCTCCTTGAACATCAGTTGGACCTCTACTTCGGGCACAAGGCAGCTTATATCCAGAAAAAAATCGTGTTAAAATCTCAGCGCAATCGGAGTTACGGATCTCCGGGAATATAAGAAACGGTTTTCGACCAGATCTGGGGAACGCGAAACAGAAGAGAACAGAGAGGGAGATCCAATCTCGGAGGGGCTCCCGCCCCTCCTCCGCCATGGAGACCGTGGACCGGAGGGGAAACTCTCCTCCCATCTAGGGGGGAGGCCAAGGAAGAAGAAGAAGGAGGGGAGCTCTCTCCCCCTCGCTTCCAGTGGCGCCGGAGTGCCACCGGGGAAACGATCGGGACAACGATCTACATCAACAATCTTGCTACCGTCAACACCAACTTTCTCCCCCTCTATGCAGCGGTGTAACACCTCTTCCCCCCACTGTAATCTCTACTTAAACATGGTGCTAAACTCCATATATTATTTCCCAATGATCTATGGTTATCCTATGATGTTTGAGTTGATTCGTTTTGTCCTGTGGGTTAATCGTGATCTTGGTTGGTATAATTGTATATTTTATTTATGGTGCTGTCCTACGGTGCCCTCCGTTATCGTGCAAACATGAGAGGCCCTTGCTGTAGGGTGTTGCAATATGTTCATGGTTCGCTTACGGTGGGTTGCGAGAGTGACAGAAACTTAAACCCGAGTAACTGGGGTATGACGTATGGGAGTAAAGAGGACTTGATACTTAATGCTATGGTTGGCTTTCACGACCTTAAGATCTTTAGTAGTTGCGGATGCTTGCTAGAGTTCCAATCATAAGTGCATATGATCCAAGTAGAGAAAGTATGTTAGCTCAGGCCTATCCCTCATATAAAACTACAAGAATGATTACCAGTACTTGTTATCGATTGCCTAGGGACAAATAACTTTCTTGTTGACCAAAGCTGTCCACTTTTATTACCTTGCAATTTATTCGTAGTTTTATTCTTGCAAAGTACTTCTAGTTTAATACTTGTTCTAGGTAAAGCAAACGTCTAGTGTGCGTAGAGTTGTATCGGTGGTTGATAGAACTTGAGGGAATATTTGCTCTACCTTTAGCTCCTTGTTGGGTTCGACACTCTTACTTATCGAAAGAGGCTACAATTGATCCCCTATACTTGTGGGTTATCACAAACACGTACAGACAATTTGGTAAGATTTGCATCTGACATATTTGGTATATTGTCACTTGTCAAACTAGAAAGATTGACATTTGTTGATCTAATAACATTGGCCTTTGTCAACCTTGTAACACTGCCATTTGTCAAAAATTGCAGCTAAAAATCACTAGCACTATCTAATTTTTGCAACTAAAATTCAGTAATTAAGCATAGATTTCATTCATAGATTAAGCGGTTCCTTCTTTATACAAATAGTTCAACTCGACAACTAAACCGACCAAACATTTTCCCAATTGTTGCCAGCCGCATAGTTCAACTATATATACTAGCTAATTTTAAGTACATTGTACAATTCAACCACATCTATAGTCAGATGAACTGAACAAAATAGCCCATAAATACTAGTACTACTACGGAGGGGCTTTGTACTATTTCCAGAAGCCTCTCCTCTGCCGAGCATGCTCAGTAAGAGGCGGAGGATGAGGAGCCTACCGACGAGCTGGACTATTACAGTATGGTGCTTGCCGCTGCTGCACCTTCAGCGATGCTCACCTCGAACGCCCTGTGCTGCTCCAGACGACCCCTCTCGAAGCGGCATGACTCCTCGTAGATCTCCTCATTACTCGCCTCTGTGGTGGCGTGTGCTGTGGCCACGGCGGTGGTAAGGTTCTTCTGCGTGCTTGACGAGGCGCTCCTCCACCTCCCACAGGAACTCGATGTAGCGTGCAAGTTCGCTGACGCACGTGCGGGCCTCCACCTCTGCCTCCCGCCTTCGGGAGGCGGTGGCGGAGCGGGTGATGACCCCGACGGTCGACGGTGAGCTGGCGGCCATGGCGGCCGACGATGGGGTGGCGGTCCCGCCTTTGGGCCGCGGTGGCGGAGCGGGTGATGGCCACGATGGCCGACGGTGGGGTGGCGGCCATGACGGCCACCTCCCACCTTCGGGACACGACGACAGAGTGGATGATGGCCCTGGCTTTCGACGGTGGTGTGGCGGCCACGGCGGCCGGCAACAGCTGCCGACGGACAGTGGTGGCGGAGCGTGTGGTGGCTGTTCTACGCACACCCAACAGGGACGCCATGTGCACTACACTACGCCAGGGACTGCACCACCGCTGCGGTGTAGCCTCCTAGCTGGAGCTGTCCTTCGATGATGGCAGAGTGGCTGAGTGACAATGACGGACTGGTGCCATTGGCGATTGTGGGAGAAGCAGACGAGGTAAGCTACAGGGAGGGAGGGGAAAATGCAAGGACTCGCCGACCGTGAGGGTTTATATAGCAAGCCGGTAAGCATTGGGATTTTGGGGGATTTCACCAAGGAGGGAAGCTTGTGCGGGAACCTGTGTGGTTGCGCGGGAACAGGCTCACCGACGATTCGTTGGCGCCACTTCAAGCCACCGTTTGGCCAAAAGAATGCCCCCACGTGCTACTCAAGCTTACGCTCGAAGCCGTCTGCGGTAGCAGGGGTGACAAGACGTACGAGAGGAGGACGAAAAGGACACGTACACATACGGTTAATAAAAAAACGTTTGCGATTTAATTACCTACAACCCCCGTCCTGGTTTATAAGTCGTCTTGTATTTTTGTGCCAAATTTTGACTAGAGATTTAACTAATAAAATACGAATACATGTCGCCAAAGATTATATCGTTGGATTCATATTTGAACATAGTTTCCAATTATATAATTTTTAGAACATGCATTAAAATTATTGTTAGTTAAATTTAAGGTCAACATATGGCACAAAATATAAAGAGGACTAATAGACCAAGACAAAGGTAGTAGCACACGACCACTCTCTATGCAGCGTCGCAACTGCCGACCGGCTTGTAGACGACCATTCCCTGCGTGTTCAACTGCTCTATGCGTGTGGTTGCTCGCAGTTGAGGCGGCCGCGACGCGCTCTGCTCGCGTCCTGCCACGCGCGCTCTCTCCTCGTCCCTCCACGCGTGTTGCCAGTGTTTGGGCATGACACACGATCACGTACGTTCGTGCTGCCATTATGCATGCGGTTGCGCCGGGCGCGGCGCCGCGATGCAGTTACCCGCTGCAAAAACTTCCATGCGCATGCGCCAAGAATCCTGGCCGCCCGACACCCATTTATTCCCGCGGCCATTCACCTTCATCTCTTGCGCCACACGACACAATAAGCACACCCACGATGACACATACAGAGAGGACATCCAGCGGTTCCAATGGCGCTCCCTGTGGCTCCAAATGGCACTACCAGCGGCCGACGACAACAACGGGGGGCAGTTCACCATGCATCACGTAGTGGACACCCACATGAGGGGGAAGGACCTCTTGGTTGTGTACACGAACGAGCCGGTCCCGGTGGAGAGCTCCATCCAAACTATAGAGAAGTTGCTTGCTGAGGACAAGCACCAAGTGGTCGACTTCGACCTCGAGTTCACCAGCGGTCGTGTCGGGCAAGATTAGAAGGTTTCCGTCACCCAGTTGTGCGTGTAACATGATGTCCTTGTCTACCACTACGAACTGCCCACAAGGCCTTGCGAGCATTTGTAGGATCGGAAGTAGGTCTAGAGGGGGGTTGATTAGACTACTTGACCAAATAAAAATCTAACCTTTTCCCAATTTTAGTTGTTGGCAGATTTTAGAAACTAGTACAAGTCAAGCAATCAACCTACACATGAAATTCTAAGAGTATAGCAGCGGAAAGTGAAACATTGCACATGAAGGTAAAGGGAATGGTTTGGAGAGTGCAAATGCAATGATGACACGAAGATTTTTGGCGTGGTTCCGATAGGTGGTGCTATCGTACATCCACGTTGATGGAGACTTCAACCCACGAAGGGTAATGGTTGCGCGAGTCCATGGATGGCTCCACCCACGAAGGGTCCACGAAGAAGCAACCTTGTCTATCCCACCATGTCCATCGCCCGTGAAGGACTTGCCTCACTCGGGTAGATCTTCACGAAGTAGGCGATCTCCTTCCCCTTACAAACTTCTTGGTTCAACTCCACAATCTTGTCAAAGGCTCCCAAGCGAAACCTAACCAATCTATGAGACACCACTCTCCAAAAGGTAATAGATGGTGTGTTGATGATGAACTCCTTGCTCTTGTGCTTCAAATGATAGTCTCCCCAACATTCAACTCTCTCTCACAGATTTGGCTATGCTGGGAAGATGATTTGCGTAGAAAGCAACTTGGGGAAGGCTAGAGATCAAGAGTCTTGTGGTAGGATTGGAATATCTTGGTCTCAACACATGAGTAGGTGGTTCTCTCTGTAGGATCGAAAGTATGTCTAGAGGGGGGGTGATTAGACTACTTGACCAAATAAAAACTTGTCCTTTTCCCAATTTTAGTCTTTGGCAGATTTTAGCTATCTTAGCACAAGTCAAGCAATCTTAACACAATTCAAGCAAGCATGCAAAGAGTATATGAGCAGCGGAAAGTAAAGCATGCAACTTGCAAGAATGTAAAGGGAAGGGTTTGGAGGATTCAAACGCAATTTGAGACACGGATGTTTTTGTCGTGGTTCCGATAGGTGGTGCTATCGTACATCCACGTTGATGGAGACTTCAACCCACGAAGGGTAACGGTTGCGCGAGTCCACGGAGGGCTCCACCCACGAAGGGTCCACGAAGAAGCAACCTTGTCTATCCCACCATGGCCGTCGCCCACGAAGGACTTGCCTCACTAGCGGTAGATCTTCACGAAGTAGGCGATCTCCTTGCCCTTACAAACTCCTTGGTTCAACTCCACAATCTTGTCGGAGGCTCCCAAGTGACACCTAGCCAATCTAGGAGACACCACTCTCCAAGAAGTAACAAATGGTGTGTTGATGATGAACTCCTTGCTCTTGTGCTTCAAATGATAGTCTCCCCAACACTCAACTCTCTCTCACAGGATTTAAATTTGGTGGAAAGAAGATTTGAGTGGAAAGCAACTTGGGGAAGGCTAGAGATCAAGATTCATATGGTAGGAATGGAATATCTTGGCCTGAACACATGAGTAAGTGGTTCTCTCTCAGAAACAGCAAGTTGGAAGTGTAGGTTTGTTCTGATGGTTCTCTCCACGAATGAAGAGGAGGTGGAGGGGTATATATAGCTTCCACACAAAATCTAACCGTTACACACAACTTGCCAAACTCGGTGGGACCGAATTGGTAAACTCGGTTGAACCGATTCAGCAAATCTAGTGACCGTTAGGATTTTTGGTGGGACCGACATGCAACTCGGTAGGACCGATATGGTTAGAGTTAGGGCATAACATAATCTCGGTGAGACCGATTACACAAACTCGGTGAGACCGATTTTGGTAATAAGCTAACCAGAGAGTTGGTCAGGTAAACTCGGTGGGACCGATTCGCTCATTTTGGTGGGACCAAAATGTTATGAAAAGGAAACAGGGAGTCTTCATTGCAATCTCGGTGGGACCGATCGCACATCTCGGTGGTACCGAAACGTTACGAAGGGAAACAAAGAGATTACAATCCCATCTCGGTGAGACCGAGATCCCTATCGGTGAGACCGATTTGCCTAGGGTTTGTGGCAGTGGCAATGACATCTGAACTCGGTGGCGCCGGGTAGAAAGAATCGTAGGGCCGAGTTTGACTTTTGGTTTAGGTCATATGTGGATGCGAGAAAGTAGTTGAGGGTTTTGGAGCATATCACTAAGCACTGTGGAGCAAGAAACTCATTAAGCAACACCTCATCCCTCCTTGATAGTATTGGCTGTTCCTATAGACTCAATGTGATCTTGGATCACTAAAATATGAAATGTAGAGTCTTGAGATTTTGAGCTTGAGCAAATCCTTTTGTCCTCGGCATTTTGAGGGATCCACTTTTCTCATCCATACCATGCCATCCATTGAGCTTTTCCTGAAATATTTATCTTGGAATAATGTTAGCTCAATGAGCTATATGTTGTTAGGAATTACCAAAACCACCTAGGGATAGTTGCACTTTCAATCTCCCCCTTTTTGGTAATTGATGACAACATATAGATCAAAGCTTCGACAAATGATAATAAGAGTGAAAAACATTGTCGCTTTGAGAAGTATGTGATAAGCAAGAGCTCCCCCTAAATTTGTGCATAGTTTAAGATTTGCTTTGGACTGCAAATGCACAAAGAGTTAGGCTCATGGGTTACTCTTCCATGTCACATACATCTTGGTGGAGCGCTCAAAATGATAATGATTGAATACATGCACTCATCACCAAGCAAAGTGAATGATTATATAGAGATAAAAGGGATAATGTCATCCAACAAGCATAAATGTAGCATATGATCAAACACATGATCATCCAAGTATCACACAGACATAAAGTATCTCAAACAAGCAAATAAAGTTCAACCACCAAAGCAAGAGAGAATAAAAAGCAACACTCTCTCTCGAAGCCTATGATCTATACATTTTTCTCCCCCTTTGGCAACAAGTTACCAAAAAGTTCATAGAAAATGCATAGCACTAATCGACTCTCAGGCTTGATCTTCAGGTGGTGGTGTAGAGATGGCTCCTTGGACGAAGACTTCAGTAGATGTGGATGGAGCTGGAGGTGTAGGTGCTGGAGCTGGTTGCACTGGAGCTGTAGGAGCTGTAGCTGGTGCAGATGAAGTGGCTCTGGTGTCTGTCACTGGCACTGCAGCTGATCTCTGAGCTCTAGGCACTCTGGCAAATGCATCAGTGGTTGTCTTGCCCTTCCTCTCCTGCATATCATCCTGAAGCTGCTCAACAACAGACTGGATCTCAGTTACCTTCACATCCAAGTCATAGAACTTCTGCTCCATGATCCTCTCCAGGCTCTCCTGGTTTTGAGTCAAGGTGGCCAGCCCCTTCTCAATCCTCAGAGTGGATGCAATCAAGTAGCCTAGCTGATCTTGTTTGCTCTTCAGAAAGTACTGAGATGCCTCTTCCATTGTTGGCATCTTGGTAGCCTTCTCTGTCCTTGCCTTCTCCTTCTTTGCTTGAGCATGCACAGAAGATGGTTCATCTTCATCCATAACCACTTGGTTGTCCTCAAAGTCTGGATAGATAGGCATGTGATCCTTGTCCAACAAGTATGTGCCTGTGCCCATCTTGGAGTTAATCAGCTCCTGGATCTATGGGGCATACCCACAGCTTCTCTTCTGGTCAGCTGCTGTCCTCTTGATAGTCTCAACTATGAGGCTCATGACCTTGAACTTCTGTGGCACATCAAATAAGTGTAGCAAGTTTATTGCATGGCCTCTGATCATGTTGTGGTCACCTGACTTGGGCAAGAGAGTATGCCTGAGGATCCAGTTGATGGTTGGCAGTCCTGACAGAAGGTAATGTACTGATCCAAACTTATGTGTCTCAACTGCAGCATCTGGGATCTCCTTGTACATATGTGTCATAGTGTTGTGATCCATCTTCTTCTTGGCATAGACATCCAAGTCATCTTCTTTATCCTTAGGTGCATTTATCAGATTTACCCATTCTTCAATTGTTGATTGGTACCTAGTACCTTCAGACATCCATACTATCCTGCCATCTGGATAGAAGTGTGCTGTGGAGTAGAATTGCATTATGAGCTCATCATTCCACTTTGTGAGCTTCTGTCCAACAAAGTCTGCAACTCCACAAGCACTGAAACTGTCATACGCACCAGGATAGTGTTCCTCATTCTCCTTCATGTAGGTCAAGTCCACCCACCTCATGTCACACACTATAGGCTTCTTGTCCAACAACACTGTCTCATAGAAATCCTGCTGTTCCTTAGTATGGAACCTGTAGTCAACATCAGTCCTTCTGATTGCATAGGGATCAGAAAACCTCCACTGTCTGAGGCCTGCATCCTTTCTCAGCTTCATGTTCTCAGCCACAGGATGAGCATCATTATGATCTGGAATCTTTGGCTTCAACTTTCTCAAGACATGCTCTTCATCATCTTCCTCTTCAGCAACAGTCTCAAGCACTGGGGCCTTGTTCTTCTCAGCAGCAGATATGTTTCTGGTATTCCTCTTTGGTACAATCTTGGGCTTGGAGGCAGCTTTGGGTGCTTCTTTGGGATTTGATGATGCAGCCCCTGACCTAATAGCATCACCCATAAGCTTCTGAGCCTTGGGTGCTGGTGCAGCAACCTCTTCTTCTCTTCCTCAGAGTCTCTCCTCATAGAGGGATTGCCAAGAACTTTGGCAGTAGTGGTTCTGACTCTCTTTTTCTTTTGTCTTGACCAACAGCTTCATCTTCTGACTCAATAGTAAACTTCATGGTTTCTCCAGTGGCAACCTTCCTGGGTTTGGATGTGGGAATCCTTCTCGCAGGTGCCTTCTTCTGCACTCCTGGCTTAGTGGATGCAGCTGAGCCATACTCCTTTTTGAGCACTTTCTTCTTGGAAGTGGCTTCATCCTCAACTGCTACATAGTCTTCATCCTCAGATTCTGAGGTTTTCTTCTTTCTGGCCCTGGTGGCAGCTTTGGGCAGGTTGCTTGGGGTGCTCCTGCTACCCTCATCAGATGTGCTAGAGGGACTAGTGCCCTCACTCATCTGAACTTGATCCTCTTCCCTGTTCTAGCTGTCACTTTGGTCAGACATGTTGCAAACACTGACTACAGACCCTCTGAATAGATATAGATGAGATAGAGTGGATGAGCATCACAAAATACAGAGGTTTTTGCAAAAGAATGATTCAAAAACTTAGTTTTAGTTTTCCACAGAAAGCATTTCGGATCAACCGATTTGCAAACTCGGTGATACCGAAGAAGCTTTTGGAACCTAAACTAGTGAACTCGGTCAGACCGAGTCACAGTTCGGTGGCACCGAGACTGCTAGGGTTTCACAAAGTCCTGAACTCGGTCACACCAATTTGCAATTCTCGGTCAGACCGAGAACCACTTGTGCAATGGCCTTAGCCAAATCGGTGGAACCGAGTTCTACAACTCGGTGGGTCCGAGATGGTTTCGGCGGAAACCAAACCCTAAATTTTCAATTCACCTCTAATCTATGGAATGTTTTGACTGGATAGAATAGTTTCAATCATGGCAAGATTCATGACGGGGATAGCACAGTGATTGAGTCCATACCCTAGCTCATCGATGAACTCGCTACGGCGGCAACGACAGGGATGATTTCCGTTGACAGCAGCGGAGACCAGCGACTGGAGGCAGCTGGCGACGAGGAGAACGATCCGGAGACCCTGGAGGCAGAGCGAGCTATGCGTGGGCGAAAGAGTTCGGAGAAAGTTTCCAAAATTTTGCCCGTGGGTATATATAGCCCGACCCTGTTGGTGTGACCGAGTGGAACAACTCGGTGGCACTGAGATGCATAACTGTTGACAGCTACAACAACTCGGTGTGACCGAAAAGTTCAAATCGGTTGCACCGAGATTGAAGACCTAGATCGACTTAGTGATCTTGGTATGACCGAAATGGAAGAATCGGTCAGACCGAAACGCATAAAGAAGTTTTGGAAGTTTAAGTCTATGACGAATTGGGGACTCCGAGTGCTCCTCACACAGAGTGGTTCGAATCTGACTTGATCAAATTTTGTGATGTAGCATGAATAGAGTTTGAGACAAGAAAAGCATAGATAGCTAGAGAAGGTTCTTAGGCATTCTTGTCCATCCACTTGGCAAAAGAAAAATAAACCAATCAATCAAAGCAACAAGTGGATGTCCTCGAATGAGTGAAATATGCAACCATCATGCTCACACAATAAAATGGCAAATGAAATATGTGGCAAAGCATGCACAACCAATTCTAGCATCTATCAAACAATTGGCGATGACTAGGTCATCTATATATGAGTATATTGACTTAGGAGTCAAATGAGAACATTTGATCATAGGTCATACTCATCGTTTAAGCTCAAGTGGGGTTACCACTTTTACATAATGCATTGATGTGTTCACACCATTAGAGTTGCTTTGACTCAATTCTTAGAGTTAAGCTCCCCCTAGATGTGAGATCCCCCCTTAGAGGGATGAACTAACCTTGGGTTTTGTCGATGATGACTTCATGTAGGTGTTGAAGATGTGGATGCTCAATGTTGATGTAGATCATTTGGAGCAATCCTTTGGAGTGAGTTGCACTTTCAATACCTACACGGGTTAGTCCCACAAGGAACAAACAAGGATATCCATAGACATAGAGTGATGCACACACAAGATGATGTCTATGAAAGCATTAGGTTACCTTGTCCCTTGTCTTACCAACAAGAGGGTTTGTGACTCCTTGAACTAGTGCAAGATGTGGAAGTTGATTGCACTTGTTGTTGCCAAAATGATATGAGTGAAATATGTTGGCGGAGTCACCCTCAAGAACTCTCTAGTTCTTCTTCTTCGGGATCCACATCATCTTGATGGGAATCCTTGGAGTTGTAGTCGTACTTGATGAAGTAGAGCTTGACGTAGTCTTGGGAACCCACTTGACCAAGGCCTTAGGAGCTTCTTCAAATGCATCAATCTCCTCTTGAAGCTTGTCCTTGCCTTTTTGCTTGTGGTCTTGTGGTGGAAGATCATCTTGAGCTTGTGTCCCCTTGAAGGAAGTAGGATCATACTTCTCTTGTTGAGGAACAAACTTCGTCTTGGGGTATTGATCTTCTTCCCACTCAACTCCATTGGCATTGAACTTTCGTTCAAAACCAACACCTTGGTTCTTCCGGTGCCTTCCTTGCTTGCGTACAATTTCCTCAAATTGCTTACTCCCGGCAAGGCTCTTGTAAACACCTTTCTCTATAATTCCCTTCAATAAGCTATTTTCTTGCTCAAGTGTAACTTGGCTAAGAGAATCATTAGTGGAATCAAGAGAACTACTAGAAGCAACAACATTGGATTTAGCATGATTATTGTTACTACTAGAGGAAGAATCCTTCTTGTTCTTGTTAATAGACTTGACTTGAGGCATGTAAGTAGATAAGAGTAAACGCTTGGCAATGTAAGAAGAACTTTTCTTACGGAGATCATCATTGATTGCCTTTAAGAACTCATGCTCTTGCTCAAGGTTGAGCTTTTCAAAGCGTAACTTCTCATGAGTCCTTAAAAGTTCTCGATGATCTTCTAAGATAGTTTCATGAGCTAACTTAAGAGTGTTTAGTTCTTTAGTTAGAAGCTCAATCTTCTCCTTATCATTGTCATTCGTTTTATCTTGATTAGCATGATTAATTGACGTTTCATCATAGTATTCATCACTAGAGTTGTCAACAAGTAAATCATCATCACCTAACAAGTCATCTTCATCACTATTGAAATCAACATACTCGGGGTGTGTTACCTTTGGGCCTTTAGCCATGAAGCATCTTCCAAGTCCTTCATTTGGTGAATCAAATATGTCGTAGGAGTTGGTTGACACAAGTGCTAGACCGGCAACACCTTCATCTTGAGTATATTCGGAGTCGGAGTGATAGCTTCTCTCGGAGTGATTGTCGGTGTCGGAGCCGGATACCCATTCACCAACATGAGCTTGATGTCTTCGTTTTGTGTAGCTCCTTGATGAATTGTCCTTCCTTTCCGAATCCTTGCTTCTCCGGGATGTTCTTCGTTCATAACGATCATCTCTACTCCTCCTCTCTCTTGGTGGTGATTCTTCTCTTCTACTTCTCCTCTTGGGTGATTCTTCTCTTCTTTTGTAGGGTGCCGTACACTCATTGGAATAGTGTCCGGGTCTCCCACAATTGTAGCAATTGCGCTCTCGACTAGAAGATCTTTTGTCATTGTAGGACCTTGACTTGGAGCTTCTCTCTTTGCTTCTATTCTTGTAGAACTTGTTGAAGTTCTTCACCATTAATCTCAATTCTTCATTGAAATTTTTTTTCTCACTTGATGATGTGGGGCTTCACATGAGGCTTTGTAAGCACCACTTGTCTTGTTGTGAAGTTCCTCCTCATCCTTGGGTGACATCTCATGAGCAACAATTCTTCCAATGACTTCCGTTGGCTTGAGATCTTTGTAATTGGGCATCATTTGGATCAATGTGCACACGGTATCATATTTTCCGTCCAAAGCTCTTAGGATCTTCTTGATGATGAATTTGTCGGTCATCTCTACACTACATAAGCCGGCAATCTCATTTGTGATAAGAGCAAGCCTAGAGTACATTTCAGTGACACCTTCACCATCCTTCATTTTGAACTTGTCAAGTTGACTTTGGAGCACATCCAACTTGGATTCCTTGACGGAGTCGGTACCTTCATGCATATCAATCAAAGTATCCCAAATTTCCTTTGCATTCTCAAGACGGCTGATTTTGTTGAATTCTTCGGGGCACAATCCGTTGAAGAGGATATCACAAGCTTGAGCGTTGTATTGCAGCATCTTCAACTCTTCCGCGCTAGCTTCACGGTTCGGTTCTCTCCCATCAAAGAATTCACCTTGCAAGCCAATACACACAATAGCCCAAACGGCGGGGTTATGTCCAAGAATATGCATTTTCATCTTATGCTTCCAACTAGCAAAATTAGTACCATCAAAGTAAGGACCTCTACGGTGATAATTTCCCTCGCTAGACGCCATACTCTCCTAGGTTGTGAAACCAAGGCTATGACCACCAAAAGCTATGGAAATCAAAGCAAATGGAGACCAAAGCTCTGATACCACTTGTAGGATCGAAAGTATGTCTAGAGGGGGGGGTGATTAGACTACTTGACCAAATAAAAACTTATCCTTTTCCCAATTTTAGTCTTTGGCAGATTTTAGCTATCTTAGCACAAGTCAAGCAATCTTAACACAATTCAAGCAAGCATGCAAAGAGTATATGAGCAGCGGAAAGTAAAGCATGCAACTTGCAAGAATGTAAAGGGAAGGGTTTGGAGAATTCAAACGCAATTGGAGACACGGATGTTTTTGTCGTGGTTCCGATAGGTGGTGCTATCGTACATCCACGTTGATGGAGACTTCAACCCACGAAGGGTAACGGTTGCGCGAGTCCACGGAGGGCTCCACCCACGAAGGGTCCACGAAGAAGCAACCTTGTCTATCCCACCATGGCCGTCGCCCACGAAGGACTTGCCTCACTAGCGGTAGATCTTCACGAAGTAGGCGATCTCCTTGCCCTTACAAACTCCTTGGTTCAACTCCACAATCTTGTCGGAGGCTCCCAAGTGACACCTAGCCAATCTAGGAGACACCACTCTCCAAGAAGTAACAAATGGTGTGTTGATGATGAACTCCTTGCTCTTGTGCTTCAAATGATAGTCTCCCCAACACTCAACTCTCTCTCACAGGATTTGGATTTGGTGGAAAGAAGATTTGAGTGGAAAGCAACTTGGGGAAGGCTAGAGATCAAGATTCATATGGTAGGAATGGAATATCTTGGCCTCAACACATGAGTAGGTGGTTCTCTCTCAGAAACAGCAAGTTGGAAGTGTAGGTTTGTTCTGATGGCTCTCTCCACGAATGAAGAGGAGGTGGAGGGGTATATATAGCCTCCACACAAAATCTAACCGTTACACACAACTTGCCAAACTCGGTGGGACCGAATTGGTAAACTCGGTCGGACCGATTCAGCAAATCTAGTGACCGTTAGGATTTTCGGTGGGACCGACATGCAACTCGGTAGGACCGATATGGTTAGGGTTAGGGCATAACGTAATCTCGGTGAGACGATTACACAAACTCGGTGAGACCGATTTTGGTAATAAGCTAACCAGAGAGTTGGTCAGGTAAACTCGGTGGGACCGATTCGCTCATTTCGGTGGGACCGAAATGTTACGAAAAGGAAACAGGGAGTTTACATTGCAATCTCGGTGGGACCGATCGCTCATCTCGGTGGTACCGAAACGTTACGAAGGGAAACAGAGAGATTACAATCCCATCTCGGTGAGACCGAGATCCCTATCGGTGAGACCGATTTGCCTAGGGTTTGTGGCAGTGGCTATGACATCTGAACTCGGTGGCGCCAGGTAGAAAGAATCGGTAGGGTCGAGTTTGACTTTTGGTTTAGGTCATATGTGGATGTGAGAAAGTAGTTGAGGGTTTTGGAGCATATCACTAAGCACTATGGAGCAAGAAACTCATTAAGCAACACCTCATCCCTCCTTGATAGTATTGGCTTTTCCTATAGACTCAATGTGATCTTGGATCACTAAAATATGAAATGTAGTCTTGAGCTTTTGAGCTTGAGCCAATCCTTTTGTCCTTAGCATTTTGAGGGATCCACTTTTCTCATCCATGCCATGCCATCCATTGAGCTTTTCCTGAAATATTTATCTTGGAATAATGTTAGCTCAATGAACTATATGTTGTTAGGAATTACCAAAACCACCTAGGGATAGTTGCACTTTCACTCTCTCAGAAAATGAGTAGTGGAAGTGTCGGCACGTTCTGATGGCTCTCTCACATATGGAGAAGGGGGTGGAGGGGTATATATGTTGGAGATATGCCATAGAGGCAGTCATGTATGATGATATTTCCTATGTGTTTGTGAATAAAGATAGTCCTTGGACATTATCAATGATGTGTATCAGCAAGTACGTGACTTGTTTGTGGGACTATGCATTGTATGATGAGTGTCCTAAAAGGTCCCTAGTCGAAAGGGCTGTGTGGACGCGCAACCAACTGGACTAGCGTATGACACGGTCGATGGCTAGGTCTCACTAGCCATGGAGCATTTAATGCTAACCGAATAATATGGACTTGGAAAGGTCTGGTCGGATTCGATGTAGTCAGATCCGAGTCGAGATAAGGTCCAAGTCGGACAGACCCAACTATGAGACGCAGTGATATGTCATCTGTGAGTCTCTAGTACAACATATGTTCTATGTCCTAAGACCTGAGCTGACGCATGTACTCGGGATGGTGACAGACTTGCTTTGGGCCAACCAAACGCTACTCCGTGACTGGGTAGTTACAAAGGTATGTTTCGGGCTTGTCCAGACCCATGCTGCGAGACGTGGTCGAGCAAGATGGGATTTGCCCCTCCGATCAAGAGAGATATACTCTGGGCCCCTCATGTGATCCTACCAGGATAAGCATGGCCATGCGACAAGGATTGTGAGATAATCCGGATTGTGGTCGGCATCACTTGAATGAGAAAGAGGTTGGGCTAGCACAAGGATGACAGTCTCGCCTTGAGCCCGACAACATATATCGTGCGGCTAAGGGAACAGAAGTATGACACGTTGTACAGGTTCGCCTAACCAGCTTCATAGTCTTCTTGGTGGTCGACACGCCTTGCTAGAGGCCGCTACCAACCATGCAGGTTGGAGGTGATCTGAACTATGACCAAGCCGACTTGAACCTAAGGGGTCGCGCGCTTAAGGGAAGGAACCTACGAGGACGGATCCGAGGACACTGGTCGGATGTGATCCGAGCTGTATTCGGATTGTGGCTGAGTAGACTTGTGGGATTTAGGGTCCGTGCGAGGCCCAAGTGTTGAGCCCGCGACAGACGCCTATATAAAGTGGAGGTGCGGCACACTCATGTGGTTGATCGCTTCGGCGCTACGACTAGGGTTTGCATGTGTTGCGAATAGCCACCTCCACTCGCCGCCGACTGTGTAATCGGACCTAGCAGTCCGCCGCATGGTGTTCCTCCTGCACGCGCGGATACCATTAGAGGCGGTGCACTCGCGCCGCTTCGGCGAACTTGTACGTGGGATCAGACGACCGGCTGGTCGAGGGAGATCGAACGAGGAGGAAATGATCCACGCGAACGCGCTGCCCCAACTCTTCTTCCGCTGCACGGCACTGCACGTCTAGTGGTAACGAACTGTGATCCATTCCCTGTAGCATGTTCTTGGTTGTTCTGCGCGTAGGAAAATTTTAATTTGCAGTCGACGCACCCTACCGTATAACCCAACAGTGGTATCAGAGCCTCTGCTATAGGATTTGGATTCAAATCGTATGCATATTAGATATGTGGAGGCGGCAGATGAGATCTGTTGTCATTGAAGAGATCGGCTATGAGCACGGTTGATGTGATCAACTGCACATGGGGATCATTGAGGCGATGTTTTCTGTCAATCGGGATCGATGAGGTCGTGACACGATCTACCCCTACTGGTCGGTTATCTGCCATCGGGGTTAACAGTGAAACATAAATCCAAATTGGATTCGCGATGATCGATAAGATCGGTCAGATCCAAAAATTCAGCGTGATCGGAGTTCAGATGCGATCTGTGATTTCATACCCGACACACAAACTGGTAGAATGCGATTCTATGCATAACTTTGTTTTGCAGATTTGATGTGCATAGTATGGCTCATGTGTATGTGATGCATGTGTGTAATTTATACATGGCCTGCGTGTCATGTTTGTCAGCCGGCAGGAGCCAAAGTGCTGTCATTATATTGTATAACGACCCGCGTGTCGACTTGTGACTCTATGTAAAATTCATTACTAGTTGTAGTAGTTGGATAATAGAGATCAGGTTAGTGGCTTGGCGTCCCGGCGTGACAAACAAGATGGAGTTCCTAGATGGTCATCGGAGTCGGAGCCGACCTGGAAGAATGTCCATGAAGGAGCCATACTATTTCACAATATGTGTTTATTTGTGATTGTTATGCTTCTTTGTTTCTATGCATGGTAGAATGGTAGAATGATCCCTCATGAATATCAAGCAAATTGCCATCCCCGATGTTGCACCTTCGCACGTCAAGTACGTCTAGTAGTGGGCTCATAAAATTGGGGTGCTGCTAGGTGTCCTTGAACTGAAGGGTTCGTGTCGGACACGGACATGCACTACATTAGGTTAACTTGACAAGGCTATCAAAATGGTTTTGGGTCTTGTGGCAAAGAAGGTTGGGAGTCGGGGTATGAGATACCTTCCCGACCGACAGGAGTCGTATAGAGATATGATTAGCAAAGAATTGCTTACCGGATAGGTATGTTGGCTAGCAGTGATGCTAAAGCTCACTAGTCGCATGCGCTAGTCGGATCCTGAATCACTGAGAGTTTGCGGAGGGATGCTGACTTCAGTGGGAGTATTTCTGTTTAGGCTTGAATTACTCTACATAAACACATTGCTTAGTGATTGCATATTTTCTGTTGTAGATCAATGGAACCACCTGCTCAACCCAACTTTGCATTGAAATCAATTCTGGAAAAGGATAAACTGAATGTAACAAACTTTACCACCTGGTATAGAAATCTGAGAATTGTTCTCAAGCATGATAAAAAGGAACATGTTCTAGAGGATCCACTTCCAGAGGAACCTGCCAATAATGCTAATGCCACAACTAAGAATGCCTACCAGAAACTCGCCGATGAATCAACGGAGATCAGCTGTCTGATGCTGGCTTGTATGGAGCCTGATTTGCAACAACATTTCGAAAATGTTGAGGCTTACAATATGATCGAGAGTCTCAAGAGCATGTTTCAGACACAGGCTAGGACCGAAAGGTTCAAAGTCTGGCGATCCTTGATGGATTGCAAGCTGAAGGAAGGTGATCCACTGAGCCCACATGTGATCAAGATGATCGGATATGTGCAAGCTTTGGATCGGTTGGGCTTCCCGCTCTTGGATGAGCTTGCTACAGATGCAGTTCTGGGTTCTCTTCCGCCTAGCTATTGGACGTTCATCTCGAACTATCATATGCATGGCATGAATAAGAAGCTCACTGAATTGCATGGGATGCTCAAAGTGGCAGAGCAGGATATTAAGAAAGGCATGCATCAAGTGTTGATGGTGCAGAAATCGGCTAAGTTCAAGAAGAGTTGGTCCAAGAAAAAGGCTAAGGAAAAGGGCACAGAGATGGTAACCTCCGCCGCTGCGCCGAAGTCTGGACCGGACTCAAAGACCGTTTGCTATCACTGCAAGGAGACCGGTCACTGGAAGAGGAACTGTAGCAAGTGGCTTGTAGAGCATGGCAAGAAGGTCGGGAATGCTGCTTCAGGCAAAGGTACACTTGTTGCATATGTTATAGACATTTACCTTGCTGACATACCTAGTAGCTCTTGGGTATTTGATACCGGATTGGTTGTTCACATTTGCAACTCGATGCAGGGGCTGGTAAGAACTAGGTGTGTGGCACAAGGGGAGATTGACATCAGGGTCGGTAACAAAGCAAGAGTTGCTGCGTTGGAGGTCGGCACGATGCAGCTCCAGCTTCCTTCCGGGTTCATTATGGAATTGAATAATTGTTATTACATTCCTGCACTTAGTCGGAACATTACTTCTGCCTCATGTTTGATGAGTCAAGGTTATGAATTCAATTTAAAGGACAATGGTTGTTCGATATTTTTGAATGGTATGTTCCACGGCTATGCACCCATTGTTGAAGGGCTATTTATATTGAATCTAGAATAGGAACCGGTCTATAACGTGAATGTCAAGAGGCATAAGCCTAATGAGATAAATCCGACATACTTCGGGCATTGCCGGCTTGGACACATTAGTCTGAAACGCATGAAGAAGCTCCATGATGATGGGCTCCTAACTTCATCCGGCTTTGAGTCGTTCGAGACATGTGAATCATGCTTGCTCAGCAAGATGACTAAGTCTCCTTTCGCAAAGAGTTGCGAGAGGGCATCCAAGCTGCTAGAACTTATACACAGTGATGTGTGTGGTCCAATGAGCACAACTGCCAGAGGTGGCTATCAGTACTTCGTGACTTTTACCTACGACTTGAGTAGATATGGATATATCTATTTGATGAGCCACAAGTCGGAGACTTTTGAAAAGTTCAAAGAGTTTCAGAGCGAGGTTGAGAATTAGCTCGGCAAGACTATAAAGCTTTTGCGATCTGATCGTGGAGGTGAGTACATGAGCCAGGAGTTTGATGATCATCTGAAAAGTCGAGGTATAGTACCTCAACTCACACCTCTGGGTACGCCACAGAGAAACGACATGTCAGAACGGAGGAATAGGACCTTGTTGTACATGGTCCGGTCTATGATGAGCAAATCGGATTTACCCTTGTCATTCTGGGGATAAAATCTAGAAACTGCAGCTTTCACACTTAACAGGGTACCATCAAAATCCGTAGACAAGACAACACATGAGATGTGGACCGGGAAGAGACCCAGTTTGTCTTTTCTAAAGATTTGGGGTTGTGAAGCATTTGTCAAGTGACTTATGTCAGACAAGCTTACACCTAAATCGGATAAATGCATATTCGCGGGATATCCGAGGGAAACCTTGGGATATAGCTTCTACAACCGGGAAGAGAACAAAGTGTTCGTTTCTCGGAACGAGATTTTCCTTGAGAAAGAGTTTCTCAGTCGGGAGGCCAATGGGAGGACGGTTCGACTCGAAAAAATTCGAGGACCACTCAGGGACGGCTCGGCTGGTGATGAGATCATACCGGAGTCAGTCAGGGAACCTGTAGTGGAAGCGGCACCGGAACCACGAAGGTCAGAAAGATTGCATAGAGTGTGTGATGTATTGTTGCTAGAAAGCGACGATCCAGCCACGTATGCGGAAGCGATGGTGAGCCCAGATTCCGAGGCATGGCTGGAGGCCATGAGATCCGAGTTAAAGTCCATGGATGAGAATCAAGTCTGGGACTTGGTTGATCCACCGCCTGACGTAACTGCCATTGGTTGCAAATGGGTCTTTAAGAAGAAAACCAATGTGGATGGAAATGTTCAGATCCACAAAGCTCGGCTTGTCGCTTAAGGTTATGGACAAGTTCAAGGAATTCACTACGACGAGACTTACTCGCCGGTAGCGATGCTGAAATCGGTAAGGATCGTACTAGCTATAGCTGCATATTTTGATTACGAGATATGGCAGATGGATGTCAAAACGGCTTTCCTTCACAGAAATTTAACTGAGGACGTGTATATGATACAACCCGAGGGTTTTGTCGATCTGACTAGCACTAGTAGGGTATGCAAGCTCAAGAGATCCATTTATGGGTTGAAGCAAGCATCTCGGAGTTGGAACATTCGTTTTGATGAGGTCGTCACTGGTCAAGGTTTCATCAAAAGCAAAGAGGACTCTTGTTTATACAAGAAGTTAAGTAGGAGCTCGATAGTGTTTTCGATCTTGTATGTGGATGACATATTGTTGATCGGGAACAATGTTTCAATGTTAAACTCGGTCAAGGAATCATTGAATGGCAAGTTTTCGATGAAGGACCTTGGTGAGGCACTGTATATTTTAGGCATTAAGATCTATAGAGATAGATCGGGGAGGCTGCTCGGCTTAAGCCAGAGCATGCACATAGATAAAGTGTTGAAGCGGTTCAACATGAGTGAGGCGAAGAAAGGGTTCTTGCCGCTCTCACATGGTATAAGGCTAAGCGAGACTCAGAGTCCTTCGACATCTGATGAGCGAAGCAGGATGAGTAGGATTCTGTATGCCTCGGCAATCGGATCCATCATGTATGCCATGATATGTACAAGGCCTGATATTGCTTTCGCAATAATCCTAACAAGTAGATACCAAGCCAACCTAGGTGAGAGTCACTGGGCAGCGGTAAAGACTATTTTGAAGTACCTGAAAAGGACTAAAGAGATGTTCCTAGTTTATGGAGGTGAAGAAGAGCTCGTCGTAAGGGGTTATGCCGATGATTGTTTCCAAACCGATAGAGATGATTGTCGATCACAGTCCGGATTCGTGTACGTCCTGAACGGAGGAGCAGTGCACTGGATGAGTTCCAAGCAGGATACGGTGGCCGATTCTACCACACAAGCCGAATACATTGCGGCTTGTGAAGCTACAAAGGAAGGTGTTTGGATCCGGCATTTTCTGGATGACATTGGTATTTTTCCAGCCTCGGTGAAACCGTTGGACCTTTATTGTGATAATTCTGGTGCCATCGCACAAGCCAAGGAGCCGAGGAATCACCACATGGTCAGACACATAGATCGGAAATATCACCTGATACGTAAGATCGTATAGAATGGTGATGTAGAGTTATGCAAGATTCACACGGATGCAAATGTTGCAGATCCGTTGACTAAGCCGCTTCCACAACCCAAGCATGAGGGGCACGTTAGAGCTATGGGCATTTGAAGTCTATTTGATTGACTCTAGTGCAAGTGAGAGACTGTTGGAGATATGCCCTAGAGGCAATCATGTATGATGATATTTCCTATGTGTTTATTAATAAAGATAGTCCTTGGACATTATCAATGATGTGTATCAGCAAGTACGTGACTTGTTTGTGGGACTATGCATTGTATGATGAGTGTACTAAAAGGTCCCTAGTCGAAAGGGCTGTGTGGACGCGCAACCGACTAGACTAGCATATGACACGGTCGATGGCTAGGTCTCACTAGCTATGGAGCATTGGGTGCTAACCGGATAATATGGACTTGGAAAGGTCTGATTGGATTTGGCGTAGTCGGATCCGAGTCGAGATAAGGTCCAAGTCAGATGGACCCAACTATGAGACGCAACGATATGTCATCTGTGAGTCTCTAGTACAACATATGTTCTATGTCCTAAGACCTGAGCTGACGCATGTACTCGGGATGGTGACAGACTTGCTTTGGGCCGACCAAACGCTACTTCGTGACTGGGTAGTTACAAAGGTAGGTTTCGGGCTTGTCTAGATCCATGATGCGAGACGTGGTCGAGGAAGATGGGATTTGCCCCTCCGATCAGGAGAGATATACTCTGGGCCCCTCGTGTGATCTGACCAGGATAAGCATGGCCATGCGACAAGGATTATGGGATAATCCGGATTGTGGTCGGCATCATTGGAACGAGAAAGAGGTCGGGCTAGCACAAGGATGACAGTCTCGCCTTGAGCTCGACAACATATATCGTGCGACAAAGGGAACAGAAGTATGACACGTTGTACAGGTTCGCCTAACCAGCTTCATAGTCTGCTTGGTGGTCGGCACGCCTTGCTAGAGGCCGCTACCAACCGTGCATGTCGGAGGTGATCCGAACTGTGACCAAGCCGACTTGAACCTAAGTGGTCGTGCACTTAAGGGAAGGAACCTACGAGGACGGATCCGAGGACAGTGGTCGGATGTGATCCAAGCTGTATTCGGATTGTGGCCGAGTAGACTTGTGGGCTTTAGGGTCCGTGCGAGGCCCAAGTGTTGAGCCCGCGAATGACGCCTATATAAAGTGGAGGTGCGGCACACTCATGTGGTTGATCACTTCGGTGCTACGACTATGGTTTGCATGTGTTGCGAATAGCCACCTCCACTCGCTGCCGACTGTGTGATCGGACCTAGCAGTCCGCCGCACGGTGTTCCTCCTGCACGCGCGGATACTGTTAGAGGCGGTGCACTTGCGCCGCTTCGGCGAACTTGTATGTGGGATAGGACGACCAACTCTTCTTCCACGCGAACGCGCTGCCCCAACTCTTCTTCCGCTGCACGGCACTGCGCGTCTAGTGGTAACAAACTGTGATCCATTCCCTGTAGCATGTTCTTGGTTGTTCTGCGCATAGGAAAAATTTTATTTGCAGTCGACGCACCCTACTGTATAACCAAACAATATATAGCCTCCACACAAAATCCAACCGTTACACACATTTAACCCAACTCGGTCATACCAAATAGAAGAACTCAGTGAGACCGATTCAGTTCAAAATGTGAATGTTAGGAATCTTGGTGGGACCGACTGGAACAACTCGGTGGGACGGATGTGCTAGGGTTAGGGCAAACACCAACTCGGTGGCACGGATAGCATCAACTCAGTTAGACCGAAATGAAGCAATAGGGCAATAGAGAGGATGTCAAGCAAACTCGGTGTGACTGATTGCACATTTCAATGAGACCGAAATAATTGCAATAGGAAATAGAGAGTTTGCAAGTCCATCTCGGTGAGACCGAGATCCATATCGGTGTGACCGAAGTGTTAGGGTTTCTGGCAGTGGCTATTTCAAATGAACTCGGTGGCGCCGGATCGATCATTTCAGTGGGGCCGAGTTTGACTTTGAGTTATGGACATATTTTTTGGAAATGAGAAAGTGGTTGAGGGATTTGGAGCAATATCACTAAGCACTTTGAGCAAGTAGACCATTAAGCAACACCTCATCCCCTTTTAATAGTATTGGCTTCCCTATGGACTCAATGTGATCTTGGATCACTAAATATAAATGAAGAGTCTTGCACTTTTGCCAATATGTGTCCTTAGCATTTTGAGGTGTCCACATCTGTACACTACAAAAAGTACACTTCCATGATGATACGTGTTTGTCACAGTAGGTCATGTTTTTTGTCATACATGTACATCCATGATGATTTTATAACAGAATCAAGATTGTCATACCTGTGCTGTCGTAGAAGTGTTCCATGACAATACCAAAATTATCATCATGGAAGTGTCCACTTCCATGACGATAAATGACGCGTCATGGAAGTGCTTTCGTCAAGGGTAACCGACACATGGCATCCACCATACTGGGTCGCCGTTAAGCTATTGGGTTCCGGTTTGTATATGATAACCCATTAATAGCCCCGACCAATGGGGATTTTCCACGTGTAAAATCATCATTGGCTGGAGGAAACACGTGTCGGCTCACCATTGGGATAGATTCAATCCACTCATTGGACCGAAGGCGCCTATGATATGTCGACACGTGGCACGGTCCAACAGAGGCCCATTCCTATGAAAAGACCGACCCGTTTGACTTGGTCAAAAGGTAGTGGGCCGGCCCACGGAAAGCCTGTTAACGGCTTGTTCGCATATAGCCCATTTACAACCCCCTAACTCAGGTCCCATTACAGACTATCCTAATTAGGCCTAGTACCATCATCTGGGCCATCCAATATGATTGCAGCCCGTTGTAACTCCCGGCCCATGTATGTCCCATGACGTGTTTCGGCCCATATGAGGCCCTTTGTAACTCTTGGCCCATTAACAGCCCGTGGTGAAACTGGCCTGTAATGAACAGTGTATCACTTTAGACCAATTAACGACCCATTATTTCATTGGGCTATTTCTAGCCCATGTTATCTTTCGGCCTTCTCAGGGCCCTTTTGTTCTTGGGCTCATTTCCAGCGTTCGGTTACTGATAGCCGGTTACTAGCCTTTTCTGCTTGTGGGCCAAATTCAGCCGGTGGTTACAGTCGGCCCGTTTGTGGCCCGCTAATCTGTTGGGCCGTTTTCATAGTGTCATCAAATACAGCCGATTAACGACGACCTGTTATGGTCGGCCCATGAACGGACGATTCCAACTCTAGCCCGTTTACGACCAATAATGTGGTCCATTATTGGCCCATGTTTGGCTAATCGATCATACGACCCGTAGAAGGCCCATTGATGCTACACCCCGTAGAAGGCCCATTGTTTCTATGGCCCGTAGGAGGCCCATTGTTTCTACGGCCCGTAGGAGGCCCAGGGTCACTACAGTAAATATGTAGCCCATGGTTATTGTGTCCTAGTTTGAAAAAATTGGTTATTGCGGTAAACCGCGGAAAA
This sequence comes from Triticum aestivum, assembly GCF_018294505.1. Taxonomy (NCBI): domain Eukaryota; kingdom Viridiplantae; phylum Streptophyta; class Magnoliopsida; order Poales; family Poaceae; genus Triticum; species Triticum aestivum. The sequence continues at coordinate 263,980,620 of NC_057810.1, read as the reverse complement.
AGAACTGCAGTTACTACAAGAAAACAAATAAACAAGACAACAAGGAAATAAATAAGCAAGCAACATATGCTAGGCTATCATGGCTATTACATATATTACATCCACTGGGCATCAAAGTTCTCCACAGTGCAAATATAGGAAACAAAGCAGCATATCACATACACTGGTTGTCAAAGTTGGCGACCCGTGCAAATAAACATCGTAGCAAAACAAGTGCAAAACTGAAACCACTTCAAACGAGCTCAAGAAACAATATCCTGGGTACCCATAATGCTAGCAAGACGCTTAGCAAGCTTATTAGCTTTCTCTTGTTTGGCGCTTAAATCTTCCAGTGCTTGCTGTTGCACCTAAAAGTAAGCATCTGAATTCTGTAGGGACTTCCTCGGTCCTTCGGCTTCTTGTCGTAGAACATCTGATCGATGTCTTTCAACTTGAAGTTGAGACTCAAGAAGCCAAACTGATTCAGGCAGCAAGTTCGAAGAGCTTGTGCAAGCAGTAGTGGCCAGTAACTCAAACACTACATCAAGACAGGACTTTGGGGTTGTCTCAGTGTCTTCAATATAGTTTTTACCAGCTTTCTTGGAGACCAACATGGATGCCTCACTATCTTGAACCTTATCTACATTACTTCCTGTACCATTGCATATCGGGGTACTCTTCTCCAATATTTTGTCCGCATTGTAAAAGAGAAACAAGCAGACACATCACAGGTTTACCATGTTGTATATGAAACTCATTTGGGTAAACCAGTTTAGTAGTAAAGTGGACAGGATAACAACATGAAACAAACATATATCTATGTAGTATGGTCACTGTATGGTCTATATCATTCTAGTTTATGTTGCCAAATCAAGATAGAGACAGTTCAAATCGTATCTATTTAAGACAAAGTAGCATAGGCAGAATATAAGTGTGGGAAACTACACACACTACTGGAATCAGGATCTTTGCCGCTAGCTGGCTCTTTGCCGTCCGCTAGCTAATGGCAGAGAAGGTATTTGCCATCAGATTAAGGAAAACTACGGCAAAGAAGAAGTGGACGGCAAACATATTGTTTGCCATCAGCCGTCTCTTTGCCGTCTGCTAGCCGACGGCAAAGAGGGAGGGTGGCCCACTAACGAGTACCACCTAACAGTCACTTTCCTTGCCATTTGCTAGCGGACGGCAAAGCTTCGTTGTCGTCTGTTGGTAGACGGCAAAGAGAATAGCCAACCTAACGGATGTTTCCCCTCGGCCCCACCCCACTAGCTACGCTCTTTGTCGTCTGCTAGCAGACGACAAAGAAACTAAACCTAACTAAAAAACGGTCGGCCCCGCACCCACCCCTCTCTCTCCCCTCTTTCTCTCCCTCACCTCATCCGTGCCGCCCACGTGCCTGCTGGCCCCGCTGCCGACTCCCACTGCCCCCACCCCCACCGACCCCGCCGACCCCGACCACCACCGCCCCCGATGCACCCCCTAGTGGGCCGCGCCCCCGACCCCCCGCCACCCCGACGCCCTTGTCAGTGTCAAAACCGGCGGCTCTCAGATAGGGGGCCCCAAACTATGCGTCTAAGGCTAATGGTAACAGGAGGCTGGGGACACAATGTTTACCCAGGTTCGGGCCCTCTCTATGTAGGTAATACCCTACTTCCTGCTTGATTGATCTTGATGATATGAGTATTACAAGAGTTGATCTACCACTAGATCGTAGAGGCTAAACCCAAGAAGCTAGCCCATGATTATGATTGTTGTTGTCGTACGGACTAAACCCTCCGGTTTATATAGACACCAGAGGGGGCTAGGGTTACACAGAGTCGGTTACAGAGAAGGAGATCTACATATCCGAATTGCCAAGCTTGCCTTTCATGCAAAGGAGAGTCCCACCCGGACACGGGACGAAGTCTTCAATCTTGTATCTTCATAGTCCAACAGCCCGGCACAAGTACATAGTCCGGCTCTCCGAGGACCCCCTAATCCAGGACGCCCTCAGTAGCCCCTGAACCAGGCTTCAATGACGATGAGTCCGGCGCGCAAATTGTCTTCAGCATTGCAAGGCGGGTTCCTTCTCTGAATACTCCATAGAAGATTTAGAACACAACGATCGTGTCAGGCTTTGCAAAACAAATTCCACATACCACCATAGAGAGTGCAATATTCCACAAATCTAATTTGCTAACAACTTTTTCATAGTGTGATATCACGCTGCGGCCTGGTTATTATACAAACCGTTTTTCCCAGCCTGCTACTGCACGTATCACGAGGCAGTTTTATTGGCACGTCTTGTCGAAGCAGAGATCGTGTTCCCCTTATCATGGGATCCTCATCAACACGGGTGTGGGTAACCCAATTGTGCCGTTAGCATGACTCCTCGGTTTTAGGCAAGTTCCAAACGGCTACGCGGAGGACGCTTGATATTCACCCTCTTTATAAAGAGGTCCAGACCTGTCCTTTTCTTTCCAGGCCCAATCCCTCCCTTCCCCTACCTCGAGTTCCAACACCCAAGGTTCAGGTTAAGCGCTCCGGATCTTCAACCATGTCCGGATCCAACCTTCAAGGCCGGTGGATGGCCTCTTCTATTACAGAGGAGGACATCAAGAAGCTTAGGGAGGCTAGGAATCTGACCGCCGAAATACCCCACGGGCTACGTGCTCAAGGGCAGGTTATCCCCACTCCTGAACCCAACGAGAGTGTTGTATTCATTTCTCACTTCCTCCGAGGGCTAGGATTTAGTCTTGATCCCTTCGTAAGAGGGCTCATGTTCTATTACGGGCTAGATTTCCATGATCTAGGTCCACATTCCATCCTTCACATCTCGTCGTTTATCGTCGTGTGTGAAGCCTTCCTCCGCATTACACCACACTTTGACTTATGGCTCAAAACCTTCAATGTGAAGCCGAAGATGATCGACGGGCGATACGCGGAGTGCGGAGGCGCTATAATAAGCAAAGGTGCCGATGCCCTATGGCCAAAGGGCTCCTTCCCGGAGGTGTTTGACTTACGGCAACGGGAGTGGTTCTACATCACAGCACCATGAGGTACAAAGCGGGCGGCCGCCTCAGCCTTCCACTCGGGCCCTCCGCCCCAACTGGCATCATGGGTCAACAAAGGGCTGGACTGGGGGCCGGTTAATGACGTGCTGACATTGCAAAGCCACATCCGAGATCTCCTCAAGAGGGATGTCAGTCTCATTAAAGTAATTCAGGTAATGCTAGTTCGTCGGGTCCTGCCATGCCAACGTCGATCTCTCCGTATGTGGGAGTTCAACCCGGAAGGACCGCAAACTATTCAACACTTCTTCGGTGTGACGCTTGAAGGGATGTATCGGTTATTCTTCGGATCACGAATAAAGAATTCGTACACCACCGAGGATGCGGGTCTGAACTGCAACTGTCCAAATACCCAAGTAACTAACTCCGCGGCCGAACATGCTGTTATTATATTTGTCACAACATCATTCTAAAAAATTGCTCTCGGCCAGGACTGGATAAGAAAGGCGGAGATGATCAGGTGTTTGGCCCATCTTCCCGAAGGCACGCCGGATCCCGTACTAACCAGGATGCTGGCTTGTGCACCCTATCAAGTGCCATCAGGAGAAGATGAGGGGATGAATAGAGAAGCCAAAAGCGGGCTTCATACATTACACATCCAAACCGGGGGAATTAGTGCCTCCACGAAGGAGGGTGATTGGGGAGGTGAATCTAAAATCCCCTCTCCCCAAGGGAAGAAAAGGGCCGCCCCTGAAGACTTGGAAACAGAGCTTTCCAAATGAGGGAAGAAACCTTCACCAGGGGGCCTGCCCCAGAGGGCATCCTTAACGCACAGCGCCCACAAGGGGGTCAGCCGTCAGCCGAGCTGTAAGTGAATAAAGGTACATAGGTAAATATGCCCTGCTCTTTTTCTGAGAATAACAACCGAGACATATGTTTTGCAATCCGACTCATAGCCCTTCTCCACAATGTTCGTCTTTGGGGATCTTCTTTCGGAGATGATGGAGAGCGAAACGCCTCCCCCTGCTTCCCCACTTCGTGGGACGGACAACCCTGATGTGTCGTCGCGAAGGATTTCTCTTGATCCGCAAAGGCCAGAAGGTAACCCTTCGGTCGCCCTAAGTCCGGAGTTCTCGGCTCCTAAGTAGACCAGCAGAAAAAGCCCGAGACTATCCGGTGTACAACTGGACACATTGATGGATCTTCTGGAGCAAGCGACTATCTCAGAGGCACATCGTACCTTAATGGGTACGGTGGTTGAGAGGATCTCATCCGCCAAAAGCAGATTGAATGAAGCTTTTACGAGCCAACTAAGAGGCTTTGAGGTATGCAAAGTAATATATATATATATATTGTTGACTGTACCTCACACGCTAGGTGTGCTCTGTATAGATAGTAGCCCCTAAGACTCTGTTTGCCATCCAGAGGCGGCAAGCGGAGGATCATAGTCTCAGGTAATGATAGCGCTGCTTTCATGCGCAGGCGGCTGAGAGGCCGGCGGCTGACCGGACTGTTGATTTTGTCGAATTGAGGCGGCAACTTGACATGGCGGATGCAGACATCACGCTTGTGAACAAGCGGCTTGACGAGGCACAGGGTATGTATATTCGGTGGTCAGCAAATATTAAGAGGAGCATGGTGCTAGTATCTATAATATGTTTTCACTGCAGATGGAGCTACCGCCGTGGAGACCCTTCGGGCAGAACTTGCCCGAGCCAAGGAACAAGCCAGGAGAAGTGATGCGGCCACCCTGAAGGCGGCCAAAGAATTAAGAGCCGAACAGGCTGCTCTTCGCCAGAGCGAAGATAAAATATCCAATATGGCTATTGAGCTGCAAAATGCCGCCAACCGATATGACTCCTTGAGAGGGAAAGCCAAGGGAAAACGGCTGACCGGAAGAAGGCCTTGGAAGCGGCCAAGGAAACTCGCTCTGAAATCAGAGCGGCGCGGGAGGAGCTTCGTCAAGCCGGAGATATCACGGCTGGGAGGCCCTTTTTATTGCCGACGAAGTTCGGCGATCCGAAGTATGCCCCTCTTGATCAATTATGGAGTTCTGCAGACGCGTACTTGGATTTAGCGAAGAGTGCTGCTGATGTGACTGAGTATTTCAAAGATCAAAAATATCATGAGGTGGAAAAATTGTTCTGGTCACAGTTCAGCGCTCCAAAGCGTCCGCTGCTGTTGAATGAGAAAATGGCCGAGTGGGCCGAGCTCCATAGGTTGTCCGGGCTTGCCATGAAGTCTGTCGTGGATCATCTTTGGCTGAAGGAGCCAAGTCCGGATAGTTATTTTGGTTTAGTGCAATGATTTCTTCGTGTTGTGCCTCATATCAACGCTGTAAGAGGTCGGCGTGCATAGAGGGTGCGCGGATGGCTCTTACCCGTGTGAACACATATTGGGCGAAGATGGAGGCCACCGCTGTTGCAACCAGGGGTCTGCCCGGAGGCCAGGACTTGCCCGAGCACTATTTTGAAGAGGTCCTAGAAGGTGCCCCTTTAATAGAGCTCGGTACTCAAAGAGTACCATGTTCGAGTGACATGTATCTTGATTGTAAAGAATGCTTTTGATAGTAAAGGCTATATTTATATTTTTGCCCGTAAAGTATTGTAGTGCCTCCTGTGCGGTTGTTTATGTATGTATGTATATAACCTGAAAGTTTGCAGTCGTCGGCTTCAGCCCCCACGCACGTAATGTGGGGGTGTTCGGTAAAGCGCATAATCACACTTGATCCAACATCTTGGTCCGTTAAGGAGGTGATAGCGCGACGAACAAGGCAATCGGACTATATAGCTTTAACACATTCACTTAGCCATAAGAGTTTGATGGTGGGGCTACTATATAGCCCCTGGTATGTCCGCGCTCGTTCGAATACGGTGCGTGTACATACGTGATTGGGAAACCGGTCCTTCGTTAAGGCGGAGGAATCCTGAAGATTTCGCTAGGTCATCGAGTGGTTGAGCAGTCTCTTGCTTTATCATGACAGTTAGTTTTCGGCTTTCTCTATTGAGGTGCTCATCCAGATGAACCAGGGCACAATCACAGTAGTTCTCCCGGTGCCACCTTAGCCGATAGAGCGGAACATAAGGTAGCAAAACACGGGAGCCGGGCAAACCCAACTATTGACCAAAGAAAGCTGATGCATATAAGGCCAAATACGCGATGCCGAACACTCCCGAAGGTATTCAGACTTCAAAACATATACTTGGCTGAGTATCGCCCTCGATAATGAGCCCTGAATATCCAGGTACGTGCATTAATATGGCGTGACAAAATGCCAATAATGCCAGTATCCCTCTCGATTATTTTAAGTGCCCGGAGGGTGTGAAGCAACAAGAGACAATAAAAAAGGTTTACACAGGGTCTTAATCTGAAAAGAAACCTTTGAACGGGGCCTTGCTGCACGTCTGCGCCTTTGTCTCTATTGTGCCATATCCTGGAAGGGTGTAGCACGATGATCATCTGTAAAAAAGAAAAACCCAGGTGAAAGAATCTGGTGTGATTGTGCGAAAAGTTGGTTATTCTTAATGAACCATAAAATGTAATCTATTATTTTATTAATAGGGTCAAGCCAAACTATGGGCCCTTTTACATGCAGGCGGCCTCTAGCACCACATATGGGGGTATATTCATCGACCCAAGCTCAGGTTTATCTGGGATGCTACAACTAGTGGTGCGCCGGACACGTCTAGCCGTGTCTGTGGTCTTTACGGCTGATCATTTGTTTGGATTGGGGAGGCCGTTCAGTGGTTCGGCTGCTAGAGCCGCCACATATTCTTCCGCACGTAGGGAACGCTCTATATTTTTGCTGATTGTGATGACGCCACGTGGACCGGGCATCTTAAGTTTAAGATAAGCGTAATGCGGAATTGCATTGAAACGAGCGAAGGCCGTTCTTCCGAGTAGTGCATGGTAGCCGCTTCGGAATGGAGCGATGTCGAAGATTAGTTCTTCGCTTTGGAAGTTGTCGGGAGAGTCGAATACAACCTCTAATGTTAGAGAGCCCGTACAGCGGTCCTCTACGCCAGGTATTACTCCTTTAAAGGTAGTACTACTTTGGCTGATTCTTGACGGGTCTATCCCCATTTTGCGGATAGTGTCCTAATATATCAGATTAAGACTACTGCCGCCATCCATGTGGACTCACGTGAGATGGTATCCGTTAATTATTGGGTCGAGCACCAAGGCAGCCAAACCTCCATGCCGGATACTAGTCAGATGATCCCTGCGATCGAAGGTGATCGGGCAGGCCGACCATGGGTTGAATTTGGGGGCGACGGGTTCAATAGTGTATACATCTCAGAGTGCGCGTTTGCGCCTCCTCTTCGGTATGTGGGTTGTGTAAATCATGTTCACTGTTTTGATCTCTGGTGCCATCCTTGACTTCGGATGTGCCTGGGTCGCTGGTGCCGCTGCGGGCCAACCAACTGTCCTCGCCCATGCAAAAGTGGGTCATAAGGTAGTCGACGATTTGATTCTTCTTGGTGAGAAATCTGTTCCAAAGCTTACGGGCTGACTCTCCGGGTTGTTGGATTATGTGACTTAAATCTTCTGCATCCGGAGGTCGGACATAGGTCCCTTGAAAATTAGCCCTGAAAGCATCCTCAAGTTCCTCCCAACTTCCAATTGAGTTTTTGGGGAGGCTTTTCAACCAGTGCCGAGCTGGTCCTTTCAACTTAAGGGGCAGGTATTTGATGGCGTGGAGATCATCTCCACGAGCCATGTGGATGCAAAGAATAAAGTCCTCAATCCAGACCGCAGGGTCTGTCATTCTGTCGTATGCCTCTATGTTTACAGGTTTAAATCCTTCTAGAAATTCATGATCCAGCACCTCATCGGTGAAGCACAGGGGGTGCGCGGCACCCCTGTATTTGGATGTGTCATGGCATGCCGCCGACGATTGTAGTGTTCGATGTTGATTCTGAGCTGGTATCGATCAGTATAATCGTTTTGGTGCCCGTGATCCTGCGCTGGAGCATGCTTCCTAGATCCGTAGATGGACCTGGCCATACCGGCTTTTTTGTCCAGGTGCTCAGGTAAATCGTGTGCTGACTTGTGTGCGGCGTCATTAGCCGCCCTGTCGCGGCCACGGGGTGGTCGGTCCGGAGGATTGGCCGTATTATTTTTTGGCGGAATGGGCTCTAAAGCCTCGTCGTCGAATTCAGGCAGCAGCTTGCGCTTTGGGTAGCTCTTTGTGTGGCGATCGCCACCTTATTTTTCTTCAGTGTCGAGCACTTTGTTCCATCTGCGGTTGAGCGTATCCTGTGCAGCCTTAAGCCTTTGCTTCTGCTTCTTCAAGCTCCTCACGGTGGCGATAAGCCTTCTATGGAGGTTCTCTTGTTCCAAGTGCCTTTTCGGGAAGATGAGTGCATCGTTGTCCGGACTGTCCTCCTCTTTGGAGACAGGTTTATGAGTTTTATCTCCGCCATTGCTTTGATCGGACATCGGCCCCGGACTATGTTCGTTGTCCCCTAGCTCATCCTGCTCCATCAATGGGTCCATGGGGTCGTCGTTGCCTTTGGAGTTAACCAGGGTATTATTCCTTCTTGCGCTGTTGTCGCTATTTTTACTGTGGCGGGATTTAGAGCGGCGCCGACGTCGTCACTTTGGTTGCTTCTAAAGAGGATTATCCTCCGTTGCATCCTTCTGTTCCTCGCCGTTGTTTTGTTTGGGTGTATCCACCATGTATATATTATATGATGAGGTGGTTGTCTAGCGCCCTTTAGGCGGTGGTTCCTGTTCTTCTCCGGCATCGTTGTCCATACCGTCGATGTCTTTGGAGTCGAAATCAAGCATGTCGGTTAAGTCATCGCCAGTGGCTATTAAGTGGGTGGTGCGTGGGGAACGAATTTCTTCGTTGTCCGCTTCCCACTCAAGCCGGACATAGTTCGCCCAAGAGTCTCTTGACAGGGAGAGAGATTTCAGTGAATTAAGCACGTCGCCCAAGGGTGGGTGCTGAAAGATATCCGCGGAGGTAAAATCCATGATCGGTGTCCAATCAGATTCGATAGGCACGGATGCGCGTGGTTCGGAGCCTATGGCCGGAGACGAGTCCGAGGGTCCGATGACACAGACCTCATTAGAGGTGAAGTCTGTGTTCGGCTCTGTGGCCGATGAGTGTGCGCCCTCCCTGGCGGGGTCTATTCACCCGTCCTTGGAGAGCACGATCTGCTCAAGATCTAAGGCCAAGGCAACTACATGTGCGTTTTTCTGAACACCGTCTGATGGCTGATCTAAGTCATGCTCATCGTGACTGTGCGGCGCACCTGTCATGGGCTCAAATCCATCAAAGATCAAGTCTCCACGGATGTCAACAGTGTAGTTCAGGCTTCCAAACCTGACCTGATGGCCAGGGGCGTAGCTATCCATCTGCTCCAGACGGCCAAGCGAGTTGGCCCGCAGTGCGAAGCCGCCGAATACGAAAACGTCACCCTGGATCGCATCGTTGTGGATGATTGAAGGAGCCATCAAGACTTATCGTGACGACATAGTGGAACTCTCAATGAAAGCACCAATGTTGGTGTCAAAACCGGCGGATCTCGGGTAGGGGGTCCCGAACTGTGCGTCTAAGGCTAATGGTAATAGGAGGCGGGGGACACAATGTTTACCCAGGTTCGGGCCCTCTCTATGGAGGTAATACCCTACTTCCTGCTTGATTGATCTTGATGATATGAGTATTACAAGAGTTGATCTACCACGAGACCGTAGAGGCTAAACCCTAGAAGCTAGCCCATGATTATGATTGTTGTTGTCCTACGTACTAAACCCTCCGGTTTATATAGACACCGGAGGGGGCTAGGGTTACACAGAGTCAGTTACATAGAAGGAGATCTACATATCTGAATTGCCAAGCTTGCCTTTCACGCAAAGGAGAGTCCCACCCGGACACGGGACAAAGTCTTCAATCTTGTATCTTCATAGTCCAACAGTCCGGCACAAGTACATAGTCCGGCTGTCCGAGGACCCCCTAATCCAGGACTCCCTCGGTAGCCCCTGAACCAGGCTTCAATGATAATGAGCCCGACACACAGATTGTCTTCGGCATTGCAAGGCGGGTTCCTTCTCCGAATACTCCATAGAAGATCTTGAACATAAGGATCATGTCCGGCTCTGCAAAACAAATTCCACATACCACCGTAGAGAGCACAATATTCCACAAATCTAATCTGCTGACAACTTTTCATAGCGTGACATCACGCCGCAGCCCGGTCATTATTCAAACCGTTTTTCTCAACCTGCTACTGCACATCTTGCGAGGCGGTTTTATTGGCACGTCTTGTCGAAGCAGAGATCGTGCTCCCCTTATCATGAGATTCTCATCAATACGGGTGTGGGTAACCCAACCACGCCATCAACGCGGCGCTTGGGGATTAAGCGAGTTTACCGGGCAAGTGGGAAGGCACGGGATCCCTGCTGCCTTTATAAAGAGATAAGGACTCCCCCTTTTCACCCACGCCTTCTTCTTCCTCTGCTCATCCATTCCCTCTCGCTCGAACTCCAGCGCCAAAGCGTTCATCTTCTCCGCCCACAAAGGCCCTTCGAAAATGTTCGGATCCGGAGCAGGAGGCAAGTGGATGGCCTCTACCATCCGGGAGAAGGATATCAATAAGCTTCGGGAGGCCGGGTATCTAGCCAAGAAAATCAGCCATCGTCTCCCGACGGCGGGACAGATCGTCCTGACCCCGGAACCCCACGAGAGGGTTGTATTCCCCCCTCACTTTGTCCGCGAGCTAGGGTTTCCCCTACACCCATTCGTTCGCAGCATCATATATTACTACGAGATCGATTTTCATTATCTATCCCCAAATTCCTTCCTTAACATCTCGACATTCATCGTCATGTGCGAGGCCTTTCTCCGCATCTCGCCACACTTCGGCTTATGGCTGAAGATTTTTAATGAGAAGCCCAAGGTAGTGAGCGGCAAGCACGCTGAGTGCGGAGGTGCCATGGTGAGCAAAATGCCCAATGTCACATGGCCGTCAGGTACTTTCAATGATTTCGTCAAAGGGTGGCAGCAGTAGTGGCTCTACGTCACTGAGCCGCGCGGCGCAAAATGGGCCGCAGCTCCCGAATTTCGATCCGAAGCTCCCTTGTGGCTTACATCCTGGCCCAAGAAGGGCCTGAATTGGTCTTCGTCCGATGAGTTGTCGGTGCTCCAGACGCACATCAAGGATATGGAAGATAAGAATATCAAACTTGTCAATGTAGTCCAGGTGATGTTAGTTCGCCGGATTCTCGCTTGTCAACATCGGGCCTGCAATTTATGGGAATTCGACCCGGCCAAGCACCAGACCCTGCTAGAATTCTTTGGCTCATTGCACAAAGACATTTGGAAGGTGCTTTTCAAGTCCGGCAAGTCGTGGCCAGACTCCGCCGAGGACCGCGGGTATCAGCTGTCCGCCCTGCAAGCTCAGTAAGTCATTGCACGTCGCCAAGTCATACGTTTTGTTTGCATAACCCAAGGGAAATGCTTAATGTGTTTTGTACAACTCTCCTAGGGCTGGACGAAGAAGGCGGGCGGATCTACTGTCCGGCCCCAATGCCAGAAGAACTGGCCGGCCCACTTTTGACAAAGATGCTAGTCCCGGCACCTTACAAGGCGCCGAAGAAGAAGGCCGAGAAGGAGGCCAAAGAGACCAGGGGCAGCCTTCATCACCGCGGCACTTCGGACACAATATCCGAAGACTCTGATGCCCGCTCTTCCTCCGGAGAGGACGAGGAAGAGGAGGAAAACCAATCCCCAGTGAGGGGAAGAAAGAAAAGGACGGCCTCCATATCCTTGGAGGCCGAGTCGCCTAAGAAGGGAAAAACTCCCCTTCCGGAGGAGTCCACTGCCACTACCGACAGCAGCCCAGAGTGGGACCCCAGGGCCCAGCCCCTGGTGAACTCGTGAGTATATAAAATCCGAACACATTTGTGTATCCAGACTCACTATGGCATGACGTTTTAATCATTGAGCCATACTTTTTTGCAGTCCGGCGAGGTCCCGCACCAAAAATCCTCATCGGAGGATTTACTGGGCTCGGATGCTATGGACAGCAGGACACCCCCGAAGGCCCCTTCCCCAAAACGCGTGAATGACACCGAGGTATTGTCCCAGGGGGACCCAGGCCAAGGAGGGGGGGGGGGGAGATTGTCAAGGCGGCTCCAAGAGGTCAAACTTCAGGGGCCGGACATATGGGAGAAAAGGCTCCCATGGACGTCGATGGCGGGGGCTATCTCGAATTCGGCCCCCAGCCGGACACAATTCCGGAGACCGATACGGCTCCAGAATCAGGCAAGCAGCCTCCCTCGGCTGGAGGGGGTGCGCCTCTTCCACCGGCAACCTCTGTCCAACCAGAGGTGCCGGATACTTTATGGGCGGCGCTGAAGAGCGCCTCCATCGTTGAAGAACACCGTGCCTTTATGGGTGTGGTGATTGAGAAGATTCAGTCCGCTAAGAGTGGACTAAATGAAGCCTGCATCAGCCTTATAACAGGCTTTGAGGTATGTTTTGTGAGGTTTCGAAGAGTGTCATAGTATAGGTAGTAGCCCCTAATACACTGTTCGGTGAAAGGAAGAACCAGACAGAGGATCAAATATATGTTCACAGGAGACTCACTTTATGGTATCTCTCCCTCTTCTTTTATAAGCAGGCGTCTGTAGCGACTACCGCCTCTCATACTGGGGAAGTCTCCGGACTCAATCAACATCTGGAGCGGGCCGAAGAAGAACTTGGCCAATTGAAAAAGCAGTTGGAGGATAAACAAGGTATGCAAAATACCTTGCGCGCGTTCAGCGCGAATGAATATTTAGTATGATAAAAATATGTTCATGGTGTGCTCTAGGGGCGATGACCGAAGTCGAGGTTCTTAAGAAGGTTGTGGCCGATGCCGAGAAAAAGGCAGCAGTAGAGCAGGCTCTTCGTGAGAAGCACGAGGTCAGGGTTATTGAAGCTGAGCAAGAGCTCAAGAGGCTGTGAAGAAATGCGAGACCTTGGAGCAGAGTTTAACGGAGAAAGAATCCAAACTCTCCCAAGCTCGTCAAGCCGCATGTGATGCCCGGGGGGAATCCCAAGGCGCCCTGCAGGAAATCCAGGAGGCGACGAAGATTGCGGGGGGGGGGGTAAGGCTTTTTCTATGTAAAGCAAGTATTTGAAGGGAGAAAATCACATTTACTAATTTGAATTCGGATTTCTCCAGGGGTATTTGCAAAGCTGCCGTGCAGCATATCTGATGCCGCCCAATTCTACTGGGCCGAAGAAAGGAGCACTGCGGAAAAACTCATTTGGTCGTAGTATCTGGCGCCAAAGTATCCAGTGCCTTTTGCCGATCAACTGAAATAGCTGATCAAACTTCATAAGGCGGCCGAACTAGCCATGAAGGATTTAATTATCCGGCTATGGCCTGCCGAGCCGATTCCCAGTAGTTACTTCAGGCTCGTAAAGTGGCTTGTGAGTGCCTGCCCTCGACTTGAAGTCATCAAGCGGTCGGTCTGTATGGAGGGTGCGCGAATGGCCTTCGCCCACGTGAAGGTGCACTAGGCGAAGATGGATGCTGGTATGTCTCCAACGTATCTATAATTTTTGATTGCTCCATGCTACTTTATCTATTGTTTTGGACCATATTGGGCTTTATTTTCCACTTTTATATTATTTTTGGGACTAACCTATTAACCGGAGGCCCAACCCAGAATTGCTGTTTTTTTGCCTATTTCAGTGTTTCAAAGAAACGAAATATCAAACGGAGTCCAAACGGAATGAAACCTTCGGGAACGTGATTTTCTCACCGAACATGATCCAAGAGACTTGGACCCTGCTCCAAGGAACAAAATAGGCGGTCACGAGTGGGGGGCGCCCCCCTGGGCATGCCCCCTACCTCGTGGGCCCCCTGTTGCTCCACTGACGTACTCCTTCCTCCTATATATACCTACGTACCCCCAAACGATCAGAACAAGGAGCCAAAAACCTAATTCCACCGCCGCAACCTTCTGTATCCACGAGATCCCATCTTGGAGCCTGTTCCAGAGCTCCGCCGGAGGGGGCATCCACCATGGAGGGCTTCTACATCAACACCATAGCCCCTCCGATGAAGTGTGAATAGTTTACTTCAGACCTTCGGGTCCATAGCTAGTAGCTAGATGGCTTCTTCTCTCTTTTTGGATCTCAATACAATGTTCTCCCCCTCTCTCGTGGAGATCTATTCGATGTAATCTTCTTCTTTTTGCGGTGTGTTTGTTGAGGCCAATGAATTGTGGGTTTATGATCCAGTATTATCTATGAACAATATTTGAATCTTCTCTGAATTCTTTTATGTATGATTGAGTTATCTTTGCAAGTCTCTTCGAATTATCCTTCTTGGTTTGGCCAACTAGATTGGTAGTTCTTGCAATGGGAGAAGTGCTTAGCTTTGGGTTCAATCTTGCGATGTCCTTTCTCAGTGACAGAAGGGGCGGCAAGGCACGTATTGTATTGTTGCCATCGAGGATAACAAGATGGGGGTTTTATCATATTGCATGAATTTATCCCTCTACATCATGTCATCTTGCTTAAGGCGTTACTCTGTTTTTAACTTAATACTCTAGATGCATGCTGGATAGCGGTCGATGAGTGGAGTAATAGTAGTAGATGCAGAATCGTTTCGATCTACTTGTCTCGGACGTGATGCCTATATACATGATCATTCTCTAGATATACTCATAACTATGCTCAATTCTGTCAATTTCTCAATAGTAATTTGTTCACCCACCATAGAATATTTATGCTCTTGAGAGAAGCCACTAGTGAAACCTATGGCCCCGGGGTCTATTCTCATCATATCAATCTCCATTACTTTATTTATTTGATTTGTTTTTACTTTGCCTTTTACTTTTCACTTTGCATCTATCTATCAAAAATACCAAAAATATTATCTATCAGATCTCACCCTCGTAAGTGACCGTGAAGGGATTGACAACCCCTAACCGCGTTGGTTGCGAGTTGCTATCATTTTGTGTAGGTACGAGGGACTTGTGCGTGGTCTCCTACTGGATTGATACCTTGGTTCTCAAAAACTGAGGGAAATACTTACGCTACTTTGCTGCATCATCCTCTCCTCTTCGGGGAAATCCAACACAGTGCTCAAGAGGTAGCAAGAAGAATTTCTGGCGTCGTTGCCGGGGAGGCTCACGCAAGCAAGTCAACAAAACCAAGTACCCATCACAATCCCTATCTCTCGCATTACATTATTTTCCATTTGCCTCTCGTTTTCCTCTCCCCCACTTCACCCTTGCCGTTTTATTCGCCCTCTCTTTCCCACTCTCCTCCTCTCTTTCCCGTTTGCCTTTTTCCCGTTGCCTTTCTGTTTGCTCGTGTGTTAGTTGCTTGCCGGTCGTTATGGCTAATCTCATATCTTCTCTGTTATCTCCCGATAATGAAGTTCTAAATTTTAAACAAAGGGAGGGAGAAAATCTAAAAGATGCTTGGTATATAATTTGCAATGCTCAAAATAGATCTACCAGGAAGCAATCTACTTCAGTTCTTCTTCGTAATTTTTACGTAGGTGCTAATCCTTGCTATAGATATATCCTTGATACCATTACCGAAGGGAATTTCTTGGGTAGCCATACTTTTGATTCTTATAATGCTTTAATAGATTTATTTGGCTCACCACCTCTTTTGATTAATGGAACTACGTTAACTTTGGAGCATGTTATGCAAAGACTTGAAACTATTGAGAATAAAGTTTCTACCAGTGAATCAATTGAAAATCTCGATAAAAAGATCCACAATCAAATTACTCAATATGGATCTAAGGTAGGAATGACTTTGAAGAATATTAAAGAAAAAGAACCCATAGTCAATGAGAAAATTAATCTAGATTCCACAAGAATCGATAAACTTGAGGGTATCATTACCAACTTGGGAACCGCTTTTTCTTCTTTTCAAAACACTCCAAATCCGTCTACTAAAAATACTAAGCTTATTTATGTTCCTAAGAATAAGGGTGAATCATCTAGTAAGAAAACTGCGGATCTTAAATCTATAAGTGTTCATCCCAATCTTTTTACCATCATTAAGGAACCTTTTGCTATAAATGAATTCTTTGATCTTTTGCCTGAAAAATTTGCAATTACTAGAAATAAAAAAAATTCTAAAGGAGGTAGATGCCTCATTGAAGAGTTTCCTACCAAAGATGGCAATACCTAGATCTATCCTTGCTTTTATGCCTAGCTAGGGGCGTTAAACGATAGCGCTTGTTGGGAGGCAACCCAATTTTATTTTTGTTTTTTCTTTTTTTCTTTTGTTTAGGAATAAATAATCCATATAGCCTCTATTTGGATGGGGTTTTATGTTTTAGTTAGTGTTTGTGCCAAGTAGAACCTATAGGATAACCTACGATGATAGTTGATTTGATTCTGCTGAAAAAACAGAAACTTTGCACGCACGAATATAATTTTGTTAAATCACAGGAACGTGCTTTTGCGTTTATTCTTTGTGCTCCTGTGCAATAAACAAATTTTCCAGGACTTCCTATTTTGGTAGAATTTTTAGAGTTCTAGAAGTTTGCGTTAGTTACAGATTGCTACAGACTGTTCTGTTTTTGACAGATTCTGTTTTGTGGGTGTTGTTTGCTTATTTTGATGAATCTATGGT
The DNA here is from genome assembly GCF_018294505.1 of Triticum aestivum. Classification (NCBI taxonomy): domain Eukaryota; kingdom Viridiplantae; phylum Streptophyta; class Magnoliopsida; order Poales; family Poaceae; genus Triticum; species Triticum aestivum. The sequence continues at coordinate 263,964,042 of NC_057810.1, read as the reverse complement.
TAGTAAAATAGTTTATAATCCATAGAGAAGTTGGAATATAGTAGGTTTAACACCAATATAAATAAAGAATGAGTTCATTACAGTACTTTGAAGTAGTCTTTTGTTTTCTTTCTCTAACGGAGCTCATGAGATTTCTGTTGAGTTTTGTGTTATGGAGTTTTCAAGTTTTGGGTGAATTCTTTTGATGGATTATGGAACAAGGAGTGGCAAGAGCCTAAGCTTGGGCATTCCCATGGCACCCCCAAGATAATCCAAGGACACCAAAAATTCAAAGCTTGGGGATGCCCCGGAAGGCATCCCCTCTTTCGTCCACTTCCATCGGTAATTTACTTGGAGCTATATTTTTATTCACCACATGATATGTGTTTTGCTTGGAGCGTCTTGTATGATTTGCGTCTTTGCTTGTTAGTTTACCACAATCATCCTTGCTGTACACACCTTTTGAGAGAGCCATACATGAATTGGAATTTGATAGAATACTCTATGTGCTTCACTTATATCTTTTGAGATTGATAGTTTGCTCATTGTGCTTCACTTATATCTTTTGAGTTTGATAGTTTGCTCATTGTGCTTCACTTATATCTTTTGAGCGTGATAATTTTTGATCTAGTGCTTCACTTAGATCTTTTAGAGCACGGTGGTGGATTTGTTTTAAAAAAACTATTGATCTCTCATGCTTCACTTAGATTATTTTGAGAGTCGTTAATAGCATGGTAATTTGCTTAATGTTAATATACTTGGTATTCAAGATATGTGAAACTTTCTCTTGAGTGAATTGAATACTAAGATAAGTTTGATGCTTGATAATTGTTTTGAGATATAGAAGTGATAATATTAAATTCATGCTAGTTGAGTAGTTGTGAATTTAAAGAATACTTGTGTTGAAGTTTGTGATTCCCGTAGCATGCACGTATGGTGAACCGTTATGTGATGAACTCGGAGCATGATTTATTTATTGATTGTCTTCCTTATGAGTGGCGGTCGGGGACGAGCGATGGTCTTTTCCTACCAATCTATCTCCCTAGGAGCATGCGCGTAATACTTTGCTTTGATAACTTCTAGATTTTTGCAATAAGTATATGAGTTCTTTATGACTAATATTGAGTCCATGGATTATACGCAATTTTTCCCATCCTTCCACCTTTGCTAGCCTCTCTAGTACCGCGCACTTTTCGCCGTATCATACACCCACCATATACCTTCCTCAAAACAGCCACCATACCTACCTATTATGGCATTTCCATAGCCATTCCGAGATATACTGCCATGCAACTTTCCACCGTTCCGTTTATTATGACACGCTCCATCATTGTCATATTGCTAGCATGATCATGTAGTTGACATTGTATTTGTGGCAAAGCCACCGTTCATAATTCTTTCATACATGTCACTCATGATTCATTGCATATCCCTGTACACCACCGGAGGCATTCATATAGAGTCATACTTTGTTCTAAGTATCGAGTTGTAATTGTTGAGGTGTAAGAAATATAAAAGTGTGATGATCATCATTATTAGAGCATTGTCCCAAGTGAGGAAAGGATGATGGAGACTATGATTCCCCCACAAGTCGGGATGAGACTCCGGACGAAAAAAAAGAGGCCAAAAAAAAAGAGAAAGGCCCAAATAAAAAAATAAAAAAAATGAGAGAAAAAGAGAGAAGGGACAATGTTACTATCCTTTTACCACACTTGTGCTTCAAAGTAGCACCAAGATCTTCATGATAGAGAGTCTCTCATTTTATCACTTCCATATACTAGTGGGAATTTTTCATTATAGAACTTGGCTTGTATATTCCAATGATGGGCTTCCTCAAAATGCCCTAGGTCTTCGTGAGCAAGCGAGTTGGATGCACACCCACTTAGTTTCTTTTGTAGAGCTTTCATATACTTATAGCCCTAGTGCATCCGTTGCATGGCAATCCCTACTCACTCACATTGATATCTATTGATGGGCATCTCCATAGCCCGTTGATACGCCTAGTTTGATGTGAGACTATCTTCCCTCTTTTTGTCTTCTCCACAACCACCCTTCTATTCCACCTATAAGTGCTATATCCATGGCTCACGCTCATGTATTGCGTGAAGATCGAAAAAGTTTTGAGAATGTTAAAGTATGAAACAATTACTTGGCTTGTCATCGGGGTTGTGCATGATTTAAATATTTTGTGTGGGGAAGATGGAGCATAGCCAGACTATATGATTTTGTAGGGATAACTTTCTTTGGCCATGTTATTTTGAGAAGACATGATTGCTTTGATTAGTATGCTTGAAGTATTATTATTTTTATGTCAATATGAACTTTTGTCTTGAATCTTTCAGATCTGAATATTCATACCACGATTAAGAAGATTTACATTGAAATTATGCCAAAGTATCACTCCGCATCAATAATTCTTTTTTTATCATTTACCTACTCGAGGACGAGCAGGAATTAAGCTTGGGGATGCCTGATACATCTCCAACGTATCTATAATTTTTGATTGCTCCATGCTACTTTATCTACTGTTTTGGACCATATTGGGCTTTATTTTCCACTTTTATATTATTTTTTGGACTAACCTATTAACCGGAGGCCCGGCCCAGAATTGCTGTTTTTTTGCCTATTTTAGTGTTTCGAAGAAACGGAATATCAAACGGAGTCCAAACGGAATGAAACCTTTGGGAACGTGATTTTCTCACCGAACGTGATCCAGGAGACTTGGAGCCTGCTCCAAGGAACAAAAGAGGCGGTCACGAGGGTGGGGACGCCCCCCTGGGCGTGCCCCCCTACCTCGTGGGCCCCCTGTTGCTCCACCGACGTACTCCTTCCTCCTATATATACCTATGTACCCCCAAAGGATCAGAACAAGGAGTCAAAAACCTAATTCCACCGCTGCAACCTTCTGTATCCACGAGATCCCATCTTGGGGCCTGTTCCGGAGCTCCGCCGGAGGGGGCATCCACCACGGAGGGCTTCTACATCAACACCATAGCCCCTCCGATGAAGTGTGAGTAGTTTACTTCAGACCTTCGGGTCCATAGCTAGTAGCTAGATGGCTTCTTCTCTCTTTTTGGATCTCAATACAATGTTCTCCCCCTCTCTTGTGGAGATCTATTCGATGTAATCTTCTTCTTTTTGCGGTGTGTTTGTTGAGACCAATGAATTGTGGGTTTATGATCCAGTATTATCTATGAACAATATTTGAATCTTCTCTGAATTCTTTTATGTATGATTGAGTTATCTTTGCAAGTCTCTTCGAATTATCCTTCTTGGTTTGGCCAACTAGATTGGTAGTTCTTGCAATGGGAGAAGTGCTTAGCTTTGGGTTCAATCTTGCGGTGTCCTTTCCCAGTGACAGAAGGGGCAGCAAGGCACGTATTGTATTGTTGCCATCGAGCATAACAAGATGGTTTTTTTATCATATTGCATGAATTTATCCCTCTACATCATGTCATCTTGCTTAAGGCATTACTCTGTTTTTAACTTAATACTCTAGATGCATGCTGGATAGCGGTCGATGAGTGGAGTAATAGTAGTAGATGCAGAATCGTTTCGATCTACTTGTCTCGGACGTGATGCCTATATACATGATCATTCTCTAGATATACTCATAACTATGCTCAATTATGTCAATTGCTCAATAGTAATTTGTTCACCCACCGTAGAATACTTATGCTCTTGAGAGAAGCCACTAGTGGAACCTATGGCCCCGGGGTCTATTCTCATCATATCAATCTCCATTACTTTATTTACTTGCTTTGTTTTTACTTTGCCTTTTACTTTTCACTTTGCATCTATCTATCAAAAATACCAAAAATATTATCTATCAGATCTCACTCTCGTAAGTGACAGTGAGGGGATTGACAACCCCTAATCGTGTTGGTTGCAAGTTGCTATCGTTTTGTGTAGGTACGAGGGACTTGTGCGTGGTCTCCTACTGGATTGATACCTTGGCTCTCAAAAACTAAGGGAAATACTTACGCTACTTTGCTGCATCATCCTCTCCTCTTATGGGAAATCCAACACAGTGCTCAAGAGGTAGCAGATGTTGAAAAGCTGATGACCGAAGGACCGCCGGAGGGGAAAGAGCACCGCAAGCCCGAGTTATATTATGATAGTGTCGTGAAAGGATCTCACCTTGTGGCGGAGCAATGCGCCTAGGACATTATATTCCCATGAATACAGTCATGTTGTCCTTTGTAATTTGAAACAAGGTCGTTTTTATTATTTATTGCCTGTTATTTGAAAGTATTTCCTCCTGTGCGGCCATTTTATATATTAATCCTGAGAGTTGGCCAGTCATCGGCTTCTGCCCCCATGTAGGAAGTACAGGGGTGTTCGGGATAAACCTGAGCACTCTTTACCCTAGTTTTCGGTCCTTGAAGGAGGTGTTCAGCGCAACGAACCAGGCAATCGTACTATAAGGCTTTATCACTCTCACTTAGCCATAAGAGTTTGACAAAAGAAAGGTAGGCGCAGCCCCTGGTGTTCGGAAGACCACATGAGGGGCTCTATAAGCACCTGATCGGAAGAAAAGCCGATCCATCGCACGTTGCGTTAGTTATCGCATAATGCGGAAGAAATCCTTAAAGATTTTGCAACCTCTCGAATAGCTAACCAGCTCGCTGTATCATGACAGTCAGTTTTCGGTTTTCTCTACTAAGGCGCTCGTCCGGAAGAACCGGGACACAATCGTAGTAGTTCTCCCTTTACTACCCTAGCCGATATAGCGGAACGTAGGGTAGCAAGCACAGGAGCCGGGCAACCCAACTATTGACCCAAGACATGATTCGGAGCCGATGCATATAATTCTATAAGTTCGGGGTGTCGAACGACCGTGAAGGTGTTCGGACTTTATTGTCGTATTATGGGTACAATGAGGCCCCTGGCATATTAAGGCATATCGCAATGTACGGATGCCATTTGACAAAGAGTGTGAATAAGAAACAACAGCAGATAAGCGTCATATAAAGCCACATGTTCTAATTGAATAACACGTCGATGCATATGAGTACAGGTAATGTGATAAAAAGAAATATGACTTTGGAACCTGCTGAGACCAGGCGGGGGGAGGCTATGCGCAGATCTGGATTGTAATCGGATGGTCGTCGAGGGGAATATCTAGGGACTCCCTTACGTGTTCGAGCTGTTTCCTTTATTGGTATATTCGTCCGTTTATGAGTCTGGTCTCCATGTCGCCGGTCCTGGCCTACACAAAAGTGAACCTGCAGAGAAAATGTGAAAATGTTTGTGTGCCATGGAGCGGTTAAGCCGCGGTGTGTGGCATATCCTAGATTTGCCTTCGTTTAATGCCGAGTGTTTTAATTGATCTCCTGACGAGCCGGGCTATCCTACCGTGAAGTAGTTCGGACACCTTTGATGGTGTTCGTGAGCTTGGCCGTCGACTCAAGGTTTGATTGAAATATGCCACTCGTTGCTTCTACTGTTAAGGCGGTGGTATACTCTTTGGCACGGAGGGAGCGTTCGGCCTTGCCATTAACTGTTATGACGCCGTGCGGACTGGGCATCTTGAGCTTAAGGCAGGCATAATGTGGCACCGCGTTGAATGGAGCAAACGCGGTTCGTCCAAGCAGTGCATGATAGTTACCGCGAAAAGGGGCGACGTCAAAGATTAACTCTTCAGTACGGTAATTGTCCGGTGATCCAATGACTACCTCCAGGGTGATGGAGCCTGTACAACGTGCCTCCACACCTGGTATAATACCTTGAAAGGTGGTTTTAGTGGGCTTGATCATTGAAGGATCGATACCCATCTTGCGCACTGTGTCCTGATACAGCAGGTTTAAACTGCTGCCTCCGTCCATAAGGACTCGTGTAAGGTGGAATCCCTCAATTATTGGGTCAAGGACTAGTGCGGCTGAATAGCCATGACTGGTATTGGACGTACGGTCCGTACGGTCAAAGGTGATCAGCCATAGGTTATATTTTGGGGCAACTGGCTCCGTTGCGTCGACATCCCTAAGAGCGCACATCTGTTCTAGCTTGGGAATGTGGGTGGCCTTTATAATGTTCACCATTTTGATTTGCGGGGGAAATTTCTTTTGCGCTCCTGTGTTCGGTGGTCAGGGCTCCTCGTCATCATCATTGCTTTGAGACCCCTTCTCCTTGTTCTCGGCACCTGACCTGCCGGCTTGCTTGAAGACCCAGCATTCTCTGTTGGTATGATTGGCTGGTGTTTCTAGGGTGCCATGAATTTGTATGGACGGTCGAGTATGCGGTCCAGACTAGTTGGGCCCGGCTTGTTCCTTTTGAATGGCTTTTTCCGCTGACTGGACTTAGGGCCACTAAATGCGGCATTGATGGCCGTGTCTTTGGTGTTAGTGACATTATTGCGACGCTTGTTTTTGTTGCGTCGGGGCTTGCCGTTACTATCTCTGGGGTCTGAGGTGCCAGGATTGCTTACTGCGCTATTGCTACGAGCTAACCAACTATCCCCGCCCGCACAAAAGCGGGTCATGAGTGTCGTGAGGGCTGCCATGGACTTCGGCTTCTCTTGGCCGAGGTGTCGGGCAAGCCACTCGTCACGGAGGTTATGCTTAAATGCCGCTAGGGCTTCGGCATCCGGACAGTCTACAATTTGGTTCTTTTTAGTTAGGAACCGAGTCCAGAATTTCCTGGCTGACTCTCCGGGCTGTTGGGTTATGTGACTTAAATCGTTAGCATCCGGTGGTCGCACATAAGTGCCCTGGAAGTTATCCAGGAACGCGACTTCCAGGTTCTCCCAACTTCCAATGGAGTTTGCCGGCAAACTATTCAGCCAATGCCGAGCCGGTCCCTTGAGTTTTAGTGGGAGGTACTTGATGGTGTGTAGACCGTCCCCGTGGGCCATATGAATGTGGAGAAGGAAATCTTCTATTCATACCTCGGGGTCTATAGTCCCATCGTAGGGCTCGATATTCACGGGCTTAAACCCTTCTAGGAATTCGTGCTCCATTACTTCGTCAGTGAAGCATAGGGGTGTGCGGCGCCTCTATGCCGGGCTACATCACGATGCAGTTCAAATGAGTCTGGTCTGTTGTATTCGGACTGGCCGGATTTGCATTTAGTATATACGGCGTGGCGGTCAACGTTGCGTATTGGGGCGCGCCCCCGTGATCTATAGATTGATCTTGACTGTCTTGCTTTGTTTTCCAATTCGTCTCGCAGGTCATGCGTGTAGCCCCGGGCCTTCGTATTTTTGTTTGTTTGGCGATGGGGTGCGGGCTGGTGTTTGGGCTGATACGCCGCTTTGTCTTGGCCACGAGGTGGCCGGTCAGCCGCATCCTGCGCTGGTAGTGTAGGCTCTAGTGCCTCCTCCTCGACTTGAGGTAACAACCTGCACTTTGGGTAGCTTTTGGTTGGGCGCTCGAGTACATATTCCTCGGCTACTAGGACCTCAGTCCATCTATCGATTAGCAGATTTTGATCAGCTTGAAGCTACTACTGCTTTTTCTTCAGGCTTTTTGCAGTGGCAATAAGCCGGCGCTTGAAGCGCTCCTGCTCGACGGGATCCTCAGGCACGATGAATTCTTCGTCACCGAGGCTCACCTCGTCTTCGGAGAGGGGCATGTAATTGTCATCCTCTGAGTCTCCATCCATTGCCTGTTTACCAGGGCTAGCTTGCCCATCCTCCCGTCCGGCTTGCTCGAAGCTTAGTTGGGCGGGATTGTTTCCATCTTCGGCATCATCCGGAGTGCTATGTCTCTTGTGCCGATATCGCTATTTTTTCTATGGCGGGGCTTAGAACGGCGCCGCTGACACCGGCGCTTAGATTGCTTCTCAAGGGGATTATCCTCCGTTGCCTCATCGCCATTGCTTTCTTTGGGTGTGTCCACCATATATATATATCATATGATGAGGTGGCTGTCCAGCACCCTTTGGGCGGTGGTTCCTGTTCTTCTCCGGCATCATCGTCCAAACCGTCGATGTCTTCAGATGTAACGCCCCGTGACCGATGTGCCAGGTGTCATGCAGTTATTCGATGTTGTTGCGTTGTCTTTTTCTTGCGTGTTGCATTCATCATTGCATCATGTGCATTGCATCATGTCATCATGCCATCATGTCTTTTCTTTTCTTACTCAACTAAATAAATTTTATGGATCTTCGATCCATTTAAATCGAGGGAAGGATGACTTCTCTTTATAATATATCCTCCCGATATTAGTGGAGCTATTATAAAATAATCCATTCTTTGGAGTCACCATAACACACTTGCAAAAATCCCAATGCCTTTTATTATTTCAATTCTTGGCCTCTAACTTTGCCATATATCCTTTCGTCATTTTCCGGAGCTCCACCTAAATTCTCAACATTTTTTTGGACATTTCTAATTCCTATTCCTTGTTCAAACCTTTTCAATTAAATTCAAATGACTTTGAATTTAATTCTTGCAATCATGTCCAATCCTACTTTTCTTTGACCGGGCGCATTTTTTGTGAGTCCGGAGAAATTAACCACATGCCCTAATTCTTCTTCCAACCTTCTCTTGTCTTCTTTCCTTTCTTCTAATTCCCTGTTAATGAAAAGAGAGAGGAGGAAGAGAGAAGCCCAGCCGCCACTTGTGTCCAGCTAGGCCCATTTGGCCCAAGGCCTCCCGCAGCCCACTCCCTAACCTAAACCCTAGCCCGACTCCCTTCTCCCTCTCGTTTTTCCCCTCGCGCCGCCAGGAGAGCCCCCGCGCTCGATCCCATCTTCCCCATCTTCTCGATCCCATCCCCCTTTCGATCTCTTCCCTACTCGCTGCCTCTTTTCCCTCGTCCTCCTCCCAACACTTGCACGCAGAGGAGCAGCTTCCCATTCCCCCGAACCCCTTGTCCACTACCTTGGCCTCCGGCCATGGCGCCCGCACCCACCGCCCAGCAGGCCATGCCCCTGGCCGGAGCCACCTTTCCGCGCCTCCTCCTCACCAAGCTCCCCGTTGTTGGACATATGCCCTAGAGGCAATAATAAAAGTATTATTATTATATTTCCTTGTTCATGATAATTGTCTTTTATTCATGCTATAACTGTATTATCCGGAAATCGTAATACACGTGTGAATACATAGACCACAATATGTCCCTAGTGAGCCTCTAGTTGACTAGCTCGTTGTGATCAACAGATAGTCATGGTTTCCTGGCTATGGACATTGGATGTCGTTGATAACGGGATCACATCATTAGGAGAATGATGTGATGGACAAGACCCAATCCTAAGACTAGCACAAAAGATCGTGTAGTTCATTTGCTAGAGCTTTGCCAATGTCAAGTATCTCTTCCTTTGACCATGAGATCGTGTAACTCCTGGATACCGTAGGAGTGCTTTGGGTGTATCAAACGTCACAACGTAACTGGGTGACTATAAAGGTGCACTACAGGTATCTTCGAAAGTATCTATTGTTTTATGCGGATCGAGACTGGGATTTGTCACTCCGTGTAAACGGAGAGGTATCTCTGGGCCCACTCGGTAGGACATCATCATATGCGCAATGTGACCAAGGATTTGATCACGGGATGATGTGTTACGGAACGAGTAAAGTGACTTGCCGATAACGAGATTGAACAAGGTATTTGATACCGACGATCGAATCTCGGGCAAGTAAAATACCGCTAGACAAAGGGAATTGAATACGGGATTGATTAAGTCCTTGACATCGTGTTTCATCCGATGAGATCATCGTGGAACATGTGGGAGCCATCATGGGTATCCAGATCCCGCTGTTGGTTATTGACCGGAGAACATCTCGGTCATGTCTGCATGTCTCCCGAACCCGTAGGGTCTACACACTTAAGGTTCGATGACGCTAGGGTTATAAAGGAAGCTTGCATGTGGTAACCGAATGTTGTTCGGAGTCCCGGATGAGATCCCGGACGTCACGAGGAGTTCCGGAATGGTCCGGAGGTAAAGATTTATATATAGGAAGTCCTGTTTCGGCCATCGGGACAAGTTTCGGGGTCATCGGTATTGTACCGGGACCACCGGAAGGGTCCCGGGGGCCCACCGGGTGGGGCCACCTGCCCCGGGGGGCCACATGGGCTGTAGGGGGTGCGCCTTGGCCTACATGGGCCAAGGGCACCAGCCCCAAGAGGCCCATGCGCAAGGAAACTTGGAGAGGGAAGAGTCCTAAAAGGGGAAGGCACCTCCGAGGTGCCTTGGGGAGGATGGACTCCTCCCCATCCTTAGCCGCACCCCTTCCTTGGAGGAGGGGGCAAGGCTGCGCCCTCCCCCTCTCCCTTGGCCCTATATATAGTGGGGAAAAGGAGGAGCAATCATACCTAAGGCCTTTGGTTGCCTCCCTCTCCCTCCCGTGACACATCTCCTCTCCCGTAGGTGCTCGGCGAAGCCCTGCAGGATTGCCACGCTCCTCCATCACCACCACGCCGTTGTGCTGCTGCTGGATGGAGTCTTCCTCAACCTCTCCCTCTCTCCTTGCTGGATCAAGGCGTGGGAGACATCGTCGAGCTGTACGTGTGTTGAACGCGGAGGTGCTGTCCGTTCGGCACTAGGATCATCGGTGATCTGAATCACGACGAGTACGACTCCATCAACCCCGTTCACTTGAACGCTTCCGCTTAGCGATCTACAAGGGTATGTAGATGCACTCCCCTTCTACTCGTTGCTGGTCTCTCCATAGATAGATCTTGGTGATTCGTAGGAAATTCCTTGAATTTCTGCTACGTTCCCCAACAGTGGCATCATGAGCTAGGTCTATTGCGTAGATTCTTTGCACGAGTAGAACACAAAGTAGTTGTGGGCGTCGATATTGTTCAATATGCTTGCCGTTACTAGTCTTATCTTGATTCGGCGGCATCGTGGGATGAAGCGGCCCGGACCAACCTTACACGTACGCTTACGTGAGACCGGTTCCACCGACAAACATGCACTAGTTGCATAAGGTGGCTGGCGGGTGTCTGTCTCTCCCACTTTAGTCGGATTGGATTCGATGAAAAGGGTCCTTATGAAGGGTAAATAGCAATTGGCATATCACGTTGTGGTTCATGCGTAGGTAAGAAACGTTCTTGCTAGAAACCCATAGCAGCCACGTAAAACATGCAACAACAATTAGAGGACGTCTAACTTGTTTTTGCAGGGTATGCTATGTGATGTGATATGGCCAAAGGATGTGATGAATGATATATGTGATGTATGAGATTGATCATGTTCTTGTAATAGGATTCACAACTTGCATGTCGATGAGTATGACAACTGGCAGGAGCCATAGGAGTTGTCTTTATTTTTTGTATGACCTGCGTGTCATTGAAGAACGCCATGTAAACTACTTTACTTTATTGCTAAACGCGTTAGTCATAGAAGTAGAAGTAGTCGTTGGCGTGACAACTTCATGAAGACACGATGATGGAGATCATGATGATGGAGATCATGGTGTCATGCCGGTGACAAGATGATCATGGAGCCCCGAAGATGAAGATCAAAGGAGCTATATGATATTGGCCATATCATGTCACTACTCTTATTTGATTGCATGTGATGTTTATTATGTTTATGCATCTTATTTGCTTAGAACGATGGTAGTAAATAAGATGATCCCTCATTAAAATTTCAAGAAGTGTTCTCCCCTAACTGTGCACCGTTGCTACAGTTCGTCGTTTCGAAGCACCACGTGATGATCGGGTGTGATAGATCCTTACGTTCACATACAACGGGTGTAAGACAGTTTTACACATCAAAAACACTTAGGGTTAACTTGATGAGCCTAGCATGTACAGACATGGCCTCGGAACACGGAGACCGAAAGGTCGAGCATGAGTCGTATAGTAGATACGATCAACATGAAGATGTTCACCGATGATGACTAGTCCGTCTCACGTGATGATCGGACACGGCCTAGTTTGACTCGGATCATGTAATCACTTAGATGACTAGAGGGATGTCTATCTGAGTGGGAGTTCATAAGATGAACTTAATTATCCTGAACATAGTCAAAAGACCTTTTGCAAATTATGTCGTAGTTCACGCTATAGTTCTACTGTTTAGATATGTTCCTAGAGAAAATATAGTTGAAAGTTGATAGTAGCGATTATGCGATCAGTAGAAAGCTTATGTCCTTAATGCACCGCTCAGTGTGCTGAACCCCAAACGTTGTCTGTGGTTGTTGCGAACATCTGACATACACGTTTTGATAACTACGTGATAGTTCAGTTAAACGGTTTAGAGTTGAGGCACCAAAGACGTTTTCGAAACGTCGCGGAACATATGAGATGTTTCGAGGGCTGAAATTGGGATTTCAGGCTCGTGTCCACGTCAAGAGGTATGAGACCTCCGACGATCTTCTTAGCCTGCAAACTAAGGGAGAAAAGCTCAATCGTTGAGCTTGTGCTCAGATTGTCTGAGTGCAACAATCACTTGAATCAAGTGGGAGTTAATCTTCCAGATGAGATAGTGATGTTTCCCCAAAGTCATTGCCACCGAGCTGCTAGAGCTTCGTGATGAACTATAACATATCAGGGATAAATAAGATGATCCTTGAGGTATTCACGATGTTTGACACCGCGAAAGTAGAAATCAAGAAGGAGCATCAATTGTTGATGGTTGGTGAAACCACTAGTTTCAAGAAGGGCAAGGGAAAGAAGGGATACTTCATGAAACGACAAATCAGCTGCTGCACCAATGAAGAAACCCGAGGTTGAACCCAAACCCGAGACTAAGTGCTTCTCTAATAAGGGGAACAGCCACTAGAGCAGAATTACCCTAGATACTTGGTAGATAAGAAGGCTGGCAAGGTCGACAAAAGTATATTGGATATACATTGTGTTGATGTGTACTTTACTAGTACTCCTAGTAGCACCAGGGTATTAGATACCGGTTCGGTTGCTAAGTGTTAGTAACTCGAAATAAAAGCTACGGAATAAACGGAGACTAGCTAAACGTGAGATGACGATATGTGTTGGAAGTGTTTCCAACGTTGATATGATCAAGCATCACACGCTCCCTCTACCATCGAGATTGGTGTTTGCGTTGAGCATAGACATGATTGGATCATGTCTATCGCAATACGGTTATTCATTTAAGGAGAATAATGGTTACTCTGTTTATTTGAATAATACCTTCAATGGTCTTACACCTAAAATGAATGGTTTATTGAAGCTCGATCGTAGTGATACACATTTTCATGCCAAAAGATATAAGATAGTAATGATAATACCACCTACTTGTGGCACTGCCATGTAAGTCATATTGGTATAAAAACGCATGAAGAAGCTCCATGTTGATGGATCTTTGGACTCACTCGTTTTTGAAAAGTTTGAGACATGCGAACCATGTCTATTGGTATATATGCATGAAGAAACTCCATGCAAATGGACCGTTTGAACTCACTTGATTTTGAATCACTTGAGATATGCAAATCATACCACATGGGCAAGATGACTGAAAAGCCTCGGTTTCAGTAAGATGGAACAAGATAGCAACTTGTTGGAAGCAACACATTTTGATGTGTGCAGTCCAATGAGTGCTGAGGCATGCAGTGAATATCGTTATATTCTTACTTCACAGATGATTCGAGTAGATGTTGAGAATATTTACTTGATGAAACACAAGTCTGAATTATTGAATGGTTCAAATAATTTCAGAGTGAAGTAGAAGATCATTGTGACAAGAGGATAAAATGTCTATGATACGATCATAGAGATGAATATCTAAGTTACGAGTTTTGGCACACAATTAAGACATTGTGGAAATTGTTTCGCAATTAATACCGCCTGGAACACCATAGTGTGATGGTGTGTCCGAACATCATAGTTGCACCCTATTGGATATGGTGCGTATCATGATGTCTCTTATCGAATTACCACTATTGTTCATGGGTTAGGCATTAGAGACAACCACATTCACTTTAAATAGGGCACCACGTAATTTCGTTGAGATGACACCGTATGAATTATGGTTTAGAGAAACCTAAGCTGTCATTTCTTAGAAGTTTGGGGCTGCGATGCTTATGTGGAAAAGTTTCAGGTTGATAAGCTCGAACCCAAAGCGGATAAAATACATCTTCATAGGAAACCCAAAACAGTTGGGTATACCTCCTAATTCAGATCCGAAAGCAATATGGATTGTTTCTAGAATCGGGTCCTTTCTCGAGGAAAGGTTTCTCTCGAAAGAATTGAGTGGGAGGATGGTGGAGACTTGATGAGGTTATTGAACCGTCTCTTCAACAAGTGTGTAGCAGGGCACAGGAAGTTGTTCCTGTAGCACCTACACCAATTGAAGTGGAAGCTTATGATATTGATCATGAAACTTCGGATCAAGTCACTACCAAACCTCGTAGGACGACAAGAACACGTACTACTTCGGAGTGGTAAGGTGATCCTGTCTTGAAGGTCATGTTGCTAGACAACAATGAACCTACGAGCTATGGAGAAGCAATGGTGGGCCCGGATTCCGATAAATGGCTCGAGGCCATAAAATCCGAGAACGGATCCATGACTTTGGAAGAAATACTTGATGGTCGTAAGGCCATTGGGTACGGATGGATTTTAAAAGGAAGACAGACAATGATGGTAAGAATTACCATTAAGAAAGCTCGACTTGTCGCTAAGATATTTTCCGACAAGTTCAAGGAGTTGATTACGGTGAGGTTTTCTCACTCGTAGCGATGCTAAGAGTCTGTTGGAATTGGATTAGCAGTTACTGCATGATTGATGAAATCTTGCAGATAGGATGTCAAAACATTGTTTCCTCGACGTTATACTTGAGGAAAGGTTGTATGTGATACAACCGGAAGGTTTTGTCAATCCCAAAAGATGCTAATAAGTATGCTAGCTCTAGCGATCCTTCTAAGGACTGGAGTAAGCATCTCGGAGTTGGAATGTACGCTTTGATGAGATGATCAAAGATTTTGGATTTATACAAAGTTTATGAGAAACTTGTATTTCCAAAGAAGTGAGTGGGAGCACTATAGAATTTCTGATGAGTATATGTTGTTGACATATTGATGATCAGAGATGATGTAGAATTTCTAGAAAGCATATAGGGTTATTTGAAAGGTGTTTTTCAATGGAAAGCCTGGATTAAGCTACTTGAACATTGAGCATCAAGATCTATAAGGATAGATCAAAATGTTTAATAATACTTTCAAATGAGCACATACCTTGACATGATCTTGAAGGTGTTCAAGATGGACCAGTCAAAGAAGGAGTTCTTGCCTGAGTTGTAAGGTACGAAGTTAAGACTTAAAGCTCGACCACGGCAGAATAGAGAGAAAGGACGAAGGTCGTCCCCTATGCTTAAGACGTAGGCTCTTCTGTATGCTATGCTGTGTATCGCACCTGAAGTGTGCCTTGCCATGAGTCAGTCAAGGGGTACAAGAGTGATCCAAGAATGGCTCACAGGACAGCGGTCAAAGTTATCCTTAGTAACTAGTGGACTAAGGAATTTTCTCGATTATGGAGGTGGTAAAAGAGTTCGTCGTAAAGGTTATGACGATGCAAGCTTAACACCTATCCGGATAGCTCTAAGTAGAGATACCGGATACGTACAATGGGGCAACAATTTAGAATAGTTGCAAGTAGAACAGTTATTTGGATTAGCTCCAAATAGAGCGTGGTAGCTACATCTAGGAGATGACATAGAGATTTGTAAAACACACACGGATCTGAAAAGTTCGGACCCATTGACTATAACATCTCTCAAAAGCATAACATGATCAAACCCAGAACTCATCGGATGTTAATCACATGGTAATGTGAACTAGATTATTGACTCTAGTAAACTCTTTGGGTGTTAGTCACATGGGGATGTGACCTGTGAGTGTTAATCACATGGCGATGTGAACTGGATTATTGACTCTAGTGCAAGTGGGAGACTGTTGGACATATGCCCTAGAGGCAATAATAAAAGTATTATTATTATATTTCCTTGTTCATGATAATTGTCTTTTATTCATGCTATAACTGTATTATCCGGAAATCGTAATACACGTGTGAATACATAGACCACAATATGTCCCTAGTGAGCCTCTAGTTGACTAGCTCGTTGTGATCAACAGATAGTCATGGTTTCCTGGCTATGGACATTGGATGTCGTTGATAACGGGATCACATCATTAGGAGAATGATGTGATGGACAAGACCCAATCCTAAGACTAGCACAAAAGATCGTGTAGTTCATTTGCTAGAGCTTTGCCAATGTCAAGTATCTCTTCCTTTGACCATGAGATCGTGTAACTCCTGGATACCGTAGGAGTGCTTTGGGTGTATCAAACGTCACAACGTAACTGGGTGACTATAAAGGTGCACTACAGGTATCTCCGAAAGTATCTATTGTTTTATGCGGATCGAGACTGGGATTTGTCACTCCGTGTAAACGGAGAGGTATCTCTGGGCCCACTCGGTAGGACATCATCATATGCGCAATGTGACCAAGGATTTGATCACGGGATGATGTGTTACGGAACGAGTAAAGTGACTTGCCGATAACGAGATTGAACAAGGTATTTGATACCGACGATCGAATCTCGGGCAAGTAAAATACCGCTAGACAAAGGGAATTGAATACGGGATTGATTAAGTCCTTGACATCGTGTTTCATCCAATGAGATCATCGTGGAACATGTGGGAGCCATCATGGGTATCCAGATCCCGCTGTTGGTTATTGACCGGAGAACATCTCGGTCATGTCTGCATGTCTCCCGAACCCGTAGGGTCTACACACTTAAGGTTCGATGACGCTAGGGTTATAAAGGAAGCTTGCATGTGGTAACCGAATGTTGTTCGGAGTCCCGGATGAGATCCCGGACGTCATGAGGAGTTCCGGAATGGTCCGGAGGTAAAGATTTATATATAGGAAGTCCTGTTTCGGCCATCGGGACAAGTTTCGGGGTCATCGGTATTGTACCGGGACCACCGGAAGGGTCCCGGGGGCCCACCGGGTGGGGCCACCTGCCCCGGGGGGCCACATGGGCTGTAGGGGGTGCGCCTTGGCCTACATGGGCCAAGGGCACCAGCCCCAAGAGGCCCATGCGCAAGGAAACTTGGAGAGGGAAGAGTCCTAAAAGGGGAAGGCACCTCCGAGGTGCCTTGGGGAGGATGGACTCCTCCCCATCCTTAGCCGCACCCCTTCCTTGGAGGAGGGGGCAAGGCTGCGCCCTCCCCCTCTCCCTTGGCCCTATATATAGTGGGGAAAAGGAGGAGCAATCATACCTAAGGCCTTTGGTTGCCTCCCTCTCCCTCCCGTGACACATCTCCTCTCCCGTAGGTGCTCGGCGAAGCCCTGCAGGATTGCCACGCTCCTCCATCACCACCACGCCGTTGTGCTGCTGCTGGATGGAGTCTTCCTCAACCTCTCCCTCTCTCCTTGCTGGATCAAGGCGTGGGAGACATCGTCGAGCTGTACGTGTGTTGAACGCGGAGGTGCTGTCCGTTCGGCACTAGGATCATCGGTGATCTGAATCACGACGAGTACGACTCCATCAACCCCGTTCACTTGAACGCTTCCGCTTAGTGATCTACAAGGGTATGTAGATGCACTCCCCTTCTACTCGTTGCTGGTCTCTCCATAGATAGATCTTGGTGATTCGTAGGAATTTTTTTGAATTTCTGCTACGTTCCCCAACACCCGTCGCCCAGGCGCCCGAGGAGAGGAGCTCCTCGAGCACCTGCGCCTGCAGCCGTCGCGCCCGTCGCCGGCGCCACAAGTCCGCGTCGCCGAGCCCCTTGTCCTGCCGGAGTTGTTCCTTCTGCCGCACGCCCACCGAGCTCCATCGCGCCCGACGCCATCGACCTCGAGCTCCAGTGCCCTGCCTTTGTCCATGCGCCTGTGACGAAGCTCCGAGAGCAGCCATGGCCGTGGATGCCGCCCGCCGCCTCCAGTCTGAAGCTCCGGCGTGCCCAAGCCTCGGAGTTGACCGGATCGACCTCCCCAAACCCCCGTCGCTGGCCTACCCTATTTCTGCTGCGCCGAACGATGACGACCAGCGCCATCCCCCCTGCTTGCACTCCTGCCGCGCCTTCGTTCCGTCTCCTAGCGAAGGAGATGACTAGCAGCACCCAGCCCCGTTGACCGCTGCACGCGCAGGCCCAGTGCACTCACCATGGTCTCCCCTCCTTGTGTGGGCTGCGCCCCTCTCCATGGCCAAGACCAGGACACCGTGAATGTCAAGTTCCTCCACAGGCGCCCGAACGACTACGTGGATTCGCCAACATTTAAAATGTATATGTCATCCGCATCATGATAACAACATTTAAAATGTTTAAATTTGTTGTTGCATTAAATTGCTATATGCATATGGGGATTTACCGGATTTGTTGTTTTTATATCCGGCCCCATTTAAATTGTTTAGATGGTATAGTTTATATTATGCTTCACCTCTTGCCATGTTTAACAACAGTTAATATTGTTGGGTAGCTTAAACGAGAGATAACTAAATAATTGATGTGGTGTTCCGTCAACATGCACCTCGTTGCATATTGAGCTCCACTTAACTTGTAGTATTGTTTGTTGCACTTTGCCATGCCATGCTTCATTAAACCGGACATGCATCATACTTGATTGTGCATCATGCCATGTTGATGTGCTGGTTGTTTACCATGTTGTTTGTTTCTTTCCGGGTTGCTTCTCTCGTTAGCTTCGGTTTCATTCCGGAGTTGTGAGGATTCGTTCGTCTACGTCCGTTTGTCTTCTTCATGGACTCGTTCTTCTTCCTTGCGGGATTTCAGGCAAGATGATCATACCCTCGAAATCACTACTATCTTTGCTATGCTAGTTTGCTCGCTCTTTTGCTTTGCCACTGCTACGATGCCTACCTTTTGCTTGTCAGCCTCCCAATTGCCATGTTGATCCCCTAACCCACCATTGTCCTAGCAAACCGTTGATTGGCTATGTTACCGCTTTGCTCAGCCCCTCTTATAGCGTTGTTAGTTGCAGGTGGAAGATTGGAGCCGTTCCTTGTTGGAACTTTTATTTACTTGTTGGGATATCACAATATATCTTACTTAATTAATGCATCTATATACTTGGTAAAGGGTGGAAGGCTCGGCCTTATGCCTGGTGTTTTGTTCCACTCTTGCCGCCCTAGTTTCCGTCATATCGGTGTTATGTTCCCGGATTTTGCGTTCCTTACACGGTTGGGCTATAATGGGAACCCCTTGACAGTTCGCCTTAAGTAAAGCTTCTCCAGCAATGCCCAACATTGGTTTTACCATTTGCCACCTAGCCTTTTCTTTCCCTTGGGTTCTGCAGACTCAAGGGTCATCATTATTTTACCCCCCGGGCCAGTGCTCCTCTGAGTGTTGGTCCACCTGTCAGCTACCGGTGGCTACCAGGGGCAACTCTGGGCTGGCCTACCCGTACCTAGGACAATCTGAGTGTGCCCTGAGAAAGAGATATGTGCAGCTCCTATCGGGATTTGTCGGCACATTCGAGCGGTGTTGCTGGTTTAGTTTTACCCTGTCGAAATGTCTTGTTGTACCGGGATACCGAGTCTGATCGGAATGTCTCGGGTGGAGGTCTATTCCTTCGTTGACCGTGAGAGCTTGTCATGGGCTAAGTTGGGACTCCCCTGCAGGGATTTGAACTTTCGAAAGTCGTGCCCGCGGTTATGGGCAGATGGGAATTTGTTAACGTCCGGTTGTAGAAAACCCGAAGTTGACCTTAATTAAAATACATCAACCGTGTGTGTAACCGTGATGGTCCCTTTCCGGCGAAGTCCGGGAAGTGAACATGGTTGTTGGAGTTATGCTTGACGTAGGTAGTCCAGGATCACTTCTTGATCATACTTTTATCGACCGTGCTTTGCCTTCTCTTCTCGCTCTCATTTGCGTATGTTAGCCACCATATATGCTAGTCGCTTGCTGCAGCTCCACCTCATTACTCCATCCTTCCTATAAGCTTAAATAGTCTTGATCTCGCGGGTGCGAGATTGCTGAGTCCCCATGGCTCACAGATACTTCCAAAACCAGCTTGCAGGTGCCGTTGAGTCCGTACAGATGACGCAACCAAGCTCAGGAGGAGCTCGATGAAGATCTTGCCCTTTGTGTTGTTTCGTTCTAGTTGATCAGTAGTGGAGCCCAGTTGGGGTCGATCGGGGACCTTTGTCGCATTTGGGGTTCTTCTTTTATTTTGGTTCCGTAGTCGGACCTTGATTGTATCTGGATGATGTAATGCTTTATTCATGGAATTGTGTGAAGTGGCGATTGTAAGCCAACTATGTATCTCTTTCCCTTATGTATTACATGGGTTGTGTGAAGATTACCTCACTTGCGACATTGCTTTCAATGCGGTTATGCCTCTAAGTCGTGCTTCGACACGTGGGAGATATAGCTGCATCGAGGGCGTTACAAGTTGGTAATCAGAGCCTTCCCCGACCTTAGGAGCCCCACTGCTTGATCGTTTTTAGCGGCCGAGTTGTGTCTAGAAAAATGTTTTGAGTCATTTAGGATTATATATATCGGAGAGTTAGGAATTCTTTTTACTCCCCAGTCTCTTCATCGCTCTGGTAAGGCATCCTGACGTAGAGTTTTGACTCTTCTCTTCTCAAATTTCACTAAAAAAAATTTTTAGGATCACGCGAGTATCTTGGTTTTGTTCCGATGGTTTTGTGACGAGAACATTGTTCTTGGTGCCTCCTGTCTTTAGGGGTTGTGGCAGTGTCCCGGGGAGTTGAGCTCCGAGGTGTTGTCGTCACAATTTCATCGTTGCAATTCTGGTATACTTGAGATATGTTCGCCGACATCGAAAATCTCTTTTATGCAGTTCGTTGGTGAGATAACCTCGACGCCACCCAATACTGGGGCGGGAGTTCGGGAGTATCGCCATAACTTGTATAACGGATGATTTTCGAAGGTTGAGGTAGATGATTTCCGAAGGTTTCTTGGTTATGTGTTGAAGGATGGATACAGCTGGATGTAGGATTTGCTAGTTTGGGTGAGATATTATGCTTCCCCTGTATCCCCAACACCTAATTGCATAACCGGAAAATTTCGGGAGTTTCATAGGTGGGAATTCAAGTAGCTCTTAGGATATCTTTTAGACAGATGTATGATATGAAATTGGGGTTCGACGTCTAGTGGTCCGCCTTTCCACGGTCGTTTTTACAGTGGTCTCATTGTGTCTTAAAGAGTCCTTGGCTATGCCGACTCGGGGACACTTCGTATGTCATGTGCACTGCCTTGTACATGATGGTGCTGTACACTCGAGCCCGTGTGGGCCCCACCACGAAAACTTCGGACGGAATCTCTATCATATGTTTGTTCCGGCTTATTCTGCAAGCCAGTCCTTTGTTTTTGTTTTGAGTTGTGGTATTCGAGTTGCTTCAATGTCAAGTGTTGATTCCATACCTTTCCGAAATGGTGTTCTCATACTCCGATGTGAATACCAATCCTTCTCAACAATCGAGATTGTCATGTCAATCCTTTTCAACCGGCGTGTTTCTCTTCAAGTGGATCCGATCATTTCAACATTCGCAAGATCACCTCCCAGTTCTCTCAACGGTGTTTGTTTCATCCGTCCCAAGTTGTTTTTGTTTTCCCGCCCTCCCACCCCTTTTATTCAAGGACTCAGATTTCTTAATCGAGTATCCATTTTATTGATGGGAAGTTTCTCCATTCTTTTCCGTCAATGTTCTTATCCGGTGATTCTCATGAAGATTCTAATGGAGCTTCAAGTTCGTCATTCCTCATTCCTTTCTCTTCTCCGGTGGATTCAAGTCAAGTTTTGTTGATCATACCTTTTTCCTCATTTCAATGTCTTTTAATACCGGTGCTCCTCATATTTATTCATTTCTCGCTATTCTATTGTTCCGGAGTGCTCAAGATATCTCGAAGATTCGTGTTTCCACTCTGCATTCGTTCAAGCTCTTTCGAGATTGGTATCTCATTCAAGTCATTTAATTCAACCGGTGCAACATCTCTTTTAAATCTTTTCAACGATGTTCTTTTGAGTGGGCCCTAACCCACAGGTCTTTTCCCAGGATCTTACCTGACTCTTCTATTTCTCCCGGAGATGTCCTTAAAATTCTTTTCGAAGTTTGACGTAAGAATGAGTTATCATCAGTCAAATGCCATCTCCTAGATCTTTCACAATTATTTTCATCGTTGGCTCAACCTCTTCGTTTTGATTCTTTCGGAGTGTCTAAATAATTCTTGGTGGTGTTTCTCGTTGTCATTCTCATCATTTGAAGACCGAAGAAGAGTTTCTCTTTAATCTTGCTCTATTCTCTTCAAGATTCATGGTGCTAGCTTGTTGACATCCTATCATAATTGTTTTGATCGTGAGAATTCTTTTCATCCATCCGGAGTTATTCAAGAGTCTTCTCAGTTTGTCATCCGGAGTCCATCAATTCAGATTTATTCATTCTCAGTTTGCAGTTATCATTCTCCGATCTTACCGGTGCCTTGTTCAAGTGATCTTTAATCGGCTCGTGCTCTCTTCGTTCTCATGTATCTAAATACCCTAAAGTATCTTCATCCATTTTGCAATTCTTCCCGGTGATTTGTGCATTTGCTACGTTCAATTTCAATTCTTACGGTGGTTCGTTCAAGAGTTCTCTTTCTTTGTTATCATATCAATTCATTCGTTCTTTCCAAATCCTACCGGTGGTTCGTTGAAGATCTTCTCAAGTTTACGCCATATCTCTCTTAATCCTTTCTACAAGAATAAGTAGTATGCCAAATCCGTTGCTTGTCATCAATTTAAATTGGTGAAGGATACGCATAACATAATTCTTATTCTGGTTTCATCCAAGTGATTAATCCTTTCCTTCAGAGTTTGTTCAGGAGGAATAAATTCTTGGCTGCTTGTTGTTCATCTTTCTTCCGGAGTTCTAAGTTTTCCGCATTATCTCGTCGCGAAGCTCCATCTAAATCATCGCAAGGCTTCACCTTGTGTTTTCAACTTCTCTTTCTTTTTATCATCCTTTTATTACCGGAGTTCTTCATGGAGGCTCTACATGATGGTTCATCAAGGATTTATATTTCTTCTTGAAGTGTTCATCGAGATTCTTTTCTAAGAAACTCAAGCATTCTTCATCTTGCTATCCGGAGTGCAATTTCTTTCTACCGTATCTTTGGAGGTGGTATTATGTCCTTCTTGATAATTCCCCTTCGTTGCTTCGTGATTCACAAGTTTTCAAGAGTGACATATTTAAATCCATCTTTTTCTCTTTGTTCAAGAGATCTTTTCAACCGTCAATCTCTTCATTGGAGTTATCTTGGTATAGATTTCACCTAAAGCCTTCCCTAAGGAATGTTGCTATTTGGTGCTTATTAATGACCCAAGTTATCTCTTTTCCATCTTGATGGAACAAGTTTTCATCTCTTCGTTAATCTCAAGCAAGTAATTGTTCCGTTAGTGGCAGGTTGTCACCTCATAATGTTGAGATGTTTCCATAAGCCCATATCAAGATTATTCTTTTCGTTGTTGGTTTTCAACAACTCCATTCTAGCATTTGTTGTATCTGTGATCTCTCAAGATCTTGTTTCCCTTCGTTCCGGAGTCATTGTGATGTTGCTCTTTTCAACCCATCATCTCGCTTGTCAAAGATCATGTTCTTTTCGTGCTTATCCATTTAACCAGAGTGTCGTGTCCTCTGCTCAAGTTCTTTTCATCTTATCTGGTCTTGTATCACTTTTCAACCGGAGTGCTGTTCGAATTTGGTCTTCCTTGATCCCCTTCCTTAACCGGCGCGTTTTCAATATATATCTTCCCTTCAACCTCAAGGTTTCGCAATGCTCTTTGTCCCTAGTTTCTAACGGAGTGTTTTCGACTTTGTTCTCCTTCGTTCTATTCTTTCTCGAATTAGTTCAACCTCGCAAGGTTCTTTGGTTTCACTCATTCGTCAAAGGAGCAACTTAGTTTACCTCTTCTCTTTCTCTTCTGTTTTCCCTCCGGTGCCATTCTAGATCTCGGGACGAGATCCTCTCGTAGTGGTGGAGTGTTGTAACGCCCCGTGACCGATGTGCCAGGTGTCATGCAGTTATTCGATGTTGTTGCGTTGTCTTTTTCTTGCGTGTTGCATTCATCATTGCATCATGTGCATTGCATCATGTCATCATGCCATCATGTCTTTTCTTTTCTTACTCAACTAAATAAATTTTATGGATCTTCGATCCATTTAAATCGAGGGAAGGATGACTTCTCTTTATAATATATCCTCCCGATATTAGTGGAGCTATTATAAAATAATCCATTCTTTGGAGTCACCATAACACACTTGCAAAAATCCCAATGCCTTTTATTATTTCAATTCTTGGCCTCTAACTTTGCCATATATCCTTTCGTCATTTTCCGGAGCTCCACCTAAATTCTCAACATTTTTTTGGACATTTCTAATTCCTATTCCTTGTTCAAACCTTTTCAATTAAATTCAAATGACTTTGAATTTAATTCTTGCAATCATGTCCAATCCTACTTTTCTTTGACCGGGCGCATTTTTTGTGAGTCCGGAGAAATTAACCACATGCCCTAATTCTTCTTCCAACCTTCTCTTGTCTTCTTTCCTTTCTTCTAATTCCCTGTTAATGAAAAGAGAGAGGAGGAAGAGAGAAGCCCAGCCGCCACTTGTGTCCAGCTAGGCCCATTTGGCCCAAGGCCTCCCGCAGCCCACTCCCTAACCTAAACCCTAGCCCGACTCCCTTCTCCCTCTCGTTTTTCCCCTCGCGCTGCCAGGAGAGCCCCCGCGCTCGATCCCATCTTCCCCATCTTCTCGATCCCATCCCCCTTTCGATCTCTTCCCTACTCGCTGCCTCTTTTCCCTCGTCCTCCTCCCAACACTTGCACGCAGAGGAGCAGCTTCCCATTCCCCCGAACCCCTTGTCCACTACCTTGGCCTCCGGCCATGGCGCCCGCACCCACCGCCCAGCAGGCCATGCCCCTGGCCGGAGCCACCTTTCCGCGCCTCCTCCTCACCAAGCTCCCCATCGCCCAGGCGCCCGAGGAGAGGAGCTCCTCGAGCACCTGCGCCTGCAGCCGTCGCACCCGTCGCCGGCGCCACAAGTCCGCGTCGCCGAGCCCCTCGTCCTGCCGGAGTTGTTCCTTCTGCCGCACGCCCACCGAGCTCCATCGCGCCCGACGCCATCGACCTCGAGCTCCAGTGCCCTGCCTTTGTCCGTGCGCCTGTGACGAAGCTCCGGGAGCAGCCATGGCCGTGGATGCCGCCCGCCGCCTCCAGTCTGAAGCTCCGGCGTGCCCAAGCCTCAGAGTCGACCGGATCGACCTCCCCAAACCCCCGTCGCTGGCCTACCCTATTTCTGCTGCGCCGAACGATGACGACCAGCGCCATCCCCCCTGCTTGCACTCCTGCCGCGCCTTCGTTCCGTCTCCTAGCGAAGGAGATGACTAGCAGCACCCAGCCCCGTTGACCGCTGCACGCGCAGGCCCAGTGCACTCACCATGGTCTCCCCTCCTTGTGTGGGCTGCGCCCCTCTCCATGGCCAATACCGGGACACCGTGAATGTCAAGTTCCTCCACAGGCGCCCGAACGACTACGCGGATTCGCCAAGTACATCTTCTCCAAGACCGGACCGACAAGTACCACGACGTCCGTGAACCACTACCGTCGCCCTGAAGATGTTGGATTCGTCAAGTACCTCTCCGAAAAACGAACGTGTACCACTACCTCCACGACGACCCGTGAACGTCTACGAGATGTACCACTACCGTCGACCCGTGAACGTCTACTTCCCCTACACCGCATCGAACTTGGTCCGTTCCGACAACACACGCTTCGAAGGTATAACCCCGAGACGACGCCCGTGAACGAGTGTTGCGTGTTGTATGAAATGCTCGTGTTTACTCCATGTCGGAGTTGTTCGGTGCACGTTGCCCCTCTTTTGCCTTGCCACTGACATGTGGGAACCCCGTAATCGGGAGCACCCCACCATCCTTGCATGACACGCTCCCGTCACACTTCCTTTTGCACCGGTACCTCCATGAGTTACCGGGACCGGAATGTTGCCGTAGCATCATTTTCGGATTCGTCGCCGTGGCACCCTTTCGTTCCGCCATGGTGACAAATGCTTCATAACATGCTCATGTCAACATTTTCATAAAATTGCATAAAACTTGTATATGTCATCCGCATCATGATAATAACATTTAAAATGTTTAAACTTGTTGTTGCATTAAATTGCTATATGAATATGGGGATTTACCGGATTTGTTGTTTTTATATCCGGCCCC
This sequence comes from Triticum aestivum, assembly GCF_018294505.1. Taxonomy (NCBI): domain Eukaryota; kingdom Viridiplantae; phylum Streptophyta; class Magnoliopsida; order Poales; family Poaceae; genus Triticum; species Triticum aestivum. The sequence continues at coordinate 263,937,951 of NC_057810.1, read as the reverse complement.
ATTTAAATTGTTTAGATGGTATAGTTTATATTATGCTTCACCTCTTGCCATGTTTAACAACAGTTAATATTGTTGGGTAGCTTAAACGAGAGATAACTAAATAATTGATGTGGTGTTCCGTCAACATGCACCTCGTTGCATATTGAGCTCCACTTAACTTGTAGTATTGTTTGTTGCACTTTGCCATGCCATGCTTCATTAAACCGGACATGCATCATACTTGATTGTGCATCATGCCATGTTGATGTGCTGGTTGTTTACCATGTTGTTTGTTTCTTTCCGGGTTGCTTCTCTCGTTAGCTTCGGTTTCGTTCCGGAGTTGTGAGGATTCGTTCGTCTACGTCCGTTTGTCTTCTTCATGGACTCGTTCTTCTTCCTTGCGGGATTTCAGGCAAGATGATCATACCCTCGAAATCACTACTATCTTTGCTATGCTAGTTTGCTCGCTCTTTTGCTTTGCCACTGCTACGATGCCTACCTTTTGCTTGTCAGCCTCCCAATTGCCATGTTGATCCCCTAACCCACCATTGTCCTAGCAAACCGTTGATTGGCTATGTTACCGCTTTGCTCAGCCCCTCTTATAGCGTTGTTAGTTGCAGGTGGAAGATTGGAGCCGTTCCTTGTTGGAACTTTTATTTACTTGTTGGGATATCACAATATATCTTACTTAATTAATGCATCTATATACTTGGTAAAGGGTGGAAGGCTCGGCCTTATGCCTGGTGTTTTGTTCCACTCTTGCCGCCCTAGTTTCCGTCATATCGGTGTTATGTTCCCGGATTTTGCGTTCCTTACACGGTTGGGCTATAATGGGAACCCCTTGACAGTTCGCCTTAAGTAAAGCTTCTCCAGCAATGCCCAACATTGGTTTTACCATTTGCCACCTAGCCTTTTCTTTCCCTTGGGTTCTGCAGACTCAAGGGTCATCATTATTTTACCCCCCGGGCCAGTGCTCCTCTGAGTGTTGGTCCACCTGTCAGCTACCGGTGGCTACCAGGGGCAACTCTGGGCTGGCCTACCCGTACCTAGGACAATCTGAGTGTGCCCTGAGAAAGAGATATGTGCAGCTCCTATCGGGATTTGTCGGCACATTCGAGCGGTGTTGCTGGTTTAGTTTTACCCTGTCGAAATGTCTTGTTGTACCGGGATACCGAGTCTGATCGGAATGTCTCGGGTGGAGGTCTATTCCTTCGTTGACCGTGAGAGCTTGTCATGGGCTAAGTTGGGACTCCCCTGCAGGGATTTGAACTTTCGAAAGTCGTGCCCGCGGTTATGGGCAGATGGGAATTTGTTAACGTCCGGTTGTAGAAAACCCGAAGTTGACCTTAATTAAAATACATCAACCGTGTGTGTAACCGTGATGGTCCCTTTCCGGCGGAGTCCGGGAAGTGAACATGGTTGTTGGAGTTATGCTTGACGTAGGTAGTCCAGGATCACTTCTTGATCATACTTTTATCGACCGTGCTTTGCCTTCTCTTCTCGCTCTCATTTGCGTATGTTAGCCACCATATATGCTAGTCGCTTGCTGCAGCTCCACCTCATTACTCCATCCTTCCTATAAGCTTAAATAGTCTTGATCTCGCGGGTGCGAGATTGCTGAGTCCCCATGGCTCACAGATACTTCCAAAACCAGCTTGCAGGTGCCGTTGAGTCCGTACAGATGACGCAACCAAGCTCAGGAGGAGCTCGATGAAGATCTTGCCCTTTGTGTTGTTTCGTTCTAGTTGATCAGTAGTGGAGCCCAGTTGGGGTCGATCGGGGACCTTTGTCGCATTTGGGGTTCTTCTTTTATTTTGGTTCCGTAGTCGGACCTTGATTGTATCTGGATGATGTAATGCTTTATTCATGGAATTGTGTGAAGTGGCGATTGTAAGCCAACTATGTATCTCTTTCCCTTATGTATTACATGGGTTGTGTGAAGATTACCTCACTTGCGACATTGCTTTCAATGCGGTTATGCCTCTAAGTCGTGCTTCGACACGTGGGAGATATAGCTGCATCGAGGGCGTTACATCAGAGTCGAAATCAAGCATGTCGGTTAAGTCGTCGACAGTGGCTATTAAGTGGGTGGTGGGTGGGGAACAAATTTCTTCGTCATCCGCTTCCCACTCAAGCCGGACATAGTTCGGCCAGGAGTCTCCTGATAGGGAGAGAGATTTCAATGAATTTAGCACGTCGCCCAAGGGCGAGTGCTGAAAGATATCCGCGGAGGTAAACTCCATGATCGGTGCCCAATCAGATTCGATGGGCACGGACGCGCGCGGTTCGGAGCCTATGGCCGGAGACGATTCCGAGGGTCCAATGACACGTACCTCATTGGAGGCGAAGTCTGTGTTCGGCTCTATCGCCGATGAGTGTGCGGCCTCCGTGGCGGGGTCTATCTGTCCACCCTCGGATGGCACGATCTGCTCTGGATCTAAGGCCAGGGTAGTTGCAGGTGCTTTCTCCTGGACACCGTCCGATGGCGATCTATGTCATGCTCATCGTGACTGTCCGGCGCACCTGTCATGGGCTCGAATCCGTCGAAGATCAAGTCTCCGCGGACGTCGGTAGTGTAGTTCAGGCTTCCAAACCTGACCAAATGGCCAGGGGCGTAGCTATCAATCTGCTCCAGATGGCCAAGCGAGTTGGCCCATAGTGCGAAGCAGCCGAATACGAAGATCTGTCTGGGGAGGAAAACCTCGCCCTGGACCGCATCATTGTGGATGATTGAAGGAGCCATCAAGCCTTACCGTGATGACACAGTGGAACTCTCAATGAAAGCACCAATGTCGGTGTCAAAACCGGCGGATCTCGGGTAGGGGGTCCCGAACTATGCGTCTAAGGCTAATGGTAATAGGAGGTGGGGGACACAATGTTTACCCAGGTTCGGGCCCTCTCTATGGATGTAATACCATACTTCCTGCTTGATTGATCTTGATGATATGAGTATTACAAGAGTTGATCTACCACGAGATCATAGAGGCTAAACCCTAGAAGCTAGCCTATGATTATGATTGTTCTTGTCCTACGTACTAAACCCTCCGGTTTATATAGACACCGGAGGGGGCTAGGGTTACCCAGAGTCGGTTATAGAGAAGGAAATCTACATATCCGAATTGCCAAGCTTTCCTTCCACGCAAAGGAGAGTCCCACCCGGACACGGGACGGAGTCTTCAATCTTGTATCTTCATAGTCCAGTAGTCCGGCACAAGTACATAGTCCGGCTGTCTGAGGACCCCCTAACACAGGACTCCCTCAGCGGGTCGAGAGCGCTCCGAGCCTCCTTTGTCCTCGGCGCGTGCTGGGAGGGGTGTTGGTATTCCACCCCAGCACCTTCGGTGAGCACTGGTAGACAGCATGCAGACACCGATGGGCGCTTCTTCTTCGGTTAGGAGAGGTCGGGGGAAGACGAAGAGGGGTGCAGCTAGAGGTGGACGTGGTGGCGGGAGAGGTAGGAAGGCTGCTGTGCCTTCCTCGCCGCCACCCCAGCTGATTCTCTGGACGACCAAAGTGCTCCATCTTAGGTGGACCCGTTAGACTTGGACCCGTCTTGGACTCTGGTCCACGAGCCTCGGGCCGATGAGCCTTAGGTCGACAAGCCTTCGTCCCACGAGACTCAGGCCCCAGAGTCTTTGTCCCACGAGACTCCGGTCCCAGAGTCTTCGTCCCACATGACTCCGGAGACTAGTGGCCATGCTGATGGCGAGGAGACCTGGTCTTGCGATAGTTTTAGCGAGGGCAGCTGGTTGAGCAGGGCAAGAAGGTCTACCAACGTGGTGGTACGAAGCTCCCGGCCGTGCCGACTACCCGCGATCAGAGGTGGTTGATTGAGCCTAAAGGGGAGAAGGAAGTGCATTTACTCCTTTTTAAGCTTTGTCCTTCATATTTCTTCAAATTAATATCTAATGTGTTGGCCTTGTCATACTGTAGGGGTTGGAAATATGGCCCTTGTGTCCGTAGGCCCAACCAGGTCCTTGGTGTGCTTTGTCGGCACCACTTCCCGGGGTGCGTCATGTTTCCCGGTGAGGGTCAGGTTCCACAGATAACACTGAGCTGGGAGGTGTACGTGGCTGCCCCAGCCCCGCCGGAGGAGAGGGTCCATGGTGTCTTGTGCGAGACGGTGGCCGACATTGTGAGGCGGCGGTTTTGGGTAATTTCTCCTTTGCAGAATTAAAAATCAATAGTACCTAGTGATTGTACTAATCAGTGTTATCTTGTTCGATTGCAGACCTTCTACAGGTGTAGTGAGGAACACGAGGACAAGCGCCTACTTCAGAACTTACGACACGAGGCTAGGGGGCAGGCTGTTCGAGACTACTACGCCTCAACTAACATTAGGGGGGCCAAGAAGAAGTGTCGCGCCAAGTATCTGAGTAAGGAGAAGTACATGAAGGTAATTACCTATTCTTAAGGCATTGTACTTAGTTTCCTTGATTTCATTCGTAGGCATAGCGCTGAAATTTCTCTTTGCCTAACTTAGGTGCCCCCGAGATGGTGTACAGATAGGATGGACTGTTGGGAGGTGTTGGTAGATGAGTGGTGCTCTCCCCAATGGCTAGCCGAGCATAACAAGGCCAGGGATAAGCGTGCCGAAATGCAAGGTGTGCCACACCATCAAGGGAGCTCCAACCTATTTGAGTACGGGGATCACAGGGTATGTGGTTTGAGCCCTTAACGATTCATGCAATTTCATTCTTCATGCTAGCTTGAGCCCTTAACTAATATGTTGTTCCTCTCTTTTAGGCGAAACACAACAAGAAGTATGTGCCACCGTTGTACGACCTCTATGCCATGGCCCATACTGCCACGTTCAAGAAGGCCAAAGCATTCTCTGAGGATGACCTCGATCATCCAGAGAGCTTCACCAACATCTCCTCCCATAACAAGCTCGTGAGGTACAGAGACTTTGGGAAGGCGACGAAAGGGGATGACTTCAACCCGAGCCAGAGTCCTTTTGATCCAGAGCTCGTGATGCTATATGGTGAGGGGAGGAAACATGGCTCGGTGGCGCTAGGCGAGGTCTCTTCCTGAGATACCGCCTCGACCACGACCAATGGAGCTCACCATCGAGGCTAGGGCCTAGGAGCTTCTGGCGGAGGCAAACAGGCAGGCAAGCAGAGGAGATCCAGCTGGAGGAGAGGACAGCTAGTCTGTTGGAGGCGGAGAGGAACCGGACCGACGCATCTCACCGGGCCCTATACGAGCTCCTCGTGGTAAGTTTCTCCTTCATATTAGCCAAATCATGCATGTGACGTTCATTTCATTACTAACTAATATGATTGACTCATGAAAACAAAATGTGCAGTCCGTGTGCAAGAAAAAGGTCAGACCCCTCCGCCGATGCCCCAGATTGCTATAGCGGACACGATGAGTTTCATTTTAATGGTCATTAGTTACTAGTATTCACATTTCAATTGCATCATGCTAACGAGACATTGCAAATGATCTTTGGTGCAACATGCCTCCCGACAAGCATCGACCGATCCTTCTCCGTCTTGCACTGGCGCAACCCCGACCCCGACCAGCCCTTCTTCGTCTCGCACTGGCGCAAACGCGACCGGTCCTTCACCTTTGTGATGACGGTAAGTTTTCTCTAGTGTTTTGCTTACAAAATGCATAAAGACGTAGGCTTAGCTTTATTTCCTCCAAAATGCTTACCATAATGACCTAGACTTAGCTAATCTTCCTCCAAAATGATCTATACTTAGCTTCGTTTCCTTCGAAATGACCTAAGTTAGCTCTAATATGCTAAGTTATCTCTAATATGCTTAGTTACCTAGGTTTGCTCAATAATGACATACAATTAGCTTACATATGCAAAAAATGGCATAATTAGCTTACTTAGGTTTGAAATGGCATAACAATCTTGATAACATCATATATGTCATATAGTTAGCTTATTTTCCTCGAAAATGACATAATAAGCCTAATTAGCTCCAAAATGATCAATTTTACCTAACGTAGCTCCAAAATGACCTAAGTTAGCTCTAAAAATGCTAAATTAGCTCTAATATGCTTACTTACATGGGTTAGCTCAATAAAGACCTATAATTAGCTTACTTATGTCAAAAATGGCATAATATGCTTAGTTAACTCAAAAATGGCATAATTAGCTAGGTTAGCTCCAAAATGACCAAGTTTACCTATGTTAGCTCCAATATGATCAATTTTACCTAGGTTAGCTCCAAACATGACCTATTTACCTACCTTAGCTCTAAAATGACCTACACACTTAGCATTTTTTACCTAGCTTAGCTAAAAAATGGCATTTTTTCCTACCTTAGTTAGAAGAAGAAGAAGATAAAGAAGAGGAGAGGAGACTAAGAAAGAGAAGATAAATTCTTCTTCTTCTTTTTCTTCTTCTTCTTTTTCTTCTTCTTCTTCTTCTTCTTTTTCTTGTAGCTAGTCTTCTTCCTTAGTTAGAAGAAGAAGAAGATAAAGAAGATAAGAGGAGAAAAAGAAAGAGAAGATAAATTCTTCTTCTTCTTTTTCTTCTAGCTAGTCTTCTTCCTTAGTTAGAAGAAGAAGAAGATAAAGAAGAGGAGAGGAGAACAAGAAAGAGAAGATAAATTCTTCTTCTTCTTCTTCTTCTTCTTCTTCTTTTTCTTCTAGCTAGACTTCTTCTTCTTCTTTTTCTTCTTTTTCTTCTAGCTAGTCTTCTTCTTCTTCTTCTTCTAACTTTCATCTTTCCTACTTTGTAGATTTGCTTTAGACGAGGAAGCTTGCATTGATGGAGTGTACTCTTCTCCTTGTGCTTCCTTTTGGATATGTTGATATGTTGGATGTGAGAAACTTGTTTTGGATATGTATGTATGGATATGTTGTTGGAAACCATTGTATATGTAGTTGGAAACTTGTATGTTGGATATGTTCAGTGCAAACTTATCGTTGGTATGCTTGTTGAAAATATCTTCAAATGTGTGTGTGTGTCTATATATATATATATATATATATATATATATATGTATATATATATATATATGTATATATATATATATATAATTCTATCAAATTGAATGAATTTAAGAAAAAACAGAAAAAAACTGGGGTTGTACAGGCTCTTTGCCATCAGGTGGCAGACGACAAAGAGGTTTGCCATCAGCCAGCTGACGGCAAAACTGCCATATGGCAGCTACCTGTGCAACTTGGGGGCACTGGGCTCGCCTATATGGTTGCTTTGCCGTCTGCTGGCAGACGACAAAGACAGAAGACATAGCATGCCATGTGGCAGCTACCTGGGCTGGCCTATATGGGCACTTTGCCGTCTGCTGGAAGACGACAAAGATGCAAAGGTCTTTGTCGTCTGCCAGCAGACGGCATAGCACATTTTTAACCCCCTAACAGACCTAACCTGCCACGTGTGCCGTCTGCTGGCGAACGGCAAAGACCATTTCATCTTTGTTGTCCGCCAGCAGACGGCAAAGAACCCATTGCCGTAGCACCGGGTCCATCAAAGACCTTGTGCCCCTATATGACACCATGCGCCATATATTGAGGTATACACTCACTCCTAAGGCCGGTGATTTCCACAACATTCGAAGATCCATGTTGGATGTGTTTGTGTACCTGCATCAAAAGAAGAGGGTGGAGGTTCTGGATTTCATGTTCTAGGAGCTCCGTTAGTGTGTGCAAGAGAACAAGTCATTGATCTATGCCCCATTCTTTCAGGCTTTGATTGAGACCGTCTGCCCAGCCAAGTACATTGCTTCATACAGGCCTTTTGTTCCCAAGTGTAACTCCAATTGGACCCCAGCTGCTCCTGCTCCATATGTGCCTATCAAGAAGGGGCACAACCCTAGGCCTAAGGATCATGCTACTTACACTCTAGGCATGTCCTCCACTGCACGGATCCCTCGTGGTAAGGCCAAGTCCGTTGGTTCTGAGGCCTCTTTGCCAAGGGATAAAAGAAGTCCCTATTAAAGACCTTGAGCAACATGTTCAAGAAGTGCCAGTCTATCCAGCATCGTCAGGTTAAGGAGATCAACTGGGAGAAGCTAGTAAGTCGTGAGCAAAAGGCAGCGAGGGCTGCAGCTGGTGAGGTGGTCAGTGTAGGGTCAGAGGACCAAGATAGTGAGGCTACAACTCGATCCTCTTTGAGTACCCCATGTGCACGGGGGTTGACCCCCGTGCGCACAGGGTACTGTGTAAACTCTCTATGTACCCCGTGCGGAAGGGGTGGTGTGAAACTCTCTGAGTACCACGTGCGCACAGGGCTGACTTAGCCCATGCGCACGGGGTCCAACGGGCAGATTTCCCCACCCGGCCAAGAACACTATATAAAGCCCTTTCTTCCACCTCCAACCTCTAACCCTAATGTCTTGTTGAGCTCCACCATTGCTCCACCTCTTTTGCTCAATACTCTCAATCCCTCCACCCAAACTTGTTGAAACTTTGGGGATTGGGAGAGCAAGACCCGATCTACATCTTGACCAAACCAAGTCGCGTTCCCCGCAACATTTCTTCCCCATTGACTTGTTACTCTTGGAGCTTGGAATCCTAGGCAGTTAGAGGTTCCTCCGGAAGATTCCTTGCTTGTGGTGTGCTCCAAAGTAGTTTGTAAAGGTCTGGTGGTCGCCTTCAAGACCAACCCCGAGTGATTCGAGGCTCATCCATTGGGGGTGACTCGAAGGAGATTACAGTGAACCTTCGGTGGCGTTCCGCAAGCTTTGGCTCCAGCACCGCTCCAAATGGAGAGTAGCTCTTCCCCAAGGAAGATTGAACTTCGGGATAAAATCCGCGTCCTCGTCTCACTTGTGGTTAATCCTTTCCTGCACCTTACTTTGCTTTGTATGCTTGTTGGCTTACTACTTAGTTTGTTGCCTAGCATATTTAACTTGGAGCTTGCTTGTCATATAGGTTGCATTCACCTAGTTGCATATCTAGTAAACCCTATTTATCCGCTAAGCCTTAAAATTGACAAGAAAGATTAAAATTTGTAGTCTCCTATTCACCCCCCCCCCCTCTAGTCGATCGTATCGATCCTTTCACATGATGTAACGGGATTAACTCAAGCAATATGGTGAAAAACCCATTTTTTATCCTCGACGGCAACAATACAATACGTGTCGGTTCCCCTTCTGTCACTAGGATCGAGCACCGCAAGATTGAACCCAAAGCTAAGCACTTCTCCCATTGCAAGAAAAACCAATATAGTTGGCCAAACCAAATCGATAGTTTGAAGAAACTTGCAAAGATATCAAATCATGCATATAAGAATTCAGAGGAGATTCAAATAATATTCATAGATAAGCTGATCATAAATCCACAATTCATCAGATCTCGGCAAACACACCGCAAAAGAGTATTACATCGAATAGATCTCCAACAACATTGAGGAGAACTTTGTAGAGAATCAAAGAGAGAGAAGAAGCCATCTAGCTACTAGCTATGGACCCGTAGGTCTGAATTAAACTACTCACGCTTCATCGGAGAGGCAATGGTGTTAATGTAGAAGCCCTCCGTGATTGATTCCCCCACCGGCAGGATGTCGGAAAAGGCCCCAAGATGGGATCTCACTGGTACACAAGGTTCCAGTGGTGGAAAAGTGGTTTCGTGGCTCCCCCGGATGTTTTTAGGGTATAAGAGTATATATAGGAGGAAGAATTAGGTCAGGAGGCCTAGGGGCCCACAAGGTCGGGGGCGCGCCTCCACCCTTGTGGCCGCCTCGAGGCTCCTCTAACTTGCACTCCAAGTCTCCCGGTTGTCTTCTGGTCCAAGATAAATCATCTTGAAAGTTCTATTCTATTTGGACTCCGTTTGGTATTCCTTTTCTGTGAAACTCTAAAACAAGGAAAAAATAGAAACTGGCACTGGCTCTAGGTTAATAGGTTAGTCCCAAAAATCATATAAAATAGCTTATTAATGCATATAAAACATCCAAAATAGATAATATAATAGCATGGAACAATCAAAAATTATAGATACGTTGGAGACGTATCAAATCACAACATACATACTATCAAAATATCGAACACATATAAAATTCACATGATTACTTGCAACAAGATTTCTCCCTTGAACTCAAGAACAAAAGTAACTACTGATAAACATGTTCATCATCAGAGGAGCATTAACTAGCATAAATTATCTGAACATATAATCCTCCACCAAATAAACCATATAGTAATCAACTAAAAGATGTAATCAACACTACTAGTCACCCACAAGTACCAATCTATAGTTCTAGTACAAAGATTGAACACAAGAGATGAACTAGGGTTTGAGAGGAGATGTTGATGTTGAAGATGTTGATGGATATTGCCCTCCCCAAGATGGGAGAGTTGTTGGTGATGATGATGACGATGATTTCCCCCTCAGAGAGGGAAGTTCCCCTGGCGGAATCGCTCCGCCGAGGGCAAAAGTGCTCCTGCCCAAGTTCCGCCTCGAGACGACGGCGCTTCGTCCCAAAAGTCCTCTCTCTATTTTTTTCTAGGTAAAAATGACTTATATACCAGAAGATGGGCACCGGAGGTGGGCTGGGCTGAGCACTACCCACCAGGGCACGCTTGGGGGGCCTGGCGCGCTCTGGTGTCTTGTGCTCACCAGGTGGCCCCCCTCCGGTAGTTATTTGCTCCAGTATTTCTTATTTATTCCATAAAAATTCCTCGTGAAGTTTCAGCTCATTTGGACTTGTGCCGAATAGGTAGCCTGACGTAGCTTTTTCAGGTCCAGATTTCCAGCTGCCAGAATTTTCCCTCTTTGTGTGAACCTTGCATATTATGAGAGAAAAGGCATTAGAATTACTCCAAAAAGCATTATTATGCATAAAAACATTATAAATAATAGTAGGTAAAAATGATGCAAAATTGACGTATCAATGAGGCAGGGAGGAGGCGGACGGATGAGGCAGGGAGGAGGAGGACAGACGAGGCAGGGAGGGAGGTGGGAGAGAGGAGGCCAGATGAGGCAAGGAGGAGGAGGATGGACGAGGCAGGGAGGGAGGTGGGAGGGAGGAGGCCAGATGAGGCGGGGAGAGGAAGGTGGAAAGAGGAGGGAGGGGATTGGGAGAGGGACGAGGAGGGGGGAGGTGGAAGGAGGAGGGATGGAGGAACTACCTCGGTGGAGGGGAGCAGAAGCATCGGCGGCGGCGGGCGACGACAATGGTTGGGGAGGGGCGAAAGTCAGCGGCGACGGACGACGGGGTGCGGGGGAGAGTGAGAGTGGAGTGGAGAGGGGAGAGTGAGGGGCGGCCAGTGGAGAAGATAGGACGGGTTTAGCAGTAGCGTGTGTTAGGGGAAAGCGCTACTGCTAAACACCAAAGCAGTAGCGTTTTCAGCAAGAGCGCTACTACTATACTTAGCCTGGCGGCAACAGTGTGACAATTATAGTAGTAGTGTTTTTTTTCTTGACGCCCTACTGTTATGTAGATAGCAGTAACGCCCTTTGTGAGCACGCGCTACTGCTAAGTAGCAGCAACGCCTGTTTTTATCCAGCGCTACTGATAAGATTCTGTGTATAAGGTTTTCCCTAGTAGTGTGTGAGTACAAACATAATTAAACAAGTTTGTCTTAAGAAGGCTAGCTAAACAACAACAACTAGATCAAAAATGCGCAAGCCTCCTGCCTGGGGCCTCCTATCTACTCCTGGTCGTCGGTTGTAACATCTCAAAATTCCAAATTTTGGAATGTTATATTAAATAAATAATTAGGGTTGTTTGCTTGGATGTTGTGTGATTGGTTGTGTTGAATTGACTGGAGTTTGAAACATAAAAAAATTCTGAGAGGAAATAAAAGGACTTCCCAAAATTTTCCATTTGAATCCCCATTCAGTTTTGAGTTCGAATCCTTTCAAAACCCTCTGATAAACAAATAAAATGAGAGGAGGAAAATGACACTCCAAATTAGAGACAATGTTTTGTTTGACATTCAAATTTGAAGATAGAAACTATTTGCAATTTATTTGAATTCCAAATTCCTTTTCATTTTGGAGTTATTGCAAAAAATGATTGTTTAAAGTTCTTTATTTGGTCTTGAAAATATGTTCATGAGTTAGGAAATTTTATTCTAAAATTTTTATATATAATATGCGTATGTAAACGTTTTATTTTATTTTCCTTATTCCGTTTATCTTTTCTGTTTTTATTTAAACAAAAAAAACTGGATGTGCGGCCCATAACTAACTGTCGCCCACATGCACATCATAGTAGCAGCAGGCCGGCTTGTATTGTTTTTTAATTTTTTATTTATTTTCGTTAGGATTTGCAGAAATATATATATGTATATTATTTATTTTCACCAAAAAATATTTTGGAAAAAAATAAAAATGCACGGCACACACTGTGCACGCACAGGGCGGCCGACGATGCCTTTTTAGGCTCATGCGGTTCCCTCCCTTTTATTTTTCCGTCTATGTTTAGTCCCGCATTGCCTAGCCTTTGATCTCAAAGCCTACCTTCCACCTATAAATATAGACCCAATGTGCGTCCAAAAATCATCACACTTGGATTAAATCAATATTTTGATTTGACTAGCTTCATAAAAATAAATATTATTTTTCTCTCCGGCGGGAATTCTGGAAGTCGTCTCCTCTATGAAGTTGTCTCTTCTCTGCGTTCTGAAGATACTCTCTTCGTATTTTCCTTTATATCATGTAATGTATTATTTCTAGACTAGTATACCGTAGAATAGTTAGATTATCAATTAGTCTCGGTATTTACACATTAGTCCTAGAATTCTTCTAGTCGTAGGTCTTTTTCTTCCGTAAAACAGCCTGACCCTGATTTTTCAAATAACATAACTTTTTACTGGTTTATCCAAATTAGAGGAAACCAACGCCTAGAGTTTCGTCTTGATTCCACCTATACAGCGCATCAATTTTTTGAAATTTTCATATTTCAATTTTTCCAGATTCATATTCAAACTTTTTTGATCATATCTTCTTGTTCGTAACTCTGTTTTCGACGAATCCAATTACGTCGGATTCGTATCGAAGTAATCTTTTGGTTCGTACCATTTGTTATCTTTTAAAAATATAATTTTGAACATACCCAGATTACTTATTAGTCACAAAAAATGTTCACACTATTTTAAGCTGATTCAATGCCATATTGAATCACTTGTATTTGTGATCCATTATTCCGAATCTGTTGATTCTTTTTCCTACATGTTCATGCTAACTTATTATATCCAATAGCATCGTTAGTTTCAACCTTTGAACCTTTGAAATTTGAGCGATTCAAATTTGTATTTGAACATTCATTTGATCGTATCTTGCAAATTGTAACACCTTTCAGTTGACCCCTTTTACACCTAAACACTTGTGACGTATACTTTATGTTCTTATCCACCATGCTCCAATTCAAATACTTTTGAGTTTCCGAATTCTGATTCAATTCATGCTTCAATTCGCTATAACCTGTGTTGTAGTGTTTCGTTTCAATTGATTCTTTTGTAAATAGATTCTTATGCCTATATTCTATCTGTCAAGCAACATTCAAGTTGTTCTCCTTATACTTTGAATCATCTTCCATAGTGTCTTCAACCTAATCTTATATAGCGATAGTTCATCATCCTTTAACTCTTTTGAGTTTATTCTTTCACCTTTCACCTTACAACATCATAAAACTTGTTTTATATATTAAACTTTTTTTGTTGATCTGTTGCACTACATCATATTTTGTTCTTGTGTTTATTTGGATTCTTATATATGGCATGGTTATTTATTAAATGATAATTGCTTACAATAGATTTCTCGGAGTGTGACGAGTAGAATTATCAGGAACTGTGAGAGAGATAAACTTCATCAACCGTACATGCAAGTTCACTTTGACCATGTTATTCATACCTATGTTTTATTGCATTTAGTGTCACCAGTCATAATCCCTCCAGTAGTGATATTGACTTCTTGTAGTTGAGTAGAATGCATGAGGTAGGAACTGATACGTCCATTTTGCATCATGCTTTTATATCAATATTTATTGCATTATGGGTTGTTATTACACATCATATCTCAATACTTATGGCTATTATCTCTTATTTTAAAAGGTTTACCATGAAGAGGGGGTATGCCGGCAGCTGGAATTCTGGCTGGAAAAGGAGCAAATATTGGAAACCTATTCTCCACAGCTCCAAAAATCCTGAAACTCCACGGAACTTATTTTTTGAATTAATAAGAATTATTGAGCGAAGAAACTACCGGAGGGGGCCCACACCCTGGCCAGGAGGGTGGGGGCACGCCCACCCCTACTGGGCGCGCCCCTTGTCTCCTGGGCCCCCTGGTGGCCCTCCGGTGTCCATCTTCTGCTATATGAAGGCTTTTATCCTGGAAAAAAAATCAGAGGCAAGCTTACGGGACGAAACTCCGCCGCCACGAGGCAGAACTTTGGCGGAACCAATCTAGGGTTCTGGCATAGCTGTTTTGCCTGCGAAACTTCCCTCCGGGAGGGGGAAATCATAACCATCGTCATCACTAACGATCCTCTCATCGGGAGGGGGTCAATCTCCATCGACATCTTCACCAGCACCATCTCCTCTCAAAACCCTAGTTCATCTCTTGTATCCAATCTTGTATCCAAAACCACAAATTGGTACCTGTGGGTTGCTAGTAGTGTTGATTACTCCTTGTAGTTGATGCTAATTGGTTTACTTGCTGGAAGACCATATGTTCAGATCCTTAATAAATATTATTACTCCTCTGATTATGAACATGAATATGCTTTGTGAGTAGTTACGTTTGTTCCTGAGGACATGGGTGAAGTCTTGCTATTAGTAGTCATGTGAATTTGGTATTCGTTCGATATTTTGATGAGATGTATGTTGTCTTTTCCTCTAGTGGTGTTATGTGAACGTCGACTACATGACACTTCACCATTATTTGGGCCTAGAGAAAGGCATTGGGAAGAAATAAGTAGATGATGGGTTGCTAGAGTGACAACAGCTTAAACCCTAGTTTATGCGTTGCTTCGTAAGGAGCTGATTTGGATCCATATGTTTAATGCTGTGGTTAGGTTTACCTTAATACTTCTTTCGTAGTTGTGGATGCTTGCAATAGGGTTAATCATAAGTGGGATTCTTGTCCAAGTAAGGGCAGTACCCAAGCACCGCTCCACCCACATATCAAATTATCAAAGTACCGAACGCGAATCATATGAGCGTGATGAAAACTAGCTTGACGATCATTCCCATGTGTCCTCGGGAGATCCTTTCTCATTATAAGAAATTGTCCAGGCTTGTCCTTTGCTACAAAAAGTATTGGGCCACCTTGCTGCACTTTATTTACTTTCATTGCTTGTTACCCGTTACAATTTATTTTATCACAAAACTATCTGTTACCTACAATTTCAGTGCTTGCAGAAAAAACCTTACTGAAAACCGCTTATCATTTCCTTCTGCTCCTCGTTGGGTTCGACACTCTTAATTATCGAAAGGACTACGATAGATCCCCTACAATTGTGGGTCATCAAGACTCTTTTCTGGCGCCGTTGCCGGGGAGTGTAGTGCTTTTGGTGAGTGGAACTTGGTAAGGAAACATTTATATAGTGTGCTGAAATTTTCTATCACTTGTTACTATGGAAACTAATCCTTTGAGGGGCTTGTTTGGGGTATCTTCACCCTAACCAGAAGAGCAAAGAGTTGCTCCTCAACCTACTGAACCTATTGAAAATATTTACTTTGATATTCCTTCGGGTATGATAGAGAAACTGCTAGCTAATCCATTTGCAGGAGATGGAACATTGCATCCTGATTTACACGTTATCTTTGTGGATGAAGTTTGTGGATTATTTAAGCTTGCAGGTATTCCCGATGATGTTGTCAAAAGGAAGGTCTTCCCTTTATCTTTGAAGGGAGATGCATTGACATGGTATAGGCTATGTGATGATACGGGATCTTGGAATTATAAACGATTGAAGTTGGAATTTCACCAGATGTTCTATCCTATGCATCTTGTTCATCGTGATCGTAATTACATATATAATTCCTGTCTTCGCGAAGGAGAAAGCATCGCTCAAGCTTGGGGGAGGCTTAAGTCAATGTTATATTCATGCCCCAATCAGGAGCTCTCCAGAGAAATGATTATTCAAAAAATTTATGCTCGTCTTTCTCCCAATGATCGCAACATGCTCGATACTTCCTGTGCTGGTTCTTATATGCTGAAAACTATTGAATTCAAATGGGACTTATTGGAAAGAATTAAACGCAACTCTATAGATTGGGGTTCCGACGATGGTAAGGAGTCAGGGTATGACACCTAAGTTTGATTCTGTTAAATCTTTTATGAATACCGACGCTTTTCGTGGATTTAGCGCTATTGGACTTGACTCTGAGATAGTAGGTTCTTTCTGTGAATCTTTTGCTACTCGCGTTGATCTCCCTAAGGAGAAGTGATTTAAATATAATCCTCCCGTTGAAGTAAAAGTAGTTGCACCTATTACAGTTGAAGAAAAGACTATCACCTATAGTGATCCTATTGTTCCTACTACTTACGTTGAGAAACCTCCTTTTCCTGTTAGGATAAAGGATCATGCTAAAACTTCAACTGTTGTTCGTAAGAGTAATACTAGGACTTATACACCTCCTGAGCAAATCAAAGTTGAACCTAGTATTGCTATGGTTAAAGATCTCTTGGATGATGATTTAGATGGGCATGTTATTTATTTCTGTGGTGAGACTGCTAATATTGTTTGACCAGATACTAAGATACATAGACCTATGGTAGGCATGCCTATTATTTCTTTTAAAATAGGAGATCATTGTTATCATGGTTTATGTGATATGGGTGCTAGTGCTAGTGCAATACCCTATGACTTATATAAATAGATTATGCATGATATTGCACCCGTTGAATTGGAAGGTATTGATGTTACTATCGAGCTTGCCAATAGAGATACTATTTCACCAATTGGTATTGTTAGAGATGTTGAAGTCTTGTGTGGGAAGTTTAAATATCCTGCTGATTTTCTTGTTCTTAGTTCCCCACAGGATGACTTTTGTCCCATTATTTTTGGTAGACCCTTCTTGAATACAGTTAATGCTAAGATTTATTGTGAAAAGGATACTATTACAATTGGCTTAGAGGGTATGTCTCATGAGTTTAATTTTGCTAAGTTTCGTAAACAACCTCGTGATAGAGAATCACCTAGTAGGGATGAGATTATTGGTCTTGCTTCTATTGCCGTTCCTCCTACTGATCCGTTAGAACAATATTTGCTATACCATAAAAATGGTATGTTTATGAAGGAAAGAAGGGAAATAGATGAAGTGTTCCTTCAACAGGAACCTATTCTGAAACACAACCTTCCCGTTGAAATTCTTGGGGATACCCCTCCACCCAAGGGTGATCCCGTGTTTGAACTCAAACCATGACCTGATAATCTTAAGTATGCTTATCTTGATGAAAAGAAAATATATCCTGTTATTATTAGTGCTAACCTTTCAGAGCAAAAAGAAGGAAGATTATTGAAAACTCTGAAGAAGCACCGTGCTGCCATTGGATATACTCTGGATGATCTTAAGGGCATTAGTCCCACGTTATGCCAACACAAAATTAAATTGGAGGAAGGTGCCAAACCAGTTAGAGATCCTCAACAACGATTGAATCCTAAGATGAAAGAAGTGGTAAGAAAGGAGATACTAAAGCTCCTTGAGGTAGGTATAATCTATCCCGTTGCTGATAGTGATTGGGTAAGCCCTGTCCATTGTGTTCCTAAAAAGGGAGGTATTACCGTTGTTCCTAATGATAAAGATGAATTGATCCCGCAAAGAATTATTACAAGTTATAGGATGGTAATTGTTTTCCGTAAATTAAAAAAAGCTACTAAGAAAGATCATTACCCTTTACCTTTTATTGATCAAATGCTAGAAAGACTATCCAAACACACACATTTCTGCTTTCTAGATGATTATTCTGGTTTCTCTCAAATACCTGTATCAGCGAAGGATCAATCTAAAACTACTTTTACTTGCCCTTTCGGTACTTTTGCTTATAGACGTATGCCTTTTGGTTTATGTAATGCACCTGCTACCTTTTAAAGATGCATGATGGCTATATTCTCTGACTTTTGTGAAAAGATGTGTGAGGTATTCATGGATGATTTCTCCGTTTATGGATCCTCTTTTGATGATTGCTTGAGCAACCTTGATCGAGTTTTGCAGAGATATGAAGACACTAGTCTCGTCTTGAATTGGGAAAAGTGCCACTTTATGGTTAATGATGGCATTGTCTTGGGCATAAGATTTCTGAGAGAGGTATTGAAGTTGATAAAGCTAAAGTTGATGCTATTGAAAAGATGTCCTGTCCCAAGGACATAAAAGGTATAAGAAGTTTCCTTGGTCATGCCGGTTTTTATAGGAGGTTCATTAAGGACTTTTCTAAAATCTCTAGGCCTCTGACTAATTTATTGCAAAAAGATATTCCTTTTGTCTTTGATGATGATTGTGTATAAGCATTTGAAATACTTAAGAAAGCTTTGATCACTACACCTATTGTTCAGCCACCTGATTGGAATTTACCCTTTGAAATTATGTGTGATGCTAGTGATTATGTTGTAGGTGTTGTCCTAGGGCAAAGAGTTGATAAGAAATTGAATGTTATCTAGTATGCTAGTAAGACTCTTGATACTGCCCAGAGAAATTATGCTACTACTAAAAAAGAATTCTTAGCAGTTGTGTTTGCCTGTGATAAGTTTAGACCATATATTGTTGATTCTAAAGTTACTATTCACACTGATCATGCTGCTATTAAATATCTTATGGAAAAGAAAGATGCTAAGCCTAGAGATGGGTTCTCTTGCTCCAAGAATTTGATTTGCATATTATTGATAGAAAGGAAGCTGAGAACCCCGTTGCATACAACTTGTCTAGGTTAGAGAATGTTCTTGATGACCCACTTCCTATTGATGATAGCTTTCCTGATGAACAATTAGCGGTCATTAATGCTTCTCGTACTGCTCCTTGGTATGCTGATTATGCTAATTACATTGTTGCTAAATTTATACCACCTAGTTTCACATACCAGCAAAAGAAAAGGTTCTTTTATGATTTAAGACATTACTTCTGGGATGACCCACAGCTTTATAAAGGAGTAGATGGTGTTATTAGACATTGTGTACCCGAGCATGAACAGGAAAATATCCTACGCAAGTGTCACTCTGAATCGTATAGAGGACACCACGCTGGAGATAGAACTGCACATAAGGTATTGCGATCCGGTTTTTACTGGCCTACTCTCTTCAAAGATGCTCGTAAGTTTGTCTTATCTTGTGATGAATGTCAAATAATTGGTAATATTAGTAGACGTCAAGAAATGCCTATGAATTATTCTCTTGTTATTGAACCGTTTGATGTTTGGGGCGTTGATTATATGGGACCTTTTCCTGCCTCTAATGGTTACACACATATTTTAGTTGTTGTTGATTACGTTACTAAGTGGGTAGAATCTATTCCAACTAGTAGTGCTGATCATAACACTTCTATTAAAATGCTTAAAGAAGTTATTTTTCCGAGGTTTGGAGTCCCTAGATATCTTATGACTGATGGTGGTTCACATTTTATTCATGGTGCTTTCCGTAAGATGCTTGCTAAGTATGATGTTAATCATAGAATCGCATCTCCTTATCACCTGCAATCTAGTGGTCAAGTAGAGTTGAGCAATAGAGAGCTCAAATTAATTTTGCAAAAGACTGTGAATAGATCTAGAAAGAATTGGTCCAAAAAACTTGATGATGCATTATGGGCCTATAGAACTGCATATAAAAATCCTATGGGTATGTCTCCGTATAAGATGGTTTCTGGAAAAGCTCGTCACTTACCTCTTGAACTTGAACATAAAGCATTTTGGGCTATTAAAGAGCTCAACTATGACTTCAAACTTGCCGGTGAGAAGAGGTTATTTGATATTAGCTGACTTGATGAATGGAGAACCCAAGCTTATGAGAATGCCAAGCTATTCAAAGAAAAAGTCAAACGCTGGCATGACAAAAGGATACAAAAGTGTGAGTTTAACGTAGGTGATTATGTGTTATTATTCAACTCTCGTTTAAGATTTTTTGTAGGAAAACTTCTCTCTAAATGGGAAGGTCCTGACGTTATCGGGGAGGTCTGTCGTTTCGGTGCCATAAAAATCAACAACTTCGAAGGCACAAGTCCGAGGGTGGTGAACGGTCAAAGAATTAAACATTATATCTCAGGTAATCCTGTCAATGTTGAAACTAATATTGTTGAAACCGTAACCCGGAGGAACACATAAGGGACACTTTCCAGAACGTTCCAGACTCCGAAAAGGAATAGGTATTAGGTACTGTAAGTAAACCGACTCCAAAACAATTCAAATGGCAATTTTTATCAGTTTTGGAATATTTAAGAATTTTAGAAAGAAAGAAGTAGTCCGGGAAGGACACGAGGCCTCCACAAGGGTGGAGGGCGTGCCCACCCTTACTGGGCGCGCCCCCATGTCTTGTGGCCACCTCGTGTGCCCCCGGACTCCATTTTCTTGCACATTACGTATTTTGGTCGGTAAAAATTCATTATATAATCTCCCGAAGGCTTTGACCACCGTATCACATAGATATCCTCTGTTTTCGTTTCGAGCTGTTCCTGTTGCGGACTAAGAGCAAGATGTCTTCTCAAGAGTCAGTCGGGGAGAGTCTGGTGTCTCACCCGACACCAGGTCCAGGAGCAAATAGTGATGCTTATCACTTTGGACCATCAATGGAGGATGAGATGGAGGCCGACTTGAAAAGGATAGATGCCATGGAGGAAGATCAAGAAGTCACCTCTCGTCTCCAAGAAGAATTCATGATGGGGGAACTACATAGCTCGGCTATTCCAAATTCGGTCATTCGTTCCAACTTTAGATTTCTTTCTTATGAAAATATGAAAAAGAGCGTCACTTGTTCTCCAGAAGCTATGCAGCATCCTTGGGTAAAGGGAGCTTTAGCCGTTACGGGCAAGCTCCGCAAATAAATTATGGACCTCAAACAACAAGTCAATAAGCTCGAGGAGGAGAATCATATCCTGAGGGGCATCATTGCCAAGAAGATCATAACACCAACCATGAAGAAGGAAACATAATCACATGAGTATGGGCACTCCCCTTGGCAATTGCCAAGCTTGGGGGAGGTGCCCCAGTATCGTATCACCATCACACTCCTATCTTTACCGTTTTATTTAGTTTGATCCTTTTAGTAGTATCTTGATCTAGTAGATTGAAGTTTTGATATCAAGTAGTTTTGAGTTTTGCTTTGTGATCTCTTTATGTAATCGAGTCCCTAAGCTATCTATAATAAGGATTAGTGTTGAGTCAAGGGCTTTGCTATCTTGCTATGATCTTGAGGAAGTAGAAAGAATAAAAAGAATAAAAGAGTTCATATTGATCTTATGGATAGTAATGACTTCACATATAGAAGGTATGAGGCATAAAAGTTGTTGAGAGTTGACAAACGTAGTTTTGGTCATTGTTGTAATTAATAGGAAGTAATAAGGAAAGAGAGGTTTCACATACAAATATATTATCTTGGACATCTTTTATGATTGTGAAGCACTCATTAAGTATGACATGCTAAAAGAGTTGATGTTGGACAAGGAACACAACGTAATGGTTTATGTTTTCTCACATCTTAGTTAAAGTATATTGTCATTGACCTTCCAAACATGTTGAGGTTGCCTTTCCCCCTCATGCTAGCCAAATTCCTTGCACCAAGTAGAGATACTACTTGTGCTTCCAAATATCCTTAAACCCAGTTTTGCCATGAGAGTCCATCATACCTACCTATGGATTGAGTAAGATCCTTCAAGTAAGTTGTCATGTTGCAGGCAACAAAAATTGCTCTCTAAATATGTATGACTTATTAGTGCAGAGAAAATAAGCTTTATACGATCTTTTTGTGGACGCAATAAAAGCGACGGACTGCATAATAAAGGTCCACATACAAGTGGCAATATAAAGTGTCGTTCTTTTGCATTAAGATTTTATGCATCCAACCCTAAAAGCACATGACAACCTCTGCTTCCCTCTGCGAAGGGCCTATCTTTTACTTTATGTTTTTACTTTATGCTTGAGTCAAGGTGATCTTCACATTTCCCTTTTTCATTTTAACCTTTGGCAAGCTCCTCGTGTTTGAAAGATCTTGATATATATATATCCAGTTGGATGTAAGTTAGCATGAACTATTATTGTTGACATCACCTAAAGGTGAATACGTTGGGAGGCAACACAATAAGCCCCTATCTTTCTCAGTGTCCGGTTGAAACTCTATAACCACAAGTACCGCGTGAGTGTTAGCAATTGTAGAAGACTACATGATAGTTGAGTATGTGGACTTGCTAAAAAGCTCTATTCTTGACTCTTTCTGATGTTATGATAAATTGTAATTGCTTCAATGACTGAGATTATAGTTTGTTAGTTCCCAATGAAGTTTCTGAACCATACTTGACATTGTGAATTGATCGTTACTTGAGCATAAGAAATCATATGACAAAACCTATTTATGTTGCTGTTATAAGAATGATCATGATGACCTCATGTCCGTATTTTATTTTTATCGACACCTCTATCTCTAAACATGTGGGCATATTTTTCGATTTCGGCTTCCGCTTGAGGACAAACGAGGTCTAAGCTTGGGGGAGTTGATACGTCCATTTTGCATCATGCTTTTATATCAATATTTAGTGCATTATGGGCTGTTATTACACATTATATCTCAATACATATGGCTATTCTCTCTTATTTTACAAGGTTTACCATGAAGAGGGGGAATGCCGGCAGCTGGAATTCTGGCTGGAAAAGGAGCAAATATTGGAAACCTATTCTGCACAGCTCCAAAAATCCTGAAACTCCACAGAACTTATTTTTGGAATTAATAAGAATTATTGAGCGAAGAAACTACCGGAGGGGGCCCACACCCTGGCCAGGAGGGTGGGGGAGCGCCCACCCCTACTAAGCGTGCCTCCCTGTCTCCTGGGCCCCCTGGTGGCCCTCCGGTGTCCATCTTCTGCTATATGAAGGATTTTACCCTGGAAAAAATCAAAGGCAAGCTTACGGGACGAAATTCCGCCGCCACGAGGCGGAACCAATCTAGGGCTCCGACAGAGTTGTGCTGCCGGGGAAACTTCCCTCCAGGAGGGGGAAATCATCACCATCGTCATCACCAACGATCCTCTCATCGGGAGGGGGTCAATCTCCATCAACATCTTCACCAGCACCATCTCCTCTCAAAACCCTAGTTCATCTCTTGTGTCCAATCTTGTATCCAAAACCACAAATTGGTACCTGTGGGTTGCTAGTAGTGTTGATTACTCCTTGTAGTTGATGCTAATTGGTTTACTTGGTGGAAGACCATATGTTCAGATCCTTAATGCATATTATTACTCCTCTGATTATAAACATGAATATGCTTTGTGAGTAGTTATGTTTGTTCCTGAGGACATGGGTGAAGTCTTGCTATTAGTAGTCATGTGAATTTGGTATTCGTTCAATATTTTGATGAGATGTATGTTGTCTTTTCCTCTAGTGGTGTTATGTGAACATCGACTACATGACACTTCACCATTATTTGGGCCTAGAGGAAGGCATTGGGAAGTAATAAGTAGATGATGGGTTGCTAGAGTGACAGAAGCTTAAACCCTAGTTTATGCGTTGCTTCGTAAGGGGCTGATTTGGATCCATATGTTTAATGTTGTGGTTAGGTTTACCTTAATACTTCTTTCGTAGTTGCGGATGCTTGCAATAGGGGTTAATCATAAGTGGGATGCTTGTCCAAGTAAGGGCAATACCCAAGCACCGCTCCACCCACATATCAAATTATCAAAGTACCGAACGTGAATCATATGAGCGTGATGAAAACTAGCTTGACGATAATTCCCATGTGTCCTTGGGAGCTCCTTTCTCATTATAAGAAATTGTCCAGGCTTGTCCTTTGCTACGAAAAGGATTGGGCCACCTTGCTGCACTTTATTTACTTTCATTGCTTGTTACCCGTTACAATTTATCTTATCACAAAACTATCTGTTACCTACAATTTCAGTGCTTGCAGAAAAAACCTTACTGAAAACCGCTTATCATTTCCTTCTGCTCCTCGTTGGGTTCGACACTCTTACTTATCGAAAGGACTAGATAGATCCCCTACACTTGTGGGTCATCAGGAACCCATCTCCATGTTATCAAGCCGGGGACGTTATATAGTTCTTAATGCTACACTATAGTAGACAAGGTTTGGTATGAGTGCTCGAAAGTGGTGTGAGAAGGAGGAATCTACGTCAATGATGACAACTTCATGATGGCATTTGCAAGGACTGCTTCTTCAAGACCTCAAGACTTCGAGACTCGAGACAAGATTTCAATACACACTACTGGGTGGACTGGTTGTGAGGCACCCTGGAGTACCCAGTGGATGCCTAGTGAGATGGATTTGGACAGTACTCATGAGGACAGTTCCACCCAGACTCAAAGAGACAGAAGAATACTTCATTCCTGGAAGCTTACCTATGCAACCGCAAGTCACTATGGGCTCTGGCTTGATTGACCCTAGCAGTGACACATGGTTGGGACGGTACTAGCAGATGTAGAACTACGGTATATGATTGGATGAGCATTGGATAGTGGTCAGAGGAACCCTTAAGAAGACCATGTTTCGGTCGTATTGTTCTCAAACACCCTGAAGTGTGAGAATGTAAAAAGAGGGATTGAATCTTGCGGGTAAAGTGCACAACACTCTGCAGAGTTAAAACCTAATCGATTAGTCGTGTCCCCGGTTACGGACAATTTGAGCCTCTAGACTTGGATCTATCTCGGAACTCTCAACACCGGACTGATAACTTAATTGTGGGCAACTTATGATGATTTTGGCTATGAGACATCAGTTGGCGAAACCATCTCATAGTAGAAAACTCTGTAGTGAAGGTTCCTGGACTATTCTTTGTTGTAGGGAAAATAAAGGCAGCTTTTACGCAAACAAAACTCAGACACAGAGCTACAAAGTCATATTGCATATAGAATAATTTATCATCTGTTTTCTCTTATTGTGATCTTGCCGGTACATTCAATGTACTGCCTACACGGCTGCAATTTATCATGTTGCGGATATTTTTTCGATGAGTGAGAGTGACGATACAGGGTTACGGTCTACACTCAACTTGTTGATGGGACTCCACACCTGTTTGTTTGTTTTCGCTGAGACTTATGAGGTATATATCAGTTTTACACTATTTAAACTTGTGATTGCACTTTGATATATACATTGATGTACTGTGTGTGCCAGCATACTGATCCAGGGATGGCACAAATACACAAAGGCTTGACCATTTAAGGCCGGGTCGCTACAGATATGATATCAGAGCACATGTTCACTGTAGGACATGACCCTAGAAACTAGAAAGCCCCTAGGACAGGATACCTCTAAAACTTTATTTTGAAAAAGATCCTTTACTTCTCATCTTTTATGATTTTATCAAATAATCCCTCTTACCTCAAATAGTTAGAATATACCCCTTTTGACCACATGGAGGATCAACTGAAGCCACTCCAAGAAGGACAAGATATCGAACAATCGATGACCACTTTGGAGTAAACAGGATTTCACCATGCATTAGAAGAGTTGAAGCTACAACCGTTGAAGACTCCGAAGACTTTAAGAAATTGAAGACTATGAAGAATTCCAAGATTTAATTGACCTTTTAGAAGACCAAACCCCTGATATATACACACATTAGATGCGATGATTCGTGAGCTGTCATTTGTGTGTGTGTTTTCCGAAAGCCACAAGATAAAACCTATTTAAAAAAACTATATTTTTGTATTGTGTGTATCTTTCTCTACTCTCTCGTATCTCATCCCAAAACCCTAGGACCCAATAGATGGTGAATGAAGATGAACATGTGTTTTCGAGATCAATGACATAGTTGGAGGTAGCACAGTGGATACGAAACATGGAAGATCTTATGAAGGAGCGCCATATTGAAGGAGAGTGTATGGTTCCATACACCCTACGACAACTCACAAAACGTGTTGCAACATGGCGAGAGATACATCAAGTTGTACAAGGATGGAATGGAGAAAATGCTTGGGAAGAATTCAAGACGATTCTACTGAGGTCTCGTTTTATCCAGAAGCCATGTGGCGATAAATTGAAGAAGCCTTGTGCATGCAAGATCTATGGAGAAATAGGACACACCCAGGAAGAACATAAGGATGGATACCCTCATTGTGAAGAACATCATCCAGAGGAAAATGCCCCACTAGGCAGGTGACTTGTTTCTTGTGTGAAGAAATTACTCATTACCTAGCTCAGTGCCAAATTTACCCCAAGGTACAAGAAATTACCAAGCAGCAGAAGGAAGCCATGAAAGAATCCCTCGGGGAAAGTTTAGAGGAACTTGTGATAAAGAAAGTTGTTGAGGACCCCGATGGGGAAGGCCTAAATAGATTTTACGCCCATGTCTGCTATTCATGTGGAGACGAAGGACATTTTCCACTGTATTGCACGAAGGAAAGCCAGGAGTATCCGAGAGACTTCCTGACAGAAGAAGTAGAGTATGATTCATGGAAATAGAAGGATTTATCAGAATGAAGAAGACCAGGAAGAGAAAGAGAATGCATCCCCCGGACAACCCAATTTCTGTAAAGAAGGATAAGAATAATTTTGAATCCATGGAAAGGAAAATGTATTCCACAGAGTGGAGTTTGGACATAATAATTTTGAGTATTATTTTAATATATGTTGGTTACCCCAAGAGTATGAAGGAATGAAGTACTATTGGATTTAAAGGAGGTGTAATGTTGGAATATGGAACAATAGCAACACCAAGGATAAGTTGAAACTACACAAGAGTTGAAGTGGGTCCATAACCCACAGGCCCAGGAGTTTATAAGGATCAAGCTCTACCTTGTTGAAGGAACAAATATGGAAGAAGTCATGCTTTGATCAGCAGATGTTTCTTAGGAGGATACGAAAACCCGAGAGTTATGAAGAAATGATAGATGTTTTGTTCAACTTACAGAATCAATGGATTTACCCGAACCCAGCTTGAGGACAAGAGAGATTTTCTGCAAGGCTTGTGAGGATGCCCAAGTGTTAGAATACGTGATTCACTATCTGTGGATGAAGTAATGATTCAAGTACGGGATGGATTGGCCCCCATACCGGAGACTTCTATCAGGAACTATCATATGTTGATGAAAAATCAGTGAGCCTTGAAAACCTTAGAAGAGTGTTGACACGATAAGCCAAAAACCTTATAATGGTAGGAAGATGGAACCCTGTACAGGCAACCATTGCCAAACGTAGGTTATACGGTGAGATTCAACCTAGACCCATTTCCTGCAGGAGAAACCCGTAATTGTTGACCACCATGAAATATTTCTACAGTTTTTTATTATTAGCGACAAACCTGTCAGCTAAGAAGACCCAGTCTCGGAAGAACTTTACCATAATGAAAGGCCACAAGATTCTGATGAAAAAGTTAAGCCCTACCGGAAGAGCCTCAGTGAAGGAGTTAACCCAGTGAATATGAGAAGGACGACACCGTCAACCCAAAGGATGATGTACATGAGTTTTGTTGGAACCGTAACCATGCTTCTAAGGGTGGTAGCACCCCAGACCTTTGTGACAAACAATGGATTTTCAAGAAGACCCTCCAAAACTAACCTTCTTTCTAGCCTCTTCAAATCTCGATGATGAGATTCATTTTAAGGGTGGTCGTTTGTAACATCCCAAAATTCCAAATTTTGGAATGTTATATTAAATAAATAATTAGGGTTGTTTGCTTGGATGTTGTGTGATTGTTTGTGTGAAATTCACTAGAATTCGAAACTTAAAAAAATACTGAGAGGGAATAAAAGGACTTTCCCAAAAATTTCCATTTGAATCCGCATTCAGTTTTGAGTTTGAATCCTTTCGAAACCCTCTGATAAACAAATAAAATGAGAGGAGGAAAATGACACTCCAAAATCAGAGACAATGTTTTGTTTGAGATTCAAATCTGAAGACAGAAACTATTTGCAATTTATTTGAAATCCAAATTCCTTTTCATTTTGGAGTTATTGCAAAAAAATTATTTCTTTAAAAGTATTTTATTTGGTCATGAAAATATGTACATGATTTAAGAAATTTTATTATAAATTTTTTGATATGTAATATGCGTATGGAATTTTTTATTTTATTTTCCTTATTCCGTTTATCTTTTCTGTTTTTATTTAAACAAAAAAAATGTATGTGCAGCCCATAATTAACCGTGGCCAACGTACGCAGCATAGTAGCAGCAGGCTGGCCGTATTGTTTTTTTATTTATTTTCGTTAGGATTTGCAGAAAAATATATATGTATATTATTTATTTTCAGCAAAAAGAATATTTCGGAAAAAAAAGTGCGGTGCGCACTATGCACGCGCAGGGCGGACAACGACGCCTTTTTAGGCTCAAGCGATTCCCTCCCTTTTATTTATTCGTCTATGTTTAGTTCCACATTGCCTATCATTTGATCTCTAAGCCTCCCTTCCATCTATAAATATAGACCCAATATACACCAAAAATCATCCAACTCGGGTTAAATCAATATTTTCATTTGACTAGCTTCACAAAAATAAATATTTTTTTTTCTCCGGCGGGAATTCTGGAAGTTGTCTCCTCTATGAAGTTGTCGTATTTTCCTTTATTCCCCGCAGTGTATTATTTCTAAACTAGTAAATGGTAGAATAATTAGATTATTAATTAGTCTCTGTATTTACACATTAGCCCTAGAATTTTTCTAGCCGTAGCTCTTTTTTTCCCGTAAAACAGGTTGACCCTAGTTTTTAAATAGTAATTTTTTACTGATTTATCTAAATTAGAGGAAACCAGCCTGGAGTTTTGTCTTCATTCCACCTATCCATCGCATAAATTTTTTGAAAATTTGAAATTTAGTTTCTTTTTTTAGATTCATAATCAAACTTCTTTTGATAATATCTTTTTGTCCGTAACTTTGTTTTCGACGAATCCAATTACGTCGGATTCGTATCGAAGTAATCTTTTCGTTCTAGTGTTATCTTTTCAACACATAATTTTGATCATACTCAGATTACTTAGGCCCTGTTTGGTTCATAAGTCCTAAGACTTTTTTTAGTCCCAACTTATAAGTTCCAAGTCCCTAAAAAGTCTCTACCTGTTTGGTTTCTGGGACTTATAAGTCCTTATAAGACCATATTACAACTATAAGTCTCTATAAGTCCCTCCTTGAGAGTCTTATTTCATAAGTCTCAAATGCCCACTTTAAGTCCCTATAAGTCCCTCATGTTTGGTTTAGATGGGACTTATAGGGACTTTTTTAAGTCTCTAAACCAATAAGTCCGTGGAAACAAACACCCTCTTATTAGTCACAAAAAATGTTCACACTATTTTAAGCTGATTCAATGCCATATTGAATCACTTGTATTTTTTATCCGTTATTCCGAATCTATTGATTCTTTTTCCTACATGTTCATATTGACTTCCTATATCCAATAGCATCGTTGGTTTTAACATTTAAACCTTTGAAATTTGAGCGATTCAAATTTGTATTTGAACATTCATTTGATCGTATCTTGCAAACCATAACACCTTTTCAATTGATCCCTTTTACACCTAAACAACTGTGCTATATACTTTATATTCATATCCACCGTGCTCCAATTCAAATACTTTTGAGTTTCCGAATTCCGATTCAATTCATGCTTCAATTCGCTATAACTTGCATTGTACTGCTTCGTTTCAATTGATTCCTTTGTAAATAGATTCTTATGCCTATATGCTATCTGCCAAGCAACATTCAAGTTGTTCTCCTTATACTTTGGATCATCTTCCATAGTGTCTTCAACCTAAGCTTATATAGCGATAGTTCATCATCCTTTAACTCTTTTGAGTTGATTCTTTCACCTTTCACCTTACAGCGCCATAAAAACTTGTTTTATATATTTTTTTTGTTGATCTGTTGTACTACGCCATATTTTCTTCTTGTGTTTATTTGGATTCTTCTATATGGCATGGTTATTTATTGAATGATAATTGCTTACAATAGATTGCTCGGAGTGTGACGAGTAGAATTATCAGGAATTGTGAGAGCGATAAACTTCATCAACAGTACAGAAAAGTTCACTTTGACCATGTTTTTCATATCTATGCTTTTGCATTTAGTGTCGCCATTCATAATCCCTCCTGTGGTGATATTGACTTCTTGTAGTTGAGTAGAATGCATGAGGTAGGAATCCATCTCCCTGTTATCAAGCCAGGACGTTATATAGTTTTTAATGCTACGTTATATTAGATGGGGTTTGGTATGAGTGCTCGGAAGTGGTGTGAGAAGGAGGATTCTACGTCAATGATGACAATTTCATGATGGCATCTGCAAGGACTGCTTCTTCAAGACCTTAACACTTCAAGACTCGAGACAAGATTTCAATACACACTACTGGGTGGACTGTTTGCGAGGCATCCTGGAGTACCCAGTGGATGCCTAGTGAGCTGGATTTGCCCAGTACTCATGAGGAAAGTTCCACCCAGACTCAAAGAGACGGAAGAATACTTCGTGCCCGGAAGCTTACCTGTGCAACCGCAAGTCACTATGGGTTCTGGTTGTGACTCTGGTTGGGACGGTGCTAGTAGATGTAGAACTAGGTAGGATTGGATGAGCACTGGACAGTGGTCAGAGGAACTCTTTGGAAGACCATGTTTCGGTCGTCTTGTTCTCAAACACCTTGAAGTGCGAGAACGTAAAAAGAGGGATTGAATCTTGCGGGTAAAGTGCACAACACCCTGTAGAGTTAAAATCTAATCGATTAGCCGTGTCCTTGATTACGGACAATTTAAGCATGTGGACTTGGATCTATCTTGGACTCTCAACACTGGACTGATAAATTAATTGTGGGCAACTTATGATGATTTGGGCTATGAGACATCAGTTGGCAGAACCATCTCATAGTAGAAAACTCCATAGTGAAGGTTCCTGGACTATTCTTTGTTGTAGGGAAAATAAGGGAAGCTTTTACGCAAACAAAACTTAGAGACGAGCCACAAAGCCATATTGCATATAGAATAGTTTATCATCTATTTTCTCTTATTGTGATCTTATCGGTACATTCAATGTACTGACCTACACGGCTGCAATATCTCATGTTGCAGATATTTCTTCGACGAGTAAGAGTTACGATACAGAGTTACGGTCTACACTCAACTTGTCGATGGCATTGATGGAACTCCACACCCGTTTGTTTGTTTCCGCTGAGACTTATGAGGTATATATCAGTTTTACATTATTTAAACATGTGATTGCACTTTGATATATACATTGATGTACTGTGTGTGCCAGCATACTAATCTAGGGATGGGACAGATACATAGAGGCTTGACCGTTTGAGGCTGGGTCGCTACATCGGTGGTCTCCACGTAGTAGTAGGCTCCATTAGGGTAGTAGTAGTCATTGGCGGGATCAGCTGGCTCCTGGGTTGTGTCATCTGATCACAACAATCGAGTAAAGGGGGAAAAGGTAGCAAAGCAACCATGAGTACTCATCCAAAGTACTCGCAAGACTTACATCGGATCTAAACTAAGTATGCATCAGTATCTATGGGAAGGGGTTGTATCTGTGGACTATACTACAGAATGCCAGAGTAGAGGGGTAAGGCCTAGCCTATCGAAGACTAGCATCTTGCAACATCTTGTAGCAACAGAAGAGATAGAGTAACATAACATATAGTAACAAGTACTCCCTCCATCCCAAAATAAGTGACTCGACTTTGTACTAACTCTAAAGTTAGTACACAATAGAGTCACTTATTTTGGGACGGAGGGAGTATATATTAGCCATGCCTAGAGATCCTTGACTCCCTGCGAGAAAGCGATCCCAGAGCTACCATATCCATTTAGTGTCACAAGTATCCAGTTCTAGTTGTAATAGATCGGGATACAACGCCGAGCGTCCGTTATCGTGGACATGGCTAATCGGATAGGTTACTTCCCTGCAGGGGTACACCAACTTACCCATCATGCTCGATTAACTTCGGTCGGACACACTTTCCCAGGTCATGCTCAGCCTTGGCTGATTGACATGTCGTAGTCCTATCTAGGCTCAACAAAGAGGTCAACACGTCGGTCTACATCCTAAGTGCGAAGGGGTCATGGGCCAATCCTCCTAAGTACTACCAAGTGTTGCGTGACTTATTGGGGACCAGACCCACCTCCTTATACAAGCGCATGCGGTTATTGTCCACCCCAACAATCAGCCCACATATTTGAGCTGTGATATCTGAAGAGCTTTCGGGAGAATCGTACGATGTCGAGTGCCCATAACTTATCCCACGTGGTGGTTAGTGTGAAAAGGCCAGAGGCGTACTCAGATCATATATCCAAACTGTTAGTGTATTGGGAGCTTGCAGAGATGATCAGTGATCATGTCGCCCTGTCTTGCGGACTTACAACAAGGGCCATGCCCATCCCTCTCTAGGGCGGTCTGCCTCCTCGGTCGTGCCTCTTCATTATCCCGCGGGTACCCTCACAGTTAAGCCGACTTCAATAACTCTCGTGCGTACCCCTTGGGTCGGCCCGACTTCAACAAAGGACTAAGGTGAAGGTCAAGGTACCCGTGTGTCCATAACATCAAGGGGAACCTGAGGAATCACCCTCGATGGGTTCCTACTCGATGTAACCATCAAGGTGACCTTGGAGGTATCACCCTCGAAGGGTTCACACTTGAGGTGTTGCACGATAGAGTCATCATCAGGAGTGGTAAATGAGGAAGCACCCTATGTAATCCATGACCGACTGTCTACACTACAGAGAAATCATTAGGAGTAAGATGTGAGGTATCACCCTCGTCATTCGATAGTGGCTCTGCAAAGTCGTACAACTAAGGAGGGGAGGGGCTATCGGTGATGTGTCGGTCTCTGCACATCGATCTCATTGATCAAGACATCCGGAAGCAAAGCATGGCAACACAGACAAGGGTGTGGGGCCACTAATGGATCACTATCCAATCTATACTAAGCATATAGGATGACAAGTAAAGTAACAACAACAGGTTACAAAAGCAGGCTATGCATCAGAATATGATCTATCGAACAACAATAGCAAAATCTAATGCAAACATGAGAGAGAAAGAATGGGCGATATAGCAATGATGAAGGAGGTTTTGCTTGCCTGGAAGCTCTGCTGAAAGGGGTTGGTGGTCAGGAGTGTAGTCGTACTAAGGGGCAGCATCAACATCGGTCTCGAGGTCTACCTAAGAAGAAAAGGGGAAATAAACAATAAATATAAAGCTAACAAATGCATCACAGAGCATGACATGGCAATATGCTATGTTATGGGTGACCTAATGCAGTGCTACGCGTTACAGACGAAGCGGAAAAATATCTGGGAATATTTTCCCGACTTTAGACAATTATCGGACAGATGAACCAGAGGGGAAGGTTCCATGTTCGTAGTGTTGGGGACATGTGGCAGGTATGTGAATGGCCTAAACATATTCGTCTTATTTTTCTAATCATTTTTCATATATAAATTATTTTCATCCGAGTTACGGGTTATTTTGTATGATTTTTTGAAGTTTAAATGACTTTCTTTATTTAGTGGATTATTATTAATTTGAAACAATTTTAAATAGCTGATTGCTATGGGTACACAGAGAAGTGTACCCAACAGTGTCCATAGAGGCTGACAGGTGGGGTCTAGGGGGCTTAGTCAGCAGTGAGTTAATAGTTGACCAGTCGACAATTGACTGGTCAACTGGATCCAGGGGCCCACATGTCATAGGCTCGGGATAATTAAACAGTGTTTTTAATTAAACTAATCAGGCTAATCAAGAGGTGGGCCTAGTGTCAATGACTATAAACTTAACTAATTTTAGTTATTAGTTAATTAAACTAATTAGTAATGGGGGCCCACATGGCAGTGGCACAGGTGGCCACCATAGTGTGGCCGTGCTCACGCACAGGCGCACACAGCGCGGCGACGGCGGCAAGGGCCAGCAGCTCGCACCGGAACAACCGGGTGAGGGTGGCGACGGGCAGCAGCGCAGGCGGGGAGTGGCCAGGGCGCGGCTGGCGAGTGGGTTGCGCGGGCGTGAGGCGGCTGCGGGGCTGGATGGATGCGGCGAGCACACGGGCTTCAAGCATGGTGGGGCACACAGGGCGCAGGCGAGCACGAGCTGGGGTGAGGTAGAGGGTGCAGGCTGGGCGGCAGCGCGCGGGGGGCGCATAATGGTGCAGCGGGAGTGGAGCTCCGGTGGTCCGGCCATGGCGGCCGAAGTGCAGGGGCGGCGGCCAAATGGCGATGGAACGGGCAGGAAAAGGGGGGATCCGGAGGAGTGGCTCACAATGGAGCCGTAGACGTGCTCGGGCTGGACAGGAGCCGACGAATCGGTGAAGACGAACAACGACCACAATCGGAGGAAGAAGGCACGGGCGTCATCGGTGCTACTCCCCGGCTTCGATACGGTGGAGGAGTTGAAGAAGAAGGATGCGGCGGAGCTCATGGACATCAATGAGTGGTGCGGGATGCTCGATGGCCATGGCAATCATGGTGGCGCGACGACAGTTGTGTTCGATGAAGACAAAAACGATGAGGAGAGCGA
This sequence comes from Triticum aestivum, assembly GCF_018294505.1. Lineage (NCBI taxonomy): Eukaryota > Viridiplantae > Streptophyta > Magnoliopsida > Poales > Poaceae > Triticum > Triticum aestivum. The sequence continues at coordinate 263,903,469 of NC_057810.1, read as the reverse complement.
GAAAGAGGGGAACAAGGGTGTCTAGGGTTTGTTACGGGGTCGAGGGCAACCTAAGTAGGCCCCGGGGATGCGGGGAATGGCCGACACGTGGCCGATCCGCGGCGTGGATGTGCGCACGCCGGCCACCGAGCCTCGTGTGAACAGGAGGTAGGGGAAAACGTCCTGGCGGGATGGGTCGGCTAGTGTGCACATAGAGCCCATGTGCACAGTGGACCTTTCCTCCTTTTCTTTTTCTTTTTTGATTCACTTTTTCCATGTTGTTTTCTATTTAAACAAGCTATTATAATATTTTTGTTAATTGTGAAAGTTTGCACACAAATAGATGGCTACATTGTGAAGCTGCACAAAAAGTTTCAGGGCACTTGGAAATGTCTAAACATTTTTAGAAATTAAAAGGGTCAAGTATTTTGCTATTGATCCACTTAATTAATTTCCAGGGGCATTTTTGGAATTTAGGTGATGTTGTTTTCCTTAGCATAAATACTATAAATACTTAGGGAATATTTGCGATATTATGAACTATTTTTCTTGCATGTTTGAAAATGTAAATATTTGACTTGCATTGCAAATTGGAATTTGGCTTTGATTTTTATCAAGCGGCAATTTTGCTTAGCGACCATGGTGACATGGCATCACTAGAAAGTGGTCACTGTAGCTAACCTCTGGGGCTGTTATAGACCCCCTACCAAAGATCTGGTGGATTTAACCCTGACACCCAAGTTCATGGAGTTTGAGCCACAAGGTGGCTAAGGAAAGAGAGACCATGAAGCGCTATTCTGAACACCAGTGACAAAAAGGTTTAGTATGGTAGCGTGAATCCTATCTCCGGAGATAGAAGAGGTGTAGTCATTAAATGCCCAATGCTTTTGCCTAATTCTATCTTAATTATCATGGCAACCCCGTGGGATGGATAGGGCCTTCGGTGGGACAAATGACTCTTGATGTAGGACATGCTCTGGTTAAGACATATTTTGGACACATCCCCCACTTCGATACGCTATAAGAACATCTTGACGAGTGTCTTCTAGGGCACAAACTAATACCACAGTGATCCCATTGCAAGTATATGGCTATAAGAATTAAGTCCTCATAACCATGCATATTTTTATTATCTACGTTGCAACTTGATTTCGACCCGGTCTAAAAATGAAATTTAATGCTCTTGCAAAAGCTTGGTAGAAACCCTTGCCTTCAAGGTGCACATCCACTCGTGGGTCTGATAACTTAGGGTTACTAAAGGGACTCATCAGAGATGGCACCGACCTGAAGGCCAGTGCGGCTTGATGGTAGAGCCTCACCTTCCTTTTTATTCCATCGGTCCTTCTTCTTCTATGGAGGTGGTCTTGGAGCAACAAGATGGGTGTGAGCATCCTTCGCGGTGGCTAGTGTTAGAGGTGTATATATAGGAGGCCTCTTCGGATCTCCTCCGTTGATGTAGCGCCTCCACTTTGATCCAAGGGATCTAGGTGAGCCAAATCCATTCCCAATACGTCCCTTGATGGCCAAGGAAGTAGTAGGAACAAACAAGGATGAAATCCGGGAAGAATCGCGCTTGATGTACGCGATTTCGACCCTGTCTCGATGCCATACGACTTGGCGTGGACGTACTATGGGCCGTTGCTGGCTCTGAACTCTTCGGCAAAATGGTCGTAACTTTTTCATATGAACTCCTTTTTTTTACGTTCTTAGGTTTGTTGGAATCACATGAGCAACGTCGATACATCTAGGATGTTAGATCTTAATTTTGAGTATTATGCAAAAATGTCATTTTGACACTCTGAAATGCTCAAGTCTGGTGACGGAAAGTCCTCTGTATTTAACCCATCTTTAGCTTTTTCTTCGTGCTTGGTCCTATGTTCCTCCAAAACACCTGTAGACACACAACAAAAATAAAGGAAACTAATAAAGACTAACAAAACTACAAAATATGCATGCTCATAATGAAAAGAGTGAAAATCAGAAATCTGCATAATAGAGATGTACATGGTTCAATGAGACATGATATATGAAGATAATATGCAACAAATTAGCTCTAAAAATGCGTATAAAATAGAGCCATCACCAGTACCACCCACATATCTCCTATGTTGCATGTCCATCACAGGTTGCCGCTGCTAGGGTCATGCTAGTGAGGCTCCTAGACCCTGCTGCTGCCCCTGCACGACTGCCCTGCATCGGCTTCACTCTTCACTCCGCTTGCACTAAGCAAGCGAGGGACTTTGCCTTGATCTCACCTTTGATGGTTGCGCACATCACATGTTTTTCTCACGACCCACTTATATCATCCAATAAGGTGTTTTAAATATGAGACCAAGATCTGTTTGGTGTTTAACCATACAAAATTGTGTCTAACACATGCATTATTTGCTCCGGTTATGGAAATGACATCGTCCACCATGAGCCGTCAATCTCGCCGCGAGGAGATAAACGAGGGAGGAGCGCCCTACCCTAGGCTTCACCCTGTGTTGGTGTGAGATGGTAGTGTGGGGGAGAGGAGAACAGATGGGATGAGATGAGATGATGATAGTGGAAGGGGCGTGTGCATGAGTAAACATGAGGCCGCAACTTGGGCTAGAGTCATGTTTACTAATGCCGAAGTCATTCCACTTATGCCCCTTAAGGATCTGGTTGCAATTTATTCTCTTTTCAAGGTCCCTGGTCTAATTCACAACGTACGAATTAAGATGGTTTCTTTTTTAGGAAATGATTAAGGCGGCTTCTTGTCCCATTCAGTGGCGGAGACAGGGGACTAGCAGGGCCCAGGCTCGTCCAGAGGGGGGGGGGGGCGGGGACGGCGCGACCGCCTCGGGCCCCAAGGTATATGTTCTGCTCTTTTAGAGCAAGTATAATAGAGTGACGTAGGCGGGCTATAAGAGATGCCACATCAGATTTATATCTAGGTGGAGGAAAAAGGAGAGGAGAGACGAGAAGCGGGCTACAAGCTTGCAGCCGGTTGTAGCACGAGCTCCAACATCCTTTGTGAGAGAAAGATATAGGTCATATATTAATGGTATATCATACTAGTATGTCTAAGTATTGTATGAATGGGCCATTAGATTGGCTACAAGTAACATGTCAACTTTATATAGCCGGTTGTTGTCTATATTATTAACCATGCTCTTATGAGCTTAGCTATGGTGGGATCTTTGTTTTTCCTTTCTTTTTTTTCTCCTTTGGCTGTGTGCATCCTGAAAGTCTTGTGACTTCTTGTAGATGCAGAGGCTGGGTGTAATTGATATCTTTTTAATGTTAATATATTCCTTTTTTAAAAAAAATGAGCCTAGCACCCATGTATTATGTACTGCATTGTTTGCAAATGAGCGTCCGTCATTTTCGCTGATTTCCTTCCTACTAGCCGCTACTTTTGACGGATAGAGCAGTTATTGCACGTGATTAATTAGGGGGTCATTATGGGGGTGGGGGGGGGGGGAATCGCTCCTGAGTTCCTTCCCTAATCCACGAGCCAATTTTGCGCCCAGTTTTTGGGAAAAAACATACGCTGAGGTGCAAGAGAAATGGAAGAACCATCCAAACATGATCTAGATCGTCCCCTGCGGAAACAACACGATGCTTGTTTCATGTGCGTGTGTGGTGCCCTCTGGAGTCGGTGGAGGCCGGGCCGGCTGCCGGAGATAGCCTCGCCGCTGCATCCCACGCAACCCCACTGACTCATGGTGAGGCGAGATCGGACCCTGAAGACGCGATCACAGTTACAAAGAAGTGAAAGTACTCCCTCCGATCCTATTTAGTCCGCGCCTAAGAGCAAACACAGATATCAAGGAGAGCTCCCGTTGTGATGTTTTGGACTACCCCTTGTACTTGGATGGATTGCACGGGGAGATCACAATCGCTATAAATGCTGCGATTCCCACGCCATCTCATGCGTTGTGTCCGCTGATTGGCTGGCCCTTCCTTTTCTCCTCGTTCTGGTGAGAAAGGCATGCGAGCTGGCATAGTTAGGGCATGTACAATGGTGCTATCTTAGGAGTACCACGTAGGATAAATAATGAGGTGGAGGAGAAAGAACTCATAAGAGAAGACTTGTCTTCTCTTATTTAAGATAAGACAAGAGATGATCTCTTAGCACAATATGTCTCACCACATTTTTAGGAATTGCTAATTATTGAAGATAAGGCTAAGAGATGACCCATTGTAGACATTTTTCTTTGTCATATCTAAATTACATGCAAAACTTAAGATAAGACTATCTTATCAACCATTGTACATGCCCTTAATGCGAGAGTTACTCGCTGAGGCGTTAGTGGAGGGATACAGTTGGAAAGAATGGGTGAAAGATCTCAACGCGCAGACTATTGCGGATTTTTTTTTGAAAAAACTTAGGCGCAGACTAAATAGGATCAGAGGGAGTATGTCTCTAGTCTCTATTTATATAGGTAGCCTATATTGCCCTTTGAGATTTTACCATGTTGATTATTGATTGATTATAAAATTGATAAATAATCATCACTATTACCTCCCCGTTGTTGCAACCGGTCGCAGATAGATACTGTTTATTGGTAATAGCAAATGTGTTCGTGCATTGCAACATGGAGTAAAAAGTTTTATCCAAGCCATTATCATTTCGGCTCAGTTTTGATTCTGACTCATCTATTTGATGGCAAGCACCTACAACCACACTCAATCAGCACCTTTGTGGTGTCGTTTGACACTAAGGAGGCTGCGTCTATAGATTAAGTTTATACAAGAAAGCCTACATGTATCACCATCACATACAACAGATGGAACACAAATTAAGATTGTATTTATCGGTTTCACTATATACGTGCATGACTATCACATGAATAGTTTGGATATTTTTGAAGTAAACATTCATGTACTTCTGATGTTCATGAATTTGATAAGTGTATGTACATCCTATAAAAATTGTTTGTGTATTTACTAAAAAGAATGTGGTCCGATGGTAAGTATGCGCGTGGATTTTGCAAAGATAAGGTATGTACGTAAGGTCTTATCTCATGAAACATGTACAAAGAGAAAACCTGGGCAAGTACAACATGCCCAAGGATTATAATCTTTCTCAATTATTAACGTTCAATTTTACATGTTGCAATACGGATCCACGTCGCTATGAAATAAAGACGGATCATACGCCATTGATTAACATTATATCCTAAATATAATTTTAAAAATATTGTAAGATAACATCATATTCAGATTCTACATATTTTTAAAATCAAATTTCATATATAACATGTTAAAATGGGGGCTACAGTTTAAAGATACGATTATTTGAAAATATTTATTTAGATTTATTTTCAATAGACTGCGGGGTGGGCATTTATGTAAAACTGCAAAAAACGATTCGTTGTGCCTTAAATCTGGACTGCATGTTAATTAGTGTATAATCCAGGGGTTTTTATGTAAACAGCAAAAAAATGGTTCATTCTAACTTCACAACGGACTGTGGGTTAATTATTGGAAAAGGCGGAGTTTTCTACAAAAGGACACATCGGACAACCAGAAGCAGTCGCTGCTTTATTATTAGGAAGAGATACATTGTTTGGGTTATGAATTTTGAGTTTGGCGACCTACTGATAGTTTCTAACCTCAGTCGATAAGATGAGGGATATACACATACAACCCATTAACGGTCGTGCAAGGAGCGCTCCCTCGGCATGTCCACGTAGGATAGGAAACGACACGTGATTTACTGTTGCAGGGATTGTACTACTGAGCTATGAAGCCATTTGCTTTGTGTGATGTACTACTGGCGTTGTACTGCGGCCGTTGGTGTACTACTACGAACGGGTGGCCGGGTGGCGGCGGTATGATGGGCGCCATGCCGCCATGTTCCCATGACGGATGACGGAGAAGCAGGTGAGCGTGGGGGTGCGGTCGCCGCTTCTCTCACGAACGGCTCTGGCGGGGATTGTTTCTCTTCCTCGGTGTCGCCAGATCTGAGGACCCGCCGTGAGGACCGCGAGAGAAGCACCATCCTCGACTAGATCTTGCGCCAGGCCACGCAGCGGCGGCAGGGGAGTGGAGGAAGGGCTGACTGCTGCGATCCGGCGGCTTCTCCGTCCTCTACGACAAGTGCAGGTACGCCCTACTACCACCTCCTGCCGTCCATGCTTGTTGTACGAACAGCCACACGGCCTCCTCCACCCGCCCGACGTTGGCCAGGATCTTCATGGCCGTCTCCTTGACGATGACCTGGTCCGGGTCTCTGAGCTCGCACAGCGGTCGCTTGGAGTGTGAGACAAGCCCGGCGCGCTCGTACGCGACCACCATCGTCTGGCACAACACCGGTCACCGGGTCCATCTCCGTGCCGGACTCCCGCAGCTTCTCGAAGAGCTTCGCGGCACGGCGAGCTCTTCCTGGCCTTCAACCAGATGAACAGGACGGTGGAGTAGGTGACGGGGTTGGGCTGGATGTCGCTGGCCTGTATTTGCTGCACCAGGCTCCCGGCCTGGTCGTCCTCCAGCGCCTTGCCGTGTATGGCGATCATGGTGTTGTACATCACCACGTTGGGCCTGACGACGCATAGTTGCCATGTTTCCGGTACGGTGGGAACGAGGAACGGGAACGGGGGACGAGAGTCGGAGGCTGGAAAAAATAAGGTACAGCGGGGGTATACATCTCTAGAACGATATTTCTAAAGCGGAAACATGATCCATTCAATTCTGGTACGATAAATCTGGTACGGTACCATGGAACGGGGAACGTGAATCTTTACTAGCTGGCTGCATCGTCGATCCATAAAGACTAAAATAAATCATCTCCTTCCCAATGAAAAATTTATTATCAGCCTTGGAGTAATTGGAGAGCAGAACGAGGAGTTATTTAGGGGAGCGGAAAAGAACGGGCAGAGAGTAAAACGAGGAGTTCGTGATTGATATGGCTGACCTTTTGCTTACTCGATCGATTCAGGGCTTGTTTGTTTCATAAGTCCCAGGACTTTTTTAAGTCCCAACTTATAAGTCATAAGTCTCTGCCTGTTTGTTTACATCGACTTATAAGTCCTGAGTCCCTGCCTGTTTGTTTACAGGGACTTATAAGTTGATAATCATTTTTCATACAAACCGGCTGCGGCCTCCTCCGCCCTGGGGTACGGGCCTCCCACGACCACGTCCAACCGGAGGAAGGCCATGACCGGCCGACTGGTCAAAGAGAAGTTGCTGGTACGAGCCCAACTCCGGGAAGACGTTCGTGTTGTTGTTGAGATCCAAGAAACCCATTCCCCTCCCGAGATTTCCACCGGCGGATGAGCCTTCGGGTGCCTCTTGAGACGAGGGGAATTGAGAGAAGAAGGGGATCTCGTCTTCCTCGTCGGCCATGGCGGCGGCTGTTGAAGCTGCCGGCGGCGGCGGCGATTGGTGCGACGCGAGCGAGGCGACGAGGGGAACCGAGGGGGCGATGCGGTACGAGGCGAACGAGCGGCGTGGGGCGATGCGGTACGCAAGGCGAGGAGGGAATCGAGCGGTGCGGGTCCAGATAAGTCTCAATAAGCTCCTCCCTGAGGAGCTTATTTGATAAGTCCCTAATCACCCCAATAAGTCTCAATAAGTCCCTCCTGTTTGGTTTGGATGGGACTTATAGGGACTTTTTTAAGTCCCTAAACCCATAAGTCCCTGGAAACAAACACCTTCTCAAGAACCAAGATTGTTGAGTCGTCGAACCTGAATTGATGAACCAGCTGCGAAAACGCCGAATCCGCATCGAATCTTACCGAATCGACCCTCGTTCCCGAATCTGATTCTGGGTCGATGAATCCGGATCGAGGGACGGTCCACCGTTCCCCGTTTCCGGCTACTAGACGACGCTGTTGCTGCCGCCGTCGGAGCGCGGAGGCGGTGCTGCACATGAGGCCGAACAGGTGGACTGCCTCCCTGAATAGCCCGGCGTCGCCGTACACGCGGAGCATGGTGTTGTACGTGACGACGCTCGGCGGCACCCCGGCCGGGCGCATGGACCAGAAGAGCCGGTCGGCGTTGCGCGCGAGGTCCAGCTGCCCGTACGCGTTGAGCACGATGTTGAAAATGGAGAGGTTGGGCTTGAGCGCGCCACGACGCGCATGTGCGAGAAGAGCGAGACCGCCGCGAGGTGCCGGCCGCGGCGCGCGAGCGCGGCGAGGACCGGGGCGTAGGACTCGGCGTCGGGTGCCACGCCGTTGGCGGGGACGTCGTGGAGCAGCAGGCGCTTGGCGTCGCGGAGCAGGTCGGACTTGCAGTAGGCGGCGATGGCGGCGTTGTAGGCCTTGAGGTCGGGCCTGATCCCCGCGGCGCGGAGGCTGGAGAAGAGCGCGAGCGCCTTGGGCGCGTCGCCGGCGCGGAGGGCAAGGTGGATGAGGTTGGAGAAGAGCACGAGATCCGGCGCCATGGCGTCGGCCTCCATGAGCGGGAGGAAGGTGAGCGCTGCGCATATATACCAAAGAAAGTATTTGGATTTGCGAATCGTGTAATAAAAACTGGGATGTGGGCTTTCTTTTTTTTTTAGAAAATTTCATTCCAATTACGAATCAGTACAAAGTAGTTGATTCTTACAATCACACTGAAACGCAAACATAAAGGACCATGAACACCTAGAGTACCCTAAGACAACCATAACACAAGAAGATCTCCGGAGCCCTGTGTCATCATCCCTAAATCTTAAGAGAAGACCCCTGCAGCAGAAGGTTTTTGCAACCAGTCACAAACAGGTCATCATCTTCGACCACGGTACAATTGCCGCCAGGCTGCTTCCTCCTTTCTTGACACCAGCGCTGAGAGGGCATGGACATCAATCCAACACACCTGCAACAGTCGTCGCCATCTTTGGCTTTGAGTACCGCGAAAAGTGTCCCTTCCGAAAGGAAGAGAACTCGAGTCATCCGACCGGTCCAGCACCGCGGCCGGGCCATCCGCCCGGACAAAGCAGGATCTCCCACCAGCATCAGCGCAGAGGAAGGAGAAGAACAACAGCAACAAATCATACCAACAAGAAAGAAGAAAGGTCTTCGTCTCCCTGCATCCATCGCCCATCTGAGGATCCAAACGGCCAGTGCCGATGGACCTTCAACCACCATAGCCCGCGACCTCGACGAGATCCGGGGATCCCCAACACCGCTGGCTCCTAGACGAAGGCAAAAGCCTCGCCTGACCGCGAACGGAGCCCGGAGAAACTTATTCTGACGCGACACCACCGCAACGGCCTCGGCAGCGTCTCCCTCAACGCTAACCCTACCACACACCCACCTAGCGAACAGACCCGTGGTTCCCTCTCCCTCCCGCCGCCGGAGCGGCCGACGGAGAGAAAGGGAACCGGCGGCGTCACCGGCGGCGCGCAAGGGATCCCGGTCGCCTCCTTGATCGCCCGATGCGATCCTTTTTTCGGGCGAGTTGGTTTCTAGCCCTTGGATGTGGGCTTTCTAGAACAGGTTGATGTTCAAATCCTGAAAGTTAGCGATGTAGCCATGAAAATCAGGGAAGCTTCTATTTTTTTTTATTTACCACATGAAATGAGTGCTATTATCACTTTGTTCTTACTAGCAAAATAGCCTGTCCGTTGCAACGGGAGATAAAACATACTCCCTCCGTCCGCGAATAAGTGTACTTCTAGCTTTTGTCTTCAGTCAAAGTTTTGAAATTTTGATCAACTATATACAAAAGAGTGATAACATATATGACATCAAATTGATATATTATGAAAGTACATTTCAAAATAGATCTAATGATATTAATTTAGTGTCATAAATGCTAGTACTTTTCCCTATAAAGTTGGTCAAAGTTTTAAAACTTTGACCTAGGATAAAAGCTAGAAGTACACTTATTCATGGACCGAGGGAGTAACACACACTCTTTTTTTTAAAGAAAGTTCCAGCTTTATTCATTAGAAATAATCATTACATCATTTATGAGGATTGGTACAATTGCATTATGTGGTTCCTCAAACCAATCAGAAATGAATGAAAATCTAGCCAACTTGGCAAGTTCATGAGCAACTTTATTTGCTTCTCTATTACAATGCTCGAATCTAGAAATAGGAAAATCGCAAGCTAAGTGAAAACAATCATCAAAAATTGCAGTTGCTGCCCCCGACGATCGTCCTCCTTCGTTCATGGTCTCGATCACCTCCATATTATCCGAGTTAATAATTATGCGATTACAACCCGTCCTTTGCGCAAGCGATAGGCCAAATTTTAACGCCAAAGCTTCAGCCATCAACACATCTGCACACTAGTCAATCTTACCATTTTCCCCACCGATGAACCTACCTTTGTCATCTCTTAAGACAGCCCCGATCGTACCCCTGAGAAGGTCGTGATCAAAAGAAGCATCAACGTTAAGTTTAACAAATCCCGTCGAGGGATTAGACCATCCTCCTCTTTTAATGGAAGCCTTCGGCGAGAAGGCATTAACAAAATTGGCAGCGAGAGCGCGTATCCCCATGGATATCTGTTATGCATTCTGAGTAGTCTCATTGTGTATCAATTTGCGCCTTTCCCACCACAAGTATCAGGCTGATATGGCAATCATGTCACGCACATTACGGGTGCCCATAATACATAGTTCCTGATCTGGTAATGAAAGTAAATATTCCAAGATTGCCTCACCCGCATAGTCTATTTTACAAGCTCTGTCGATAATATCGTCCATCCCTAGTCTTCTCCAGACTTCTTTTGCTCTGTCACATAGAAACAACAAATGTTTTGTGTCTTCTGGACCAGATGAGAAGGCAGGACACTTAGGCGAGACTTTCACATGTCTATTAGCTAAGTTAACACAACACGGAATAGTGCCGTGAAGTGTACGCCAAATAAATATTTTAACATTTGCTGGACAAGCAAGTTTCCAAATCCTCGCCCAAATAGGATTGACCATGGTACGTCCCATCCCATTGGTATGTCGTAACTTGTTCCCATATTGGTGGTCCCATTCCACAAAATAAGCAGACCGAACCGAAAAAATCCCATTTTTTATGAAATTCCAAGCTATGAAATCTGGCATATCATGTTGCGATATCGGGACCGTAAGCACTCGCTGAACATCAATAGGCCATAGAGTCTGTCTGAAAAGATCTTCATCCCAACTATTTAGGATTGGATCAATCAAATCTGCTACCTTCCGTAACAACTGGCCTCCTTAGGGGTAACAATTTTGCGGTTTGCACAATTTGGAATCCATGTGTCCTCCCAAATGTCAATATTCTGCCCATTTCCCACTCTCCAAATATGACCATGCTTCAGGGAGCTCACACCCGCCATAATACTTTGCCAGGTGAAGAAAGATCCCTTCTTCAGGTCAGTGTTCAACAAGTCACCGTCAGGATAGTATTTGACTCTCAAAATAGTAGCACATAGAGAATCCGGATTCTCGAGAAGACGCCAAGCCTGTTTAGCAAGCATAGCCAAATTGGAACAATGGATATCCCGAAAACTCATTCCTCCTTGGTTCTTGGGTACACACATTTTCCACCAAGCCATCCAATGCATCCTCCTTTGGTTGTCCTCATCTCCCCACCAGAAATGTGCCATCGCGTCAATAATTCCTTTGCAAATTTTTTTAGGAATTTTAAAGACACAATATGTCCACCTTTGCAAGCTATTCCCACCTATGCAACATAACACACACTCTTAACTCAACAACCATCACTCAAGACCACAATAGGTCCATCTTCTTTATTTTTGCGAGGCATCATATTTGTGTTGCCGCTTATCCTCCTTCTCACCCTCGCTGGCGATAGCCTCGGTATTCACATAAAACAACAAAAAACGTGTGTTGAATATGGTTAATCCTAAAGCGTCTCTCTCTCCCTCCCTCCTTCCTCTCCCTCTCTCTCTCTCTCTCGCTCGCTCGCTCGCTCGCTTTCTCTCACTCTCGCAATGAGAAATCTGTTGTTTTCCCAAGCAACATTTTTCAGAGGTATGCACGTGTAGTTATCGATGTTTTCTTTTCCGTATATGGTTATAATGGAGTGTTTATTTGCAATCTGGATGGTCGCCGGTATGAAAAAACGGATCTTGCGCTATAAATTATAAGTTTGCTTCCATAACAATATTTTAAAAATATTTAACAGGTAAAATTAACATCATATTTAGATTCCACACATTTTCTAATAAAATTTCATATATAATATGTTAAAATCGAAGTTACGGTTTAAAACATACAGATAATTTAGAAAATCATTTGGTTTGACTCAAATATATTCCAAAATAATATTTAAAGATACTTAAAAGGTAAAAATAATCTCATATTCATATTCTACATATTTTTCTAATCAAATTTCATATATAACATGTTCAAATTGGAGTTACGGTTTAAAAGATATGGATAATTTTAAAAAGCATTTGTTTGACTTAAATATGATCCGCGGATGAATTACCTAAAATATCAGGGGGGGGGTTCGAAAAATGTAAAATAACAGTTCGGGTGTGACTTAAATCCGGACGGCGGGTTGATTTCAAGAAAAGACAGGGACTTTTGTGTAAAATACGAAAATAACGATTCGTTTTAACTTAAAACAAGACTGTGGGTTGAATTCTTTGAAATAGAGGGACTTTTCTGAAAAATGACATGACGGACGAAAGAAACCCAATTTGCTTTATTATTAGGTAAATATTTTGTCAGGCATGAGCATTCTTTTTTTTTAAGATCCAGCAATTGCTGGCGTTTTCATTGATCATAGCAGAAAGCAGTGGAAAACAACAATGATGGTGAGGATCCTAGGATCGAAGTTTTAGGGTGTGCCACAGACGGCCAAACACCCTATGAACCAGGGAGGTTTATCTCTCAAGGGGGGTCTCCGAAGGGGCTCTCTAAGCATCCAGCTCCTGTGATTTTCCGTAGCTCGAGGCTGTCTCTTATGCGGTTGATGATTCTTGCCACACACGGTAGATGCTGCCTGAAGGTGCATTGGTTTCTCTTCTGCCATATCTCCCAGCAAGCAAGCCAGCACAACGTCCGAACACCTTTATGCCATTGGTGTTGGGTTCGCTCCAGGATGCCTTGCACGATCGCGGTGGAGCTATCATGGCGTCAGCTCTCGGCCGGGGTGAGAGCCGAGCAGCCGTGCCACAGTCCCAGCTCTGCCCAGACCCGCCCGGCTTCCTGGCAGCCCCAGAACAGGTGGTGCGAGGACTCCAGATTCCTGACGCAGAGTTGGCAGAAGTAAGCGTTTGTCCAGCCCCGCCGCTGGAGTCTGTCATTGCATCAGAGTCGATCCTACAGGAGCAACCAGGCAAAGATTTTGATTTTGCCAGGCGCCCATGCCTTCCAGACCAGCCGGTCAAAGTGGGTCGCCGTTCTTCCCTGGAACTACGCCAGGTAGGCCGACTTCGCTGTGTACTGTCCAGAGCTCGCTCTACTCCACGTCAGGTCCTCTGGCACATCTGGCTGCAGTTGCGCGCCCGTCCCCTGAAGCAGGCGGTGAAGGGCGAGGACGTCCGACAAAAGATGAAGGTTATTTCCATGCCCGAGATCGCGGATCCACACGTCTTCTCTGAGGGCCTCCCGCACTGATCTGTTCTTGCGCCGCGAGTAGCTGAACAGCCTTGGGAATTGTTACGAGAGGCAGTCCTGGCCGATCCAAGGAGAGAGCCAGAAAGAGGCCCGAGCCCCGTCACCGATCGCCACGCTGGTGGAGGTCGCGAACATCGCCTTGTCCGCGCCGTCGCAAGGCAGCTCGGTGCCCACCCAAGGCCACTCCGGGTGGTGCCATGTGGTCCAGAGCCAGCGCAGCCGCAGCGCCCTGCCGAAACGCTACAAGTCAGGGATGCCCAGCCCCCCTGCTCCGTACGGGAGCAGACCGCTGGCCGGTTGACCTTGCAGTTGGCGCCCGAAATCTCATCATCCTGGCGCCATAGGAAACACCGCCTGCACTTGTCGATCTCCTTGAGGATCTTCTTCGGGACACGAAGGACGGTGAGGGCGAAGGTTGGCATGGCACTTAGCACGCACCTGACGAGGACGCGGCGGCCGGCCATCGGTAGCAGCTTGCCCTTCCAACCCACGAGCCTTGTCTTGATTCTGTCGATGATGAACTGGAGGTGGACCAAGCGCAGTCGGCCCATAGAGACCGGCAGCCCAAGATATTTGATGGGGAAGGGGGCGATGGAGCCTGCAAAAGCCTAGAGCACCTCGCCGACATTGATGCTCTCGCAATGGATCAACGAGACCGTGGATTTGGTGGGGTTGATGCAGAGCCTGGTTGCCTTGCCGAAGTCGCTAAGGATGAGCAACAGAGAGTCTACTTCTTCTCGTCTAGGGTTTATGAAGATAACAGCGTCGTTAGCGTAAAGACTTACGCGAAGCGCGAGATGGCGACCAGGGAGGCGATGCAACAACTGCTGATCTACTACCGCCGCGATGAGGTGATGCAGCAGATCGATGGCCAAAATGAAAAGGAAGGGGGAGAGGGGGTCGCCCTGGCGCAACCCGCGGTGGTGGAGGATGCCAGGGCCGACCGAGCCATTGAGAGAGACCGCGGAGGAAGCCAAGACGAGCAGACGAGCCACTTAGTCCTGCCATCGCGCACTAAACCCTAGTTATTGTAGAAGCTCTAGCAGGTATTCCCAAGAGATGGTGTCGAACGCCTTTGCTATGTCTAGCTTTACTAGTAACCCCGATGTTTTGCGGTGGTGAAGGGCACGAACGGAGTTTTGCACGAAGAGAAAGCTGTCATGGATGCACTTCGACTTCAGGAATGCCGTCTGCGCCGGTGAGATGATGGAGCCAATGACTGACGCCAATCTAATGGAGAGAACCTTGAAGATGAGCTTGGTTACCGAATGGATCAAACTGATTGGCCTGAAGTGGGAGATCTCTGTTGTCCCATCCTTTTTTGGCAGGAGAATGATTGTGGCGTTGTTGATCGCCGACATGTCGCCGCCTGAGAGATTGTAGAATTGATGGAAAGGCGGGCATGACGTCTATCTTGATGATGGACCAACACTAGCGGAAGAAAGTGTCATTGAAGCCGTCCGGCCCTGGTGATTTTTCCTGCGGAGATTTGCAGATCGCAGCCCACACCTCATCCTCGGTGAATGGGTTGTCGAGGCCGGCTGTCGGCAGGGTCGGCAGATGGATGGACTCCCAGTTGATGGTTCAGCTACGAGGCGATGTTGTGCCCAACGGGGATCGTAAGTGCTCATGGATGATCCGCTCCTTGTCGTCGTGGGAGGTGGCAATGGAGTCTGGGGTGTGCAGGGCATGGATGAAATTTTTTTGGCGCCGTGAGTTGATTTTTGCCTGGAAGAACGCCATCTTGGCGTCGCCCGCGCGCAGCCAGGTGACGCGCGAGGCCTGTCTCTTGCGTGCCCTCTTGATGGCGGTGAGTCCAAGGACTCGCATCTTGAGCTATTTCCGCAACTCGAGCTCATCTACTGTTAGTTGTCTACTCTCTTGAGCCATGTCGAGGCGGAGCACGATTTCGTTTGCGATGTGCATTTGGAGCTTTGACTCGCTGAAGAAGCCCTTGGCCCAAATCTTCAGGTCTCGGGCCACTCGAACTAGCTTTGTGCTGAGCCTCTTGAAGGCACAGTTTGAGGCCACATGGCGATCCCACGCCCTCTGCACCGTGATGTGGAAGCGAGGGAATCTCGGCCAGAACGACTCGAAACGGAAGCGAGCCGCGCGGCGAGGCGCCGCCGCCTCCGTCAGCACCAACGGGCAGTGGTCGGAGCACGAGGTAGAAGCAGCATGAAGGAGGTAGGAGGGAAACATGGATGCCCAGGCCGTGGTGCAGAAAAATTTATCTATGCTAACTAAGGTTGGCGACGCGTGCTCGTTGCTCCACGTAAATCTTCTGTTCTTACACTTAATCTCCTTGAGTCCTGCCGCGTCGATCGCAGCACGAAATTTTCCCATGATCCTATGGTTTATGTTGGTGTTGTTTTTGTCGCGCGCCTTGTATATCAAGTTGAAGTCGCCGTTGACGAGCTAGGGGGCGTTTGAGGGTGGAGCAGCCCGCGCCAGCTCGGCCAGGAAATCGTCTTTCCTTTCGTCGTCGACCGGCCCGTAGCCTGTCGTCAGCCAGAATGTAGCCCTGCTTGCGTTGATGGTGATCTTGGTAGTGATGGAGAAGCAACCGACGGCCTGCGAGAGCACTTCTACTCGGTTTCTGTCCCAGAAGATTGCGACGCCTCCCCTTGTGCCCACGGCAGGGAGGACGGCGCAGTCGGCGAGCCGCGCTCCACCAGTTTCCCTAACTAGTGCCCTACTTCATTCGTCGATTTTCGTTTCCTGTAGGCAGAGAATGGCCAGCTTATGCGCCTCCGCCGTCTCCAAAACTACTTCTCGCCGGGCCGGCGAGTTCAAGCCCCGCACGTTCCAACTCATAATCGGGCAGTTTGAATCATTCATGGGGAAACAGATGATAGCTCCGATGACTACTACCACTTGAATTCAAACACGGGTACACCACCATCGGGCCGGGGGTTCGTCGACGACCACCAACAGGCCCCAAATTCCGTCGGCGAATAACTACGCCTCGCTCTCTGAAGAGACCTACACTATTACACTGCATGTTGAAACCTAACTCACCCCAGCCGAGTGCATGGGGCCGCCGGAGACTGCTACGACTAGGGAACACTAACATGGAGAGGTGGTGGCTTGCGAGGCCTCTCCGTCTGGACCGTGCAAGCCCGCGGCTATCTTGAGCGCCGCGGCGTCGAGGTTCATGAGCTTCGCGATGGCCTTGATGTCGGAGTTGGACAGGGGCTCGCCGAACCGGCGGATCAGCACCTCCGCCGCCTTGGCTGTCATGGTCTCTTTGGGCCCGAGGATGCCGAGGCCGTGGACGATGCGGAGCATTGCCCGCTGGCTGACCGGAACGGTGGACGGGTTCTTTGCCTGGTGGGCGCTCTGGCGGGTCGGCGCCACGGCAAGCCTGAAGCGGCAGGGCTTCTTGGCGTGGGCTGGAGGCTTGCCTAGAACGGATGGCGCGGTGTTGGCGAACAGCTGGCACGCCTCACCCTTCCCGCCCGCATCGGCGATCTGCAGGTGGCACACCTGGGAGGTCATCGCACCGAGCTACACAGAGTGAGTGGTGGCCGGCTTGGGAGAGTGGCGTGCGAGCGAGAGGGCCGGACCCATGTTGATGACGTCGTCGCTGCCGCTGCCAGCGCCCACCTGGTCGGTGAAGCTGAGCGGCTTGTCCATGGTGGCAGTCGTCGCGCTGTCAACAGCCGCCGCCCGCGCGTCCACCCTTGGGGGAGGTGGCAGCTCCTTGTCGACCACGTCGAAGAAAGCGACCACTGGGTCGTCCTCCTGTGCGCTGCCTGGAGCCTGAGGCAGAGGCCAGGGTGGCGCGAGCAACGGGTTGGCAGAAGCCGCAGGCGTGCGTGAGAAGGACGCCCCGCGGGAGCGGCTTGAGCCTGCCCTACCCTCAGAGCGGAGCTCCCTGGGGGCGTGGTCAGAACGCCTGTCCTTGGAGGGGCCGTGACCGCGGCACGATGTTGGGGTGCGGCTGTGGCGGCGCACAGGAGCGGAGGGAGGCGCGGCCGGCTCCTTGCCGCGGCTTCGCCCGAGTAGCGTGTCCTTCCATGATCAACGCTGGCCGGCACTATCGTCGCCGTCATGGTTGCGCCTGTGGCCCACCGAGGGCATGCCCTTGCAGCCCGAAGACGCCACTTGCGCGGGCGGCGCAAGCGTTGCCCCAGGTCCTGCGACGGCCTGTCGTCCTCCATGCCGGCCACCCTGCCCCCCGCGTGGGGGTAGCGTGGGTACGGGCGATCGTCGTCGGAGGAGGACGGGAGGCCACTTTGCCCGGAGTGGGAGGAGCGCAGAGACAGGGGCGCCCAGTCTTTGACCCGGTCGATGTGCACCATCACATCCTAGCACAGCAGGTCCGGCGGCGGCGCGACGACCCGGCTAGGAGGCGAGAAACCAATCATATCCTCCACCCAGCCGGCACCTCTGGCATGCTTCCACAGGGTTCGCTTGGTGGGGATGTGGTGCAGCTGCCACACCCACACCGAGACGGCGAACAGCTTCGTGTCCGCGCGCTTGAACGTATGGCTGTCGAGACGGTCGATGATGACCGCGTCGCCCAGCGCCTCCTTCGCGCCCTCCAGGGTCCAGAGCGGCATCGGCGGCTTCTCCATGACGACGCGAACTTGCAGCATCCAGGTGTCGTGGATGGCATGCGTGTCCTCCCTCCATGGCTCCAGCAGGAAGGAGACGCCATCCACCACGATCGAGCCCCGCCGAACGACGATGTCTTTATGTGCCGGCATGGTGAAGTGGATGAAGAAGTGAGCTTCATTTCTCTATAGTCAGGTCTCCAGCTGGTATTTTTTTTTGAATATTTCAGCGCCAAGAAATGATGAAATTTGATAATTCACATGTATCAAATGACACAACTCAGCTGTTGTGTTCTTGTTCTTTCTATATACTTGCTCCGCACTCTGACAGATCCAAATCCATAAATACAACAATGTTGGGTTGCTCTGTTTTTTTCTTTTTTGCGAAAATATTGGGTTGCTCTGTTTGATCCACTATAATTTGCACGCCTACTTTTTAAAATTCTTATTGCTTCATTCACTTGCTGAAGCTCCTAAAAACGTAAAGAGCCAGTGTTCTTCTGCCAAAGCCAACATTCATTTCTCTGATGACCACCACATATCACTCTGTTTACATTCATTTTTACTGAAGAGCTAAACTATGTCATGCTAGCTTCCTTGCTTGTATATAAATTTGATAATTCAGCTGTGGATATCCACTGCTTTTGCAGCGAATAGTTGCTAGCTCCTTTCACTGAACATTTATGTGTATAAACTATTTTTGTCGGTGATTTATGTGTGTATAACCTTGCTATCTATGTGTCGGATTTCGGGTTCCGGAAGACCCTTGAGGTTCGAACTCTGGGGTGCGCGCGAAGATCTTTTCCCTACCTACTCACGTCTCGAAGCCTCGCAAGGGATCTAAGCTAGAAAGATGAACACACAAGGGACACGAGGTTTATACTAGTTCAGGCCACCATTGTGATGTAATACCCTACTCCAGTGTGTGGTGTGGTGGATTGCCTCAGGGTCTGATGACGAACAATACAAAGGGAGAACAGCCTCGCGAGGGGCTGTTCTTGAGCTGGTGCGATGAACTGCTTGGGTGAGTTCAATTGCCTCTCTCTCTCTCTCTCTCTAGTCTACCCAAAATCTGGATCCCTTACTCTGTGATGGCTAGCTGTATTTATAGAGGCCCTGTGCCTCTTCCCAAATAATGAGCGGGAAGGGCACCAATAATTGGTCATTTTGAAGGGGAATATCTAGTACACTTATACTGACTAAAGTTGGTCTTCGACTGCCAAAGACTCTGATGGTGATGCCGTCCCGGGCTTCACGGTGACCTCCATCCTGCCGCTCCGCTGGTCTTGGCCTTGTTGCACCGAAACGGTAACCTTTGTCTGATGCCTTGGCCTGTGCTTGCCCCCTTTGCACCGAAGGGGAAACAAGGACACTGCACAGGCCGGCGCCCGCCTGGTCTCGATCGTCATGGCTTGCGTCACAGGCACCGCGCGAGGTACCCTGCCTTGATCTCTTCGCCTCCTCGCGAGCCCGCTTGATGAGACTGCTCCTGAGGAAGCTTCCTGTCGTCCGCTCCGCGAGGCTTGGCCCCTCGCGAGGGTCTTGAGCTTGAGCTGATGAAGCTGGGCTGCACTGGGCCTCCGCTTAAGCCACGCCACAGGCCGCAGGCAGACAAGTCCGGGGACCCCCGTTCCCAGAATGCCGTCAGTAGCCCCCGGGCCCAAGGCGCGCCCAGACTCGGCTTAGCAGAGAAGCAAAGCGACAAGTGCGAAGAGCCGTGGGCCCCAATTGCCTGCGGCCTTGGGCGCCGCGTGGCGATTGATTGGACGTGGGCGTCTCCGCTTCCCCATGATGCCTCGGCAACCGCATGACTTGACAAGTCCCTGCCTGCAAAAATGGGTCATGATTACCTGCGATCATGGTGGCCGACGGTTGGCCTCCTCCGGCTATAAGTACGGAACGGCGCGAGCCCTTCCAGTCCATCTCTCCCTGCTCCGCCTCTTCTTCTTCACCTCTCCCCCTTGACTCGTCGCGCCCCATGGCGCCCACGAAGAGGATTTCGGTCGCGGAGAAGGGGAAGGCCCACCGGGAGGGGCCTGACTCTCCTCCAGCCAAGCGCGGTCAGGACCACCCCCGCAAGCATCCCGTGACTCCCGCGAAGACTACCCGGGGCCTCGGCGGAGCCCGCTTGATCGGTGGGGGGAGATGCGTCGTGGCCGCGCGGCCTCCCCGCCCTCGATTCCATTCTACGGAGGTGCTGCCGGAGTTCGTCGTCTGGTCGGAGGATCCGGCCGGTACTTGGCTTCAGCTCCCTCGCTTCTTCGCTAGCGAGCTGCCAGCTCGTGCCACGAGCGGGCTCTGGCTCCAGGAGGATGGCTGCTGCAGCAGGGCCTCTTGGGTGGCGGTGGAGGTTTCCGTTGTCGGGAACGTGACGTTGACTCGCGGCTGGAAGACGTTTGCCCGCGCGCGTGGTCTTGCCCGGCGATGCACTCTCCATTTCAAGTTCGACAGCGGCGCCACCCTCTTCGTGAGGGTGTTCGGAGGAGATGGCCGCTGCGCTGGGTGCTGCCCCGAAGGTGAAGACAACGGCCGTCCGCTCATCCTTGGCGATGGCAGCGGGGAAGACGAGGTCGGGCGTGCGCCCGCAGCTCTTCAAGCTTCGGTGACTCTCCTTCCGACGGCAGCTCCTCCAGCGGCGGCCGTGACCAGCCACCGCGCCGTCGTGCTCGCTTCGAGGGGGGAGGTGGATCGTGCCACCACCGCGCCTAGGTGAAGTGTGATGAGGAGGCCGCCTGAGCCCCGGAAGATGACAGAGATCTTCATCCTTGTGTGGTAGACAGCCGGGCCGCGCCTTTTTTGCTTCATCTGCATAGAGAGAGAGAGTATGGAGCCCCGCGGGGGCGTGCTTGGCTATTGCTTTTAATTATCATGTTGTTCCTTCTATCTTCATGCCATGCTATGGTGCTACACGCTTATGCGTAGGAACAACTTAGCTCGGTAGGGGGGGAACTCGTTGCGGCGCCAGCCTCGGGAGGCTTCTGCCGGAGGCCTTGTCATGGGTCTTTGAGGCATGTAAGAAGAAACTTGTTGGAGGGTTAGGTTTCAGCCCCCGGCCACGGGGGTGACCAGCTCAGGCCCGGCGTTAGTGTCGTGATGCCCGTGAGGCATTGACTGGGAGGAGTGCTCCCGCTGCGAACCTAGGCCGAGGAACCTCACGAAATAAAACCAGGCGACGCTCGCGAGGGTGCCCGTGCGGCCTCCCTCGCGAGGGTCGCGAAAGGAAAGCAAGTTCAAGCGAAGGGCAAAGACAGAAAACACGGGCTGGGCACCGCACAACACTGAAAGCAACTCCAACTAAAGCTTCAAACAAAGAAGAACTGATCGACTGCAGAAAGCAAATGAAAATCCGCGTCCGGCACCTAATCTAGTCTTCGACGTCTTCTCACCAACGCGGAGCTAAGTGCTTCCACTGGACGTGGGCGGGAGCCCCCGAGGCCCAGGGGCAGCACTCCAGAGACTCCGGGGCGTGTACAGCCCCACTCATTATTATGTGAGAGTGTCACAGGCGGCGATCTTCACAGGCATTGGCCTTCTTCATAGGCACTGGGCCTTTTCTTGAGAGAGGGGGGGAGCGAGCTTCACAGGCATTGGCCTTCTTCACAGGCACCGGGCCTTTTCCCTAAAGCGGCAAGCTTCACAGGCATTGGCCTTCTTCACAGGCACCAGGCCTTTTCCCTAAAGCGGCAAGCTTCACAGGCATTGGCCTTCTTCACAGGCACCGGTCCTTTTCCCTAAAGCGGCAAGCTTCAAGGCATTGGCCTTCTTCACAGGCTCCGGACCTTTTTCATAGGCACTGGGCCTCGCTCAGGGGTAGAACCTCCGGAGATGTTGAATGTTCCACGCGTTCGGGATGGGCACCCCCTCATGGGTCTCCAAGCACGCGGAGCTGGGCCTGGAAACATGAACAACCTTGAATGGGCCCTCCCACATGGGAGAGAGCTTGTGCAGCCCCACCTTGGAGAGGACCCGTCTGAGCGCGAGGTTCCCTACCTCAAGAGTTCTGGGGCGGATGTTGCAGCAGTGGTATCGTCGCAGCGCTTGTTGATACCTTGCCGCCCGCAGCGCGGCCTCTCGACGGTGTTCCTCCCCCAGCACGAGATCCGTCCCCCGCATGGCGTCCTGCTGCGCCTCGTTGAACGCCAGGACCCGCGCGGAACGACGCCTGACCTCGTGAGGGAGGACGGCCTCAGCTCCGTAGACGAGGAAGAACGGGGTTTCGCCAGTCGACTTGGTCACGGTTGTGTGGATAGACCACAGCACAGACTGGAGCTTGTCGTACCAGCCCCTGCCGCATGCCTCCAGCTTCTTCTTGAAGGTCCTGGTTTTGAGGCCCCTCAGGACCTCCGCGTTGGCTCGCTTAGCCTGGTCGTTGCTCCGTGGGTGTGCTACTGAAGCGTAGCATATCTGCGTTCCAAGGTTAGCACAGTACGTTTTGAAGAGATTGCTGGTGGATTGCGAATCGTTGTCGGTGATGATGTGGTTAGGCACCCCGAATCGGCTCACGAGGCCCCTGATGAACTTGACTGCGGAGCCCGCTGGGATGGTGCGGACAGCTTCCACCTCATTCCACTTGGTGAACTTGTCCACGACAACGTAGAGGTAGCGATAGCCCCCTGGCGCCCGAGGGAACGGGCCCAGAATGTCCAGCCCCCAAACCGCAAACGGCCATGAGAGGGGTATGGTCTGCAGGCCCTGAGCTGGCTGATGGGCCTGCTTGGCGTGGAATTGGCAGGCTTCACAAGCCTTCACCAGCTCGACGGCGTCGTTGAGTGCTGTGGGCCAGTAGAACCCGCTGCGGAACGCCTTACCAACGAGGGTTCGTGATGATGAGTGGTGCCCACAGTCTCCACCGTGTATGTCTGCCAACAGCTCCTTCCCTTGCTCCCTGGAAATGCAACGTAAGGACACGTCGTTTGGTCGCTTCCGGTAGAGCTCTCTGTCCTTGCTGCAGTAGGCCGTGGCTTGCCGCGCCACACGCTCCGCGCCCTCCTCCTTCTCCGGCAGGGTCCCTTGCGCCAAGTAGTCCTTGAACTCTGCGGTCCAACATCCTTCCTGAGGTTCCAGCGCCAGGAGCAAGCGTGCCCCTGAGGCCGGGTCATAGGCCGGGGCTCCCGAGGCAGGCGGCTGAGGGAGCTCCTCCCTAGGTTGCGCCGTGCTTGATAGTGATGGTGCCGCCGAGGGTTTGAAGAGTCGCTCCTCAAAGACGCTAGGCTCCTGAGGCAACCGCCTGGACACCCTCCTGGCAATGTCATCAACCTCTTGATTGGTGCCGCGAGGCACATGCTGCAACTCCAGCCCCCAGAACTGTTTCTCCATCCTACGAACCTCCGCGAGATAGGCTTCCATGTGCTCGTCCTTCGGCTCGTATACTTTGTTGGAGAAGTTAACGAGGAGTTGCGAATCGCCCTTGATGATGAGGCGCTTTACTCTCAAGGCGACTGCAGCTTTCAAGCCTGCTATCAGGCCTTCGTATTCTGCTATGTTGTTGGAGACCTTTCTCCATGCTGGAAGCAGAGTTGCACGATGTAGTAGAGCTTGTCCTGAGTAGGAGATATGAGCACTACGCCAGCCCTCGCGCCATGTCGGGAGAATGCCCCGTCGAAGTACATGATCCAGCCGTCCGGTGCCTCGCTTCCCGGGGAAAGCGACCGGTCCTCGCCTGCCTTGAGGCCCGGTGCCTCTGCCCATTCTTCCACGAACTCTGCAAGTGCGGCTCCCTTGATGATTCTGAATTCCAGCTGAAATGCTTGCAGTTCGACGTTCCATTCAGCGACTCTTCCAGCTGAGTTGGGGCTCCTGAGTACCCTTTCCAAGGGGTATGCTGAGACGACCTTGGTGGGATGGCCTTGGAAGTACTGTCGCAGCTTGCGTGAAGCCACCAACAGCGCGAGGAGTTTTTGGGGCATGGGGTACCGCGCCCTTGCGTCCCGTAGCACCGTGCTGACGAAGTACACAGGGTGCTCGGCGAGGTTGAGGGTGCTGGCACAGCTCGCGTCCTCCAGAGGTTGAGGCGCCTCCTGAGACGACGGAGCCCCCAACGCTTGGTCGCTTGGAGAGGCCTCCTCCTCTCCGGGTGCGCTCCCCTACTGAGGTTGATCCTTTTTTGTCGTGGTCTTCATGAGGCTTTCTTGGCTTTGCTCTGCTTCGGCCGGGACGGCGGCTGCGGCCTTGGTCCGACGCTCCTCTCTAACCGCCACCAGGGCTGCGCTGGCGGAGTAGGGGGTGGCTGCAAGGTAGAGCACAAAGGGCTCCCGAGGGCGCAGAGCTACCATCACCGGAGGGCTGGTAAGGTACCTCTTGAGATCTTGGAATGCCTTGTCGACCTCTTCAGTCCATTCGAAGGGGCCTTTCTTCTTCATCAGCTTGAAGAAGGGCAATGCTCACTCCCCCAGCTTGGAGATGAAACGTCCTAGCGCGGTTACACGCCCGATGAGCTTCTGCATTTCTCTGAGGGTCTTCGGCGGGCTCATGTCTTCGACTGCCTTGACCTTCTCTGGGTTGGCCTCGATGCCCCTGTGGAACACGAGGAAGCCCAGGAGCTTGCCCGAGGGGACCCCAAACACGCACTTCTCCGGGTTGAGCCGCAGGTCCACTTCATTGAGGCTCGCAAAGGTTTCTTCCAAGTCCTGTATCAGGGTTTTGCCTCCCGAGACTTCACCACAATGTCATCAACGTAAGCTTCAGCGTTCCTCCCGAGCTGCCGGCCCAAGGCGATGTGCATCAGCCGCTGAAAGGTCGCGCCTGCGTTGTGCAACCCAAATGGCATGCAGGTATAGCAGTACACTCCACACGGGGTCAGAAAGGCCGTTTTATCCACGTCTTCTACCGCCATCTTGATCTGGCGATAGCCTGAGAAGGCATCTAGGAAGCACAATAGGTCACACTCGGCGGTAGAGTCGACGATCTGGTCGATGCGAGTGAGCGGGAATGGATCTTGCGGGCAGGCCTTGTTGAGGTTGGTGAAGTCGACGCACATGCGTTCCTTTCCTCCCTTTTTTGGCACAACAACAGGGTTGGCCAGCCAAACAGGATAGCGGACCTCGGGAATGACGCCCATTGCCTCTAACTTGCGGGTTTCTTGGACGATGAAGGCCTGCTTTTCCGTGGACTGCCGCCTTGCCTTCTGCTTCGCGGGGCGCACGTTGGGGCACATGTTGAGATGATGTTCAATCACATCCTTTGGGACCCCTGTTAGCTGATCAGGTACCCATGCGAACACCTTCTTGTTCACGCGCAGGAACTTCACCAAGGCCTCCTCCTGCTCGGGTTCGAGGTTGGCGCCTATAGTGAAGGTGGCGCCAGTGGATCCATCCTCGTCGACCGGCACCTGCTTGGTCTCCGCCTTGTCTTGGGTGAATAGCTGCTTCTTCTTAGCCAACGCAGCCCCCTTGGGCTCGAGGGCGTCTGTGCTGGCGGGCTGTGCCACCGCGACCGTCTTGAAAGCAAGCTTGAGCGCCTACAGTGCATCCCTTGTGTCTCCGGACACGGTAAGGACACCGCTGCTCCCGGGCATCTTCATGAGGTTGTACGTCGGGTGAGTTGCTACCATGAACTGGGCCAAGGCTGGGTAGCCGAGGATGGCATTGTACGGGAGGCCGATGGGGGCGATGTCGAAGTCGATAAGCTCCGTGCGGAAGTTGTCGTGAGTGCCGAAGGTCACCGGGAGGCAGATCTGTCCTAAGGAGCCGGTGGAACTGCCTTCGACGCCCGAGAAGGGCCTGCTGGGCTGAAGCCGCTCTAGCGGCACGTGGAGGAGGCTGAAGGCCTCCACCGAGAGCACGTTGAGGCCGGCACCACCGTCGATGAGGGTCCTGGTGACGGCCACTTGGCAGATGGTGGGGGTGCATAGCATCGGGAGCGTGCCCGAACAGGCGGGGTTGGAGGGGTGATCATCCGAGCTGAAGGTCAGATCGGCCTTGGGCGCCACCCAGCCCGGGGGGGCTTCTCGGCGCTTGAAGGCGGCGCCGATCTGGCGGGCGAACGGCTTGACGTGGCGGCTCGAAGGGGGTGCCTGTGAGCCGCCCAGGAGAGCTGCGACGACCGCGGGCACCGGCGCAGCATAGTGGGCGAGGAAGAGGTCGCGCAGCTCCTCCCAGGAGGCCACAGAAGCCGTTGGCAGGTGGAGCAGCCACATGCGCGGAACGCCGGTGAGGGCCATGGGAAACCAGTTAGCCATGATCCTGTCGTCGCCCCCGGCCTTGAGGACGGCCTCCTCGTATGCCAGCAGGAAAGCCAGCGGATCCGTCACGCCGTTGTAGCGCGGCGGCATCTCTGGCTTGAACTTGCGCGGCCACTGCACCTGCTGCAAGACCGGAGAGAACTCGGAGCCCCCTGGCCCCAGTGCTGGCATCGGCAGCCGGAGCGGGCGGCGCGTTGTCCGCCATGAGGACGAAGCGCGGTGTTGATGGAGAGCGGGTCGACGGAAGGGAGAGCTTCGGCGCACCCCTACCTGGCGCGCCAAATGTTGGATTTTGGGTTCCGGCAGACCCTTGAGATTTGAACTCTGGGGTGCGCGCGAAGATCTCTCCCCTACCTACTCACGTCTTTAAGCCTTGCAAGGGATCTAAGCTAGAAAGATGAACACACAAGGGACATGAGGTTTATACTGGTTCAGGCCACCATTACGGTGTAATACCCTACTCCAGTGTGTGGTGTGGTGGATTACCTCAGGGGCCGATGATGAACAATACAAAGGGAGAACAGCCTCGCGAGGGGCTGCTCTTGAGCTGGTGCGATGAACTGCTTGGGTGAGTTCAATTGCCTCTCTCTCTAGTCTACCCAAAATCTGGATCCCTTACTCTGTGGTGGCTAGCTCTATTTATAGAGGCCCTGGGCCTCTTTCCAAATAATGAGCGGGAAGGGCGCCAACAATTGGCCATTTTGAAGGGGAACATCTAGTACACTTATCCTGACTAAAGTTGGTCTTCGACTGCCGAAGACTCTGACGGTGACGCCGTCCCGGGCTCCACGGTGACCTCCATCCTGCCGCTCCGCTGGTCTTGGTCTTGTTGCATCGAAACGGTAACCTTTGCCTGATGCCTTGGCCTGTGCTTGCCCTCTTTGCACCGAAGGGGAAACAAGGACACTGCGCAGGCCGGCGCCCGCTTGGTCTCGATCGTCATGGTTTGCGTCACGGGCACCTCGTGAGGTACCCTGTCTTGATCTCTCCGCCTCCTCGCGAGCCCGCCTGATGAGGCTGCTCCTGAGGAAGCTTTCTGTCGTCCGCCCCGCGAGGCTTGGCCCCTCGCGAGGGTCTTGAGCTTGAGCTGATGAAGCAGGGCTGCACTGGGCCTCCGCTTAAGCCACGCCGCAGGCCGCGGGCAGGCAAGTCTGGGGACCCCCATTCCCAGAACGCCGACACTATGTTTTCTCATAGAGATGATAGAGGTGACACGGTTATTTCGAAAACATACACCATGTATGTTTACTGTCGTTGTATCTCGGTCAAGCATATTGTCGTATTTAGGTGCTGAATTAATCGTGTTATCCTGATAAATCTCGATCACCAATTTATAATGATGAATCAAATCTGCTGCTTTTTTAACTGTTTGGTTGTATGGATACACCCTCTATTTTTTTTCATCTTAGCTTCCAATTATCCGCATGTCGTCTGAACAGCATTCATATTTTAACAACTGTGCTCCTCTGAATCAAACATGCACTTTCACAAGTACAAAAGCTAGATTGGTACGCACAGAAACGCATAGGAGGCGCGCCCTGGCCACTAAT
Organism: Triticum aestivum; assembly: GCF_018294505.1. NCBI lineage: Eukaryota > Viridiplantae > Streptophyta > Magnoliopsida > Poales > Poaceae > Triticum > Triticum aestivum. The sequence goes on along the minus strand of NC_057810.1, from coordinate 263,875,720 downwards.
GTTGATATCAACATGGATGATAACAACATGAGTGTGGCTATGAGTATTTAAATCATTTGTTAGTCTTGATGAGGTATTTGTTTTTACAACAATGCTTTGCACAACAAACAACTAAATACTAACACACTTTACTTCTGTGCTCTCGAACATATTTGTAAAAAATATAATATATAGAGAAAAATAGTATATTTTATTTAGCTGACAATTTAAAATATTCAGTTCATTTTGTGTGTGTTTATGTTAAGGGCGTTTGAGTCTAGCTTTCGCCCTGGCCTCGCCAGGGCCTGGCCCCTTAACAACAAGGATTTCATGTTAATTTGCTTATGAATAGTACTCATTTTTCTAGGTTTTGTCCCTTCCCACCCGTGATAAATTTTTTTTGGCTCCGTCACTGGTCCCATCTGATATTAAGGTCAGGGTTTTATTGCAAATAAAATAAAATATACATGATCATCTATATTTTCTCCCCTCCTCTCTCAACTCTCACTACACGTCGAAGTTTAAAAAGAAAGAACATCACACATAAAGTGCGGCCACTTGAAACGCACTCGATCGGAACAAAATCCTTCCTCTCCGTCTCCGGCCGCCCATGGTATGTATGTATGGGAGCCGATGTAGCAGGCTAGTGAAGCGCATACGTGGCGACGAGAGCGACGACCATGAGCGCGTAGGCGACGCCCCGGTCGACGGCCTCCCGGTCAACGACCCTCCGCGACCCCTGCGCCAGAGCCTGCTCGTCCGCGCCGGTCGCCGCCGAGCCCCCCGCCATCCCGATCGAACAATGTACCGAGCCGGAAGACAGAAAGCCGATCCTAGAGCTTGCTTTGGGAGAGAGGTCGCACTAGCCACAGTATTCTACTTCTAGGCGACAAGTTCGGCAGCTAGAGATGGGTTGATGCCATGGTGTGCGCGCGCGCGCAGAGGGAGCCGGGTGCGCGAGGCGACGCCAGGTAGACTTCAGACGGTAGCCGCCTCGTTTGATCGGGGCTTGCCTTTTTGCCTGTCGCTTCGGCGGTGCCGGCTCTTGATCTAGCCGACGGTAGTACCCCATTTCTATTTGTTTGAGCGGAGCTATAACCTGACCTGGTCAAGCGTCCGGAATATAGATGGCTGGCGTAGCAGGTTTTGTCCGCAGGAAAAGCAAGCTATGTTTTGTCAACATGGGTCAAACTCTGCTTTTCATCGAAGAGAAACCCAGCTTCGCCGGGTCTTCACGCTGGCACCGTGTCGAGGCAAACAATGCCTCTATATCACCATTCATTTTCCAATTTCCGTGTTGTTGCGACGACGACAACCAGGGCGTCCATTTGATGGTCATGAGTTGATCAAGTTAGCGGAAACTCATTCGATAGGAAATAGCCGAGACGTGCATTTGAGTTTTCAACCAGATTAAGTAGAACTTTGATTCTGAGTGAAATTCATAAATCGAACAAACAGGGCTAGAGAAGGATTTGCGAGTAAATTGCTGAAAACCACCACATTTGTGACTAGGGTACTCCTAAACTATCATCTTTTCCAAAAGTTTCAAAAAACCACCACTTCTGCATCAAGTGAGTAACAAATCACGCCGATTCAAAATTAAGCCGCGTCTAACAGCAAAACTGACAGGTTGGCCCCACATGTCACGCTGATTTGGCATGCCTACATGGACAATATGCTGAGGTGGAAGATGGACCCACCTGTCGGCCTCCCATCTCTTTTCACCTTTTTTTTCTTTTCTTCTTCCCCTTTTCCTCCTCCTCCTCTCTCCCCCTTTCACTGACTCCTCCCGCCGCCGATCACCACCCGCATCACCAAAAGGACGACGCCGAGGTCAAACAGGGGGAGGAGCACCGGGGAGCGCCAGATTCGCCCACCCGCGACCTTTCTTCAGCCCAGCCAGTTCGGCCTGCCCCCGACCACATCGTCGGGATGCCTCTACCTCCAGCGTCGCGCCCCGTCGCCTCCCATCTCCGACGTTGCGCCACGCCACCACCTCCCACCTCGAGCGCCGCGTCGCGTCGTGGCCCCGGCCTCCCACATCCTGACGCCGCTCCACCGCCTCCCACCTCGAGCGTCGCGCCGTGGCCCCCGCCTCCCACATCCCGACGCCGCACCCCGCCACCCGCCTTCCACCTCCAGCGTCGTGTCGTGGCGCTCGCCTCCCACATCCCGACGGGCTCTCACGGCGGCTCCTCCCTTTCCTCCAGCCGCCTCCCATCAACGCGCTTGCCTAGTAGGAGAAGGCCGGGTCGACTGCCGTGTCCCAACGGGTGAAGGCTGGGTCAGGTTTCCGTGCCCCAGCAGGAGCATCGCAGCCATGCCCGCATCTGAGATGCACCACCACAGCCCATCGCGTCCGCCGGAGCTCCATGGCCGCACTTAAGGAGGACGGGAGGGAGAAGAGGATGGGGAAGAAGAAGAAGAGAGGGAAAAGAAGGTGACGGATGACATGTGGGACCCACGTTCCACCTCAGCAAATTGTACACATAGACTTGCCATGTTGGACCGACAAGTGGGTCCTGCCAGTCAGTTTGCTGTTTGTGCGAGCTAATCTGTGAATAGGTGTGATTTGTTACTCACTTGACGCCGAAGTGGTGGTTTTTTGAAACTTTTGGCAAAAGTGGTGGTTTTGGAGTACCTAGCCACAAATGTGGTGGTTTTCGGCAATTTACTCAGGATTTGCTGAAACTAGCAAGATACCCATTCAACCTTGACTTCTTATGTGTGGCTTTCTTGGGTGGTAAATGAGCCATTCTCAAAGGTAGTCGTCGCAGTTCCATGAACATCTGAACAAATAAAATTATCATTATCAGGTTGCATCTGCAAATAGAGTTTTTTTCAGAGAGATCTAGCAACTGTTGGCTTTCAATATATTAGCAGGGAGAAGGCGAACAAAGGCGGCACCCTGGTCAACTGATCAGGGCGAGGGGGGGCGGGTACATGGTGTCTTGGCAAGAAACCAAGGAGAACCAAAAAGGAGAAAAATCAGAGAAGTACATCATGGCAGAAGTCGTGATCGGGAAAACCCTACGGAAAATAAGCTCACTTGAGGCCGATCAACCTGGGTCTCCCAGAGGTGTCTCGAGGCATTTCGCCGCGGCCAGGCACCAACAGTCCATGTCGTTTCTTTGGTATATCTTGTGTCACTTTTTTTTTGAGAAAAATAGTTGTGTCAATGAAACCTTTAACTCTTCTTTTTTTTTGACAGTAAACCTTTAACTCTTCTTTGGTATATTTTGTGTCACTTTTTTTGGTGAGAAAAGTAGTTGTGGTACTACCTATCTAGTTAATTGGAAAAGGGTAAAATGCAGGAAGACGCCCTGGTCAGCCCAAGCCAAGAAAAAAATAGATTACTCCCAATCGTTGACTCATTAAATAGGTTTTTAGGTATTTAATGTAGGTAAATCTATTTAAAGACTTAAATATAGTAGACAGACCCGAAATAATGCCAAATTTTGGCATGCCACATGTAATAGTATATGTTGAGTGTGGAAAAAGTTTGAACGCTAGCTGAGCAAGGAGCTGTCGCTTCGCATGCAAACTGGTTTGTTTCAAATGCCTAGAAATGTATTTAATTGCTTAAATATAGCAAACGGATCCCGAAGAATGCAATATTTTGACATGATACATGTAATGGTGTGTACTGAGTATGGAAAAAGTTCCTATTTCAACCACCAAAGCAGCGTTAGATTCACATGCAAACTTGACACATTCCATCTAGAAACCTAGTTTCTTCCTTGGAGATGGTCTGGTTTGTAAGCAGTCTACATGACAATTTTCGCGGAACACTCTCAATTTTTTACCACAACCTCTATGGGTGAAATCATGACACCATACCAAGTTTCGTAATTTTTGGGCATAGTTTATTTTATTTTTGAATTAAAATGCCAACAATCACCATGTTAGTTCCCCGGACTCAGCCACCTGATGTATGAGACTCCTTATTTTTCTGTACCCAAGGACTAAAGATATACTAAAGACCACTAATAAGATTTTTCAACTCATTCATTGCTATCTTTTAGTGTACGTTCAAATTTGGTTCTATCCATTAAATGCTTAGAAATGCATTTAATGGCTAGCAAACGGACCCCGGAAAATGCCAATTTTTGACATGATACATGTGATGGTGTGTAGTGAGTGTGATTTTTTTTCCAGCCAAAACGGTAAAGCAGTGGTCGAGTCACGTGCAAACCTAGTCCATTCCCTCTCGAAACCTAGTTCTTTCCTCGGAGATGGTCCGATTTTTAAGCAGTCTACATGAGAACTTTTGCGAAACATTCTAATTTTTTACCGCAACCTCTAGGGTCATATCTTGACACCATGCCACATTTCATAATTTTCGGGCTTTGATTGATTTTTTGAGAATTAAAATGCCAATAACTATCAAGTTGGTTCCCGAGTCATACACACATGTTGTCCAGGACTCCTATTGTTCCTTACATGAGGCTTTATCACTATTACCACTTATGGACTAAGTGGTAATAGTGGTAAAGTCGTAGAGTGGGTAATCTCTTGTGTTATGCACTAAGTGGTAAATATGGTGGGGGGGGGGGGCGTAGCCCCCCGCTATAATATTTTTAGTAAACATTACTAAAAATGAAAAAACACAGCAGTGGTGGGTTGTACAAAAAACCCGCCAAAAGTAAACTGCATTACTAGCGACATGTTTACTCTAGTGCCCGCCACAGGTACTTGGATCGATCCTGCGTGGTAAAAATACAGCATTCTGATTGGTCTACCGCACCCTCCCACAGATTGATGAGGCGGCTCTCATCCTCCAGAGTTAGAGGCTAGGGTACTGAAGGTGCATCACCAAGTTATGCATCCTCCCAAAAAATATGGTATGCCAATTGCCTACCGAGAAAGAGCCCTAGAGAAATAAATGTGATCTTACCAAAAAGTCACTTTGGTACATGAGCTCTAGTGAGCCCTGTATGTTGACCTGTGTCAAAATGGTATTTGAAGTTTCATAAAACTCTGAAGAAAATTCAACATGTTCATATGTGCGGATTTTACTGATGAAAATAAGTAACCCCTGTGAGTTACACAAAATTTTTACACATAATAAAGGATAGGACAGTCACGTGAATCGAATTCAAGACCTCCTGGTCTAAGAAGGACCACACTAACCAACAAGGATATTCTAATGCTTGTGTGTATTTACTCCTTTTTGTTTCTTCTACTTCAGTTCGCGGTCGGGCCGGCCCATTGTTGAATCGGTCCTTATATCACTATTTCTTTTTTTGTTTTTTCTATTCTTTTTTTCTTTATACCTTTTTTTGTTTCCTTTTCCTTTTTCAGAAACTGCTCATGATCATAATATTTTGTTCAACATTTTAAAAAATGTTTGCTTTTTAAAAATTGTTCATAAAGTATAAATGTTCACATTTTTTAAACAATTGTAAGGATATGTCAAAAAAATTCTTGTCTTTAAAAATTGCTCAGAATGTCATAGCATGACCATATTTTAAAAAGAGCAAACAAAATTTTGAACACTAACATTTTTTTAAAAACACTACAAAATTTTAAATTTCAAGAAAAAAATCAGAAAATATGAAAAAAAATGAAACCTATTTATTTTGAATATCCTCAGTCTTTTTGTATTTGTGTAGAAAAAATGAGTAGAGGATTATTTTCTAAATTCCAAATAAATTTTGAAAGCACGAACATTATTTGAAAATGCAGAATTGTCGAAATCACAAAATTTTGGCAGGTGCCTTGGAATGGTGATACAAGGCCCTAGAAAAATTTTGGTCCATTTGAACAATGTCAAAAAAAAGTTACAATAAGATGGAACCTTCTGCACAACCCGAACTTTTTTCCATTTAAGTTCGTGAACATTTTCCTAAATACGCAAACTTTATCTTCAAATTCATGAACTCTTTTCCATATCCAGGAACACTTTTCAAATTTTACAAATGTTTTATGAAAGTTCATTTTTTTCAAGTGCATAAACATTCGTTTGCAAAATTGATGAACTTTTTTCAAATAGGCGAATATTTTGGCCGACCCAACAGAAACCCGGCGGAAGCGATGCCGTCGCCCGGTTGGGCAAGGCCTGAGCGTATTATTTTCTATTCTATAATTTTTTTCTTAATATTTTTTATTTTAGAACTTTATTATTCATTTTAAAACCTGTTTTAAATTTTGAAATATTTTTGGAATACCGAAAAATGTTATGATCTTCAAATAGTTTTTACAAATTATAAATTCTAGAATTTCAAAAAATGTTCCCATTTTCGAATTCTTTGTTCATAAATTTAATGTGTGTTTGTGTTTTAAAAATGTTTATTAATTTTAAAAAAGTATGTGGTTTGCAATTTGTGTACAACATCAATACTTGAGAATTTATTAACAATTTTGAAAAAAAGTGTTCATGTTTATGAAATTTTCATACACAATATAAATTCCAAAATTGTTGAAAAATTGCAAGAAATAATGGATATAGGAGAATTTTCATGTTGATTGATAATGACAGAAATTTTAGATAACAAAAGCCTTGCCCTACCAGCCTACCGAACCACCTCCTTTAAACATGATGTGCTTCTTGACATGCATGAATGATACCAAAATTTTCCATCATGTGGGCATGCTCATGGCAGGCGTCCATGCAAAATTTGAAAGAATTCAAACACTGAACGCACGTTATGTCACGTTCGTCTAGTGTTTTTGGGTTTTTTTTTCACTGGGGAAAACCTAGAAAATGCATAAAATGTCATAACTCAGTGAAATTTATCATGGATGCTTAGCATGGTGATGCTAGTGTGTGGAAAAAATGGGTCCATTAAAATGATATGAAAAAGTGCATCCAGACTTGCCCTACCAGCCTACCCGAACCACCACCTTGGAACATGACGTGCTTCTTGCCATGCATGAAGTGACACCAAATTTTGCCAGCATGTGGGCATGCAATGGCTGGCCTCCACGCAAGATTAAGGAATTCAGACACCTAGCGCATGTTGCGTCACCTTCGGCTAGTGTTTTTGAGTTTTTTCATCAGAAAAAACCCTAGAAATGCATAAGATGTCAGAACTCAATGAAATTTATCATGGATGCTTGACATGGTGATGCTAGTGTGTGGGAAAAATTGGGTCCATTTTATTGATTTGAAAAAAAACGTGAATCCAGACTTGCCCTACCGGCCTACCCGAACCACCACCTTTGAACATGGTGTGCTGCTTGCCATGTATGAAATGACACCAAATTATGTAAGCATGTGGGCACGCTCATGGCAGGCCTCCACGCAAAATTTGATGGAATTCAGACATCGAACACACGTTGCCTCAGGTTCGCCTAGTGTTTTAGGGTTTTTTCACCGAGGAAACCCTAGAAAATGCATAAAATGTCAGAACTCGATGAAATATATTATGGATGCTTGGCATGGTGATGCTAGTGTGTGGAAAAAATTGGGTCTATTTTAATGATGTGAAATAAAGGATCTTTGAACATGGTGTGCTTCAGGCCATGCATGAATTGACAATAAACTTTTCCAGCATGTGGGCATGTCCATGGCAGGCCTCTGTGCAAAATTTGAAGGAATTTGAACACCGAACGCATGTTGCGTTGCGTTCGGCTAGTGTTTTAGATTTTTTTTCACCGAAAAAACCCTAGAAAATGCATAAAATGTCAATGAAATTTATCATGGATGGTTGGCATGGTGATGCTAGCGCGTGGGAAAAATTCGGGTCATTTATTGTTGTGGAAAAAAGTGCAGCCAGACTTACCCTACCGGCCTACCCTATCCACCACCATTGAACATGGTGTGCTTCTTGGCATGTATGAAATGAAACCAAATTTCGCATGCATGTGGGCATACTCATGGAAGGCCTCCATGCAAAATTTGAAGGAATTCGGACATCGAATGCACGTTGTGTCACGTTCAGTTAGTATTTTAGGGTCTTTTGACCAGGAACACTCTAGAAAATGCATAAATTGTCAGAATTCAATGAAATTTCTCATGGATGCAGGCATGGTGATGCTAGTGTGTGGAAATTTTTGGGTCCATCATATTGATGTGAGAATTTTTTTTAAAAAAGAAAAGGAACAAAAAACGATTTTTTTTTGAAAAAGAAACAAAAACTGGTCACTTGTTGATATATTTCATTTTTATTTTCCTATTTAATAGATGTTCAGAAATTTTTTAAGTGTTCTTTTTTTATGTGAGCATGTTTCTATTTAAACGAACAATTTTTCTATTTAATAGATGTTCAAAAATTTAGTTATATTGATGTGAGCATTTTTCTATTTAAACGAACAAATTTTTTGATACATTTGTACAATTTTTTTTAAAAAATAAAATATTTTACTTTATGAATAGAATTTGAAAAGCGAACATTTTTTTGAAAATTTGAACAAAATTTTATAATTGTGACCATTTTTTAAAAGTAAAAAAACAAATAAAAAAAAATTAAAGGAAATAGTGATAAAAGGACCGGTTCAACAATGGGCTGGCCCAGCCGCAAACTGATGTAGAAGAAAACAAAAAAAGAAGTAAATGGGCACAAGCATTAGAATGTCGTAGTTGGTTATTGTGGTTCTCTTTTTTGAAGTGTGATAAGTAGTGGGTATAATGGCTCACAAGTGTCATATATGCAGATGGCTATACGAACAATGCATGTATTATTCAATATTTAGAAATCACCATTTTGTCATTTTTTTATAGCTCACATGTTTACTTATTTTATCACCAAAATATACATGCATATGATCATGTAGAATTAATTTCGGATTCTTTTGGAACTTTAAATGTGAATTTTAAACTATTTAAAATAAGGTGCTCCAATGCAGCCATGCTTAAAAAATCCACGCTCGTGATTTTACCTGCTTCAAACCTTCCCACAAAGGCGAGTCATACGGCTTTGCCACGCTTGAGACAAAGGTGATAAAGGTAATTTACATACAAGGGCACAAAAAGAACTGGCTGGAACTTTTTTGAACAATTACCAAGCCTTGAATACAGGAGAAAGAGAGACCAAAACCTTTAGAGCAATGCAACTACCGCAGCTTCAGACAGCTAGGAACATGAAGAACAAAGCAAACACATTCTTACATAACTAAACCCCTTGCAGAATTAATCAGGACTAGCAACTCTTTTCATAGCTGCAGAGGCAACATTCACTATCATGAGAAGGTTTCCGGCAGAGGCCTGCCTTGTAGGAATGCCCTGATAAGCACAAGAGAGCGTTCGGGCTGCGAGAATGGCGCCTCATGTGAGGCCCCTCTGATGGTGGCGAAGGAGAGCTTGTTACCGTATACCTGAGTCCACCCACCAACCTGCAGATGAAGATCGTTCAGAACTGGAAAAAATTGCTACATAACTTGCTCTTCAGTTTGCACGGTATGTTTGTGTTGTCACCTGCTTCCCTTCGAACCAAACTCGATACGGAATGCTCGTCTTGAGGCCTAGATCGCGCGCTAGATTCTGCACTAGTGTCCTGCTACCCGTTAGAGGGATCACCGAGTCTTGATCGCCACTGAATTTACAAGCAAACAAATGCTACATGTTACATCATTTAAGCCTGAGCTTCATGCGTCCCAAAGTTGAGACTTGAGAGGATCGTCCGAAGGAAAAGGTTCTGGTGCAAATTTGTACCATGATATAAAGCTGGCAAAGTACAATGTTCCAAAACCTTATGTCAAGTCCCAATTCTATATGCTTTTCCATCCTTTTATTTTATTTTTACAGTAATGCTACACACCTGATTCTTCACCTTCATTGATTTCTTAATTAGCGCCCCACAAAGAAAGTTCCAGTATTTTAATACCATGGCTAAAGGCAGTGAAACACAAGGCTTTGTAATCCTTTTTGTTTTCTATCAAGATATTCCTGACCTTTATGATGCATATGAGGAAAAAAAAAACTACTCTTTTGATCATTTATCATTCTATACCTGTAAACTAGTACTCTGATGCCGGAGTTGACCAGTGATCCCACTATGTTGATTGTTGGAATCTGCAAGTTGAGGAGCTCATACTCAAGAACACTGTAACAAAACAGAAAAATATAACAAACTATAGTCAGATATAACAGACACATATACATAAAGTACCTGTATGCATATACGTACTTATTAATCTGTTTATTTCTCGAAAGGTCACAATTTATTTAAAATATGTTAAATTAGTCTGTAGATTAAATACCTGCTGCAAACTGCCCATTTTTTTACGCCGATGAGCTTCGCATGGAGCGCTTCCTGGACATCCTTCCTGTTCAAGTAGTTTACCGTCTCGTCCTCCACACAGACGTCGATGCGGTGCCCAACACGCTTCTGCACAACACACCCACAGTTTTGCTACATCAGACAAGAGATAGCTGCCTTCTCTCTCACAAAAAAGATAAGAGATAGCTACTCTATGATACTGATTCTGATCAGTTTGTGACTATGAGCATACATGGGGGGAGAGGATCATTGACTGAGAGAGCACTGAAGACAAGCAGACGTCGAGGGTAACATCGTACTTGTCAACGAACCGGCTAGTCTCTCGGGTTACTTGGTTCATCACCCTCGCGCAAAGCGGGCTAAGCGCTCCACCATAGTACTCGCTGACGTAGCGGGAGTAGTTGCAAACAGACGTGAAAATCCTGTATGTTGAGTCTGAAATGAGGCCATGAGACCAGAAGTACTCTGCCCTCGAGTTGAAGTCAGTGGTGAAATGAAGAACAGGATTGCCCAACTACACCAACAACAAAAATGTTTCAGTCAGAAACAGAAAAATGCATCAACACTGAATCAGTTTATTCTGATTGAGGTTTTCCTTACAGCAAGTCCTTTGAGGTTGAAGATGTTGTCCTTCTTATTGAACTCAACCATGACCTCGGCAAGTTGTGGAATGTAGTGCCCTGCCACATGCAAAGAATATCTGAAGATTTAGAGATTTCACTTTTTATTAATAAGACTGTAAATGAAGGTGTACATATTTATGTACCGGCATAACTCTCTCCAGAAATGTATAGCTCTCTGCCCTTGTACTGTGGGAACTTTTCAAGCCACCTTTGCATGAACACCATATTGTCCATTGCTTTATTCATTCAGTAAAGAAATGTCAGTGCCCATCATAATTCCCACTCAAGGGCTTAACACTTGCTGATAAAACAGAAACCCAACTGCTAAGAAAGTGGTAAGAACTTATTTCCTACAAATGGTGTATCTACGAAAAGGCAGTCATCTATATATCCAGTAAGAAAACAGCAACATTCAGACAGATGCAAGAAAACTTTCAATCATAAACCTCAGTAGTCAGCACTCCTACCTGTCATGTTGTCATTCACACCCTGGTAGTAGGCAGCATCAGCAGAGTAGGAGAAGCCAACACCAGCTGGTGTCTCCAGGTAAATCACATTAGCTTCTGCACAACACAAGAGCACCAAAACAGTGAGGCACGTGGCAACTTTATTGGGCCAACAAAAGGCTCGTGAATTGGAATTAGCATGCAGAGTTGCAGAAAAGGCAGATAGGCAGCACTCATTGGCCTCACACGCACCTTTGTTCCAGCTGTACTCATTCCTCACCAGCGCCTGCCCGCTGGGCCTGAAAGGGCCGTTCTCTGAGAAGGCCCCTACACCAAGTGAAGAACACCCAGGTCCTAAACAAGAAAACCGTCGAACCAATGATATCTCCAGAAATGAATGCAGGACCAGAGTTCGGATCACATTCTGGTTTGACAGCCAAAGAAGAAAATATGAAAGGAAAAAAAAATCTACTCCATTAGAGCACGCATTTAACTTGATTGCAAGCAAGCAGGGAGCAAGATGCACCATGAAAGCAAAAGAGTTGAGAGAATGAATGCCATGGCATAAGATGCACCAGGAACACTCACCTCCGTTGAGCCAGAGCACGAGGGGCTTGGTGGCGGGATCAAGCTCCGCCTCCACGAAGTAGTAGAAGAGAGCCCTGCTCCCCTTGCCGTCCACCTCGACGTAGCCCGAGTACTGACCGAAGTTCACCTCGGGCTGCCCAGGGAGCCTCGTGATCCTGCCTCCGCCTCCTCCTCCTCCTCCATTGCAAGAACCCAGATGACAAAGTGAAGCAATGAGTAGCAGCACCGCCATGGCCAATGGCCTGCAGCGGCACACTAGAGCCGGCATTGCCTTCAAGGGGTTTGGCTGGAGAAAGGAGAGGGAGGAGCTGGCTGGAGTAAGAGGGGATTGGACGGCGAGGGAGGGAGTGAGGAGGAGGAGGCAGGAGAGTCAAGTCTGGTCTTTTTGCCTCGAGAGGAGAGCGATGGAGGAGATGAAAAATAATCAAAAGACGAATGATTCAGTGGGAGGAGCAGGGGGGAGAGAGTGGAACTGGCAGATGCAGCAGCGAGACCTCTGTCTGCTTGGAGCACGCGCTCGAGCTCGAATATATAGGGGATAAAAGGTACGCTGGCAGTACTTCATTAATTATGCATGTTTTCTGGTAGTACTTGACCTAAGATTGCACTATGAGATTAGCATTAGCATTAGCATTTCAGGAAGATAAGCTCCTTTGGATCTTGTCTCCACTGTTAGCGGGTGATCGACGCAAGAGAAATCCACTGCACATTTGTGCTTACTATATTCGTCTAAAAGGACTGCACCATGTGCATTGTCGGGACAAACAACACGCTGACAAGACAGCGCGTGACCAGGTAGCCACTAGGCACACGCTATAATAATTGTACTATGTAATACCTTTTCTCATTAAAAATGCTTACAGAAGTAGTATATACTGCTAGATACTAGTATTACACCAGCAACAAAGCAAATAATAATCTGTTTGCAAACTTGACACTCGTCACATCTATCTACGCAATACAACATCAAACTGATAAGAATGCTGCAGCTCAAAATTAACCTCGGGAACATGAACGGAAACCAATAATGCAACGGGCCACGTGACACGAGAGAGAACGGGGGGAGGGAGGGACAAGATGGACCCAAGGGCAAAAGCCTTTCCCGCATTACAAAAGGTTGGCTTTTTAGCCGGGCTTCCACAGTGCCGCTCTTTTTAAACTGCTGTCTTGTGCAAAGATGGCGGACGATGAGGAAGAGGTTCGTTCATGTGGCGATTTCTTTTATGCTCGAAAACATTCGCTTGCTTTTGGATTTATGCAGGCCTCGGTCTCGGTATACGGTTATCGGAGGAACAGGTCAGGGTGACTGGTCGCTTTACGAGGGGATAAAAGGCCGTGTGGTTGTTATGATCTCTAGCCTCTGTCCAATGCAGGTGTGTTGGTACTCTTACTTGGGGGTGTGCCGCTCGCCTGCAACGGCTAATTTTATAATTCGGGAGGAGGGAGATGCCACCCGAAACACTGTTGAGTGAGTGAAGCATAGGCTCGTCTATCAAGGCGTCACGAGTCACTAGCGGACGCGCGCGCCGCGCGGTCGATGCAGGGGCCCGGCACAGGCCTCAGAGCATCTACATCTACAGCGAGACGTAGCTATTCCGGCTCCTGTACGCCCACGGCGGTGCACCTCAAACCCGGTCATCAATCCTCAACTCTCACGCCCACAGCGGTCCTCCAAATCCGTACTATCCATACAACGCTGAAATAAGCTACTAGATCGTTCATGAAATTTTGAAACATATAGTAGAACAAACGGACATAAACAAACCGGCAGTTAATCCGGACCAAAATACATAGTTTGAACATCACATTTCAGCGGGCAAACATAAAAAGATTTAAGCTAAATTTATTACTCCCTCTCTCTCAGTTTATAAGACGTGCGCGTACCACTAGATCGTCAATTTGACCAACCTAATAGAAGTCATATATTACAATCTAGGGGTACGCACATGACTTGTAAACTAAAACGGAGGGAATAGATACGCAAATGGAGATGGAGAGGGTCAAGGAATTCACCACTTTCTCACCGGTCCTTTGCCCTTGCGGCCAGAGCGACTGTAGCCCTCTGTGTAGGCGTCGACGGTGTGAAGGGAGGAGGGGGGGGGGGGGGGGGTCATTAGAGCCGCATGTGACGTCAGAGAAAACATCACACCTTTTCCTTGATTTTTCCATCATGTGTGAAAACAAAAACATTCTAAATATGCCATGTGACCAGTGCAAACTCTTGTAAAATTGTCATGTGTTAAAAAAATAAAGACATGTAGTTGCAGTCGGGGCAACACTTGCAGTTGTGTGTCTAGTGGCAGACATGCAACTGCACTCTCCCACCCGATAAATGGCGTGTTTGGATGGGTGCGTCGCACCTGTATCGCACCTAGCGTGCAAAATCCAAGGTGTTTGGTATCCCGCACGGCCTTCTCAGCCTGGCCCGCCAGATGCAAAATAGGCCCTCTCAGCGAGGCCGAGGGAAACGTGAGAATCGGGCGTATCCCCGCAGCCAGGCTCGCCCATGCATCCGCCCTCTCTCTCTCTCTCTCTCTCTCTCTCTCTCTTATATATATATATATATATATATATATATATATATATATATATATATATATCTCACGCTTCAGATCCGATCGAGCACAGGAACCCACACCGCCGCCGCCGCCGTCTGAACCCCCTCGTCCGCCACAGGTGTGAATTCCCTCACCGGAGATCGAATCGGCCTGCACTCCTCCAAGCCCACGTCGTGGCCTCACCGCCATGCTTCGACATCCCCGGGTTCCGCCGCCGCCGAACTATGCCATCACCGCGTGCACGCGCGCCTGCGGACGAGCTCGCCATGCTGCCCGCCTCCCATCGAGATGACAAAGGGCGACGGGAGGGAAGCAACTGCGCGTCACGGGCCGCAACTGGCGTCGTGTTTCTCCCCTTTTTTCCCTCAAGCCGAGCCACCGCCGCCAAGGCAGTTGGAATCGAATCTCCGCCACCGGCATCGACTCCCGGTTGTTGTCTCCCCTTCATTTTGTTGGTGTCGCAGCCATCTAATCTATCTAAGTGGAATGGTCAAATTGGTGAAAATGTTTTGATTGTTTTGGTTCAGATTTTAGTTCACAGAATGAATCTCAAACGTAGCCTACCAAACAACATCTATGGTATATAGCATCTCTCATGCATCCATATCATACGGTCCACCAAACACACATCTTACCTCATCTTTGCATCAACTCAACCATGCCAAGCTCACCCAGGATTCCCCATGCGATGCAGGCTGCAGCCATCCGGGCAACCAAACACACCCAAAAAAAACACGAAGTTGCAATCACATTTTTTTGAGGGATTGCAATCACATTGAAAACATGCAGTTGCAGTAAGGGGTGACACTCGCAGTTGTGTGCCTAGTGGCAAACATTCTACCACCCCGACAAGATACCAAGTTGCAATCGCATTGAAGACATGCAGTTGCAGTCGGGTGGGGGGGGGGACACTCCTAGTTGTGTGCCTAGTGGCAGACTTGGAACTGCCCCTCCCCCGATAAAACACCACTAAGTTGCGGACGGGTTGTAGACATGCAGTTGTTGTCGGGGGCAACACTTGCTGTTGCGTTCTCTGTGGTAGACATGCAACCACCCCTTCCCTCGCAAAACACCACTAGGTTGCAGTTGCGTGCCTAGTGGCAGACATTCACCCTACTCCCCCACTGGAAAAAACCCACTAGGTTGCAGTCGTGTTGACGATGTGCAGTTGCAGTGGGAGGAGACACTTGTAGTTGCATGCATAGTGTGACGCCCTCGATTCAATCATACACTAATCATACACGCAAATGTGTACGATCAAGATCAGGGACTCGGGGAAAGATATCACAACACAACTCTAGACACAAATTAAAGTCATACAAGGTTTACATTGGGCCTCGAGGGCTCGAATACAATCGAGTCAGCGGAAGCAACAATATCTGAGTACAGACATAAGTTAAACAAGTTTTCCCAGAGATCCTTTCTCGACTCCCCGTGAGAAAGCAATCCTGGAGCCATCATATCCATCTGACAACTCCAGTATCATGTTCTAGTTGTATCGATCGGGATACAACTCCAAGTCGTCCTGTTACCGTGGACACGACTATTCGAATAAATTAACTTCCCTACAGGAGTGCACCACATTTCCCAACACGCCCGATCACTTTTCCCGGACACATTTTCCTTGGTCATGCCCGGCCTTGGAAAATCAACACGTCGTAGCCCTACCTAGACTCGACAGAGAGGCCAGCACGTCGTTCTAAATCCTAAGCGTGTAGGGGTCTTGGGCCCATCGCACTTTGCACTCCCGCACGTTGCGAGTGCGGCCGGTGTCAGTCCTGGCAACCTCCTTATACAAGGCAGGTGCTTACGCGGGCCACCTGGGCGCGCGCCGCTCATTCGCTGACGTCTGGAGAGTTTCGGCTGATACATACGATGTCGAGTGCCCATATCTGTTCCGCGTGGTGGTTAGTGCGTATAGGCCAGTGGCTAACTCAGATCAAATACCCAAACTGTTTGTGTCTTGGGAGCGCAAGGTGACGAGCAGAGACTCACAGTCATGTGACCCCGTCGCCCTGTCTCGTGGACTTACGGCAAGGGCCCAGAATGCCTGGCCGTTCCATGTAGAAATCTCGTGGGCACCCTCCAGGTCAACCCGACTACACATCAACTCGCGGGTACCTGCTACCTCTTGAGCTTGCATTGGTTTTTTCCTTGAAGAGGAAAGGGTGATGCAGCAAAGTAGAGTAAGTATTCCCCTCAGTTTTGAGAACCAAGGTATCAATCCAGTAGGAGACAACGCACAAGTCACCGAATACCTGTACAAACAAACACTAACTTGCACCCAACACAATAAAGGGGTTGTCAATCCCATCACGGTTATTTGCAAAGTGAGGTATGATAGAGATGGATAAACAGTAAAGTAATAATTTTGGTATTTTTGATTTATAGAACGGAAAGTAAAAGATTGCAAAATAATGGAACGACGATAGAAATTGGCACGTTGATGGGAAACTAATATGATGTAAAATAGACCCAGGGGTCATAGGTTTCACAATAGGCTTCTCTCACGATAGAAATTATTATGGTGGGTGAACAAATTACTTCCGAGCAATTGATAGAAAAAACGCAAAGTTATGACGATATCTAAGGCAATGATCATGAATATAGGCATCACGTCCGTGTCAAGTAGACCGAAAAGATTCTGCATCTACTACTATTACTCCACATATCGACCACTATCCAGCATGCATCTAGAGTATTAAGTTCATAAAGAACGGAGTAATGCCTTAAGCAAGATGACATGATGTAGAGGAATTAACTCAAGCATTATGATAAAAAAACCATCTTTTATCCTCAATGGCAACAATACAATACATGTCATTTCCCCTTCTGTCACTGGGATCGAGCACCGCAAGATTGAACCCAAAGCTAAGCACTTCTCCCATTGCAAGAAAAACTAATCTAGTTGGCCAAACCAAATCAATAGTCCGAAGAGGCTTGCAAAGATATCAAATCATGCATATAAGAATTCAGAGAAGATTCAAATAATATTCATAGATAAGATGATCATAAATCCACAATTCATGGGATCTCGGCAAACACACCACAAAAGAGTATTACATCAAATAGATCTCCAAGAACATCGAGGAGAACTTTGTATTGAGAATCAAAGAGAGAGAAGAAGCCATCTAGCTACTAGCTATGGACCCGTAGGTCTGTGGTAAACTACTCATGCTTCATCGGAGAGGCAATGATGTTGATGTAGAAGCCCTCCGTGATCGAATCCCCCTCCGGCTGGACGCCGGAAAAGGCCCCTAGATGGGATCTCATGGGTACAGAAGCTTGCGGCGGTGGAAAAGTGGTTTCGTGGATCCCCTAAAAGTTTATTTGAGAATATATAGGAGGAAGATCTAGGTCAGGGGGTCACCAAGGGGCCCACAAGGTCCGGGGGCGCGCCCTACCCCCTGGGCGCGCCCTCCACCCTTGTGGCCGCCTCGTGGCTCTTCTGACTTGCACTCCAAGTCTCCCGGGTTTCTTCTGGTCAAAGAAAAATCATCGCGAAAGTTTTATTCCTTTTGGACTCTATTTGGTATTCCTTTTCTGCGAAACTCTAAAATAAGGAAAAAACAGGAACTGGCACTTGGCTCTAGGTTAATAGGTTAGTCCCAAAAATCATATAAAGTAGCATATTAATGCATATAAAACATCCAAAATAGATAATATAATAGCATGGAATAATAAAAAATTATAGATACGTTGGAGACATATCAAGCATCCCCAAGGTTAATTCCTGCTCGTCCTTGAGTAGGTAAATGATAAAAATGGATTTTTTGATGTGGAATGCTACCTAACATATTTATCCATGCAATTCTCTTTATTGTGGCGTGAATGTTCAGATCCGTAAGATTCAAAACAAAAGTTTAATATTAACATAAAAACAATAATACTTCAAGCATACTAACAAAATAATTATGTCTTCTCAAAATAACATGGCCAAAGAAAGCTTATCCCTACAAAATCATATAGTATGGCTATGGTCCATTTTCATCACACAAAACATTAAAATCATGCACAACCCCAATGACAAGACAAGCAATTGTTTCATACTTTTGATGTTCTCAAACCTTTTCAACTTTCACGCAATACATGAGCGTGAGCCATGGACATAGAACTATGGGTGGAATAGAAGGTGGTTGTGGAGAAGACAAAAAGAGTGAGATAGTCTCACATCAACTAGGCATATCAGTGGGATATGGAGATGCCCATTAATAAATATCAACGTAAGTGAGTAGGAATTGTCATGCAAAGGATGCACTAGACCTATAAGTTTATGAAAGCTCAAAAAGAAAACTAAGTGGGTGTGCATCCAATTTGCTTGCTCATGAAGACCTATGGCAATTTGAGGAAGCCCATTGTTGGAATATACAAGCCAAGTTCTATAATGAAAAATTCCCACTAGTATATGAAAGTGACTGTCGGTGTCAAAACCGGCAGATCTCGGGTAGGGGGTCCCGAACTGTGCGTCTAAGATCAATGGTAATAGGAGACAGGGGACACAATGTTTACCCAGGTTTGGGACCTCTCTATGGAGGTAATACCCTACTTCCTGCTTGATTGATCTTGATGAATATGAGTATTACAAGAGTTGATCTACCACGAGATCGTAATGGCTAAAACCCTGGAAGTCTAGCCTGTATGATTATGATGATTATTGTCCCTATGGACTAAACCCTCTGGTTTATATAGACACGGAGGGGACTAGGGATGTATAAAGTCGGTTACAGAGAAAGGAATCTTCATATTCGGACGCCAAGATTGCCTTCCACGCTAAGGAGAGTCCCATCCGGACACGGGTGAGAGTCTTTGGTCTTGTATCTTCACAGCCCATCAGTCTGGCCCATGTCAAACAGTCCGGACGCCCGAGGACCCCTTAGTCCAGGACTCCCTCAGTAGCCCCCGAACCAGGCTTTCAATGACGATGTGTCCGACACGCAGATTGTCTTCGGCATTGCAAGGCGGGTTCCTCTTCCGATGTCTTCAAAGAGTTGTATTCGGCCTTCCATTTAGTGTCGTACCCATCGGCTTCTATGCATCCATGGCTTCAGCTTCCACATGTCGAGCGAATACGAGAGGTCAGGGTATTTTTTGCACATAACACCCCGGCCATGTAGGAAAAGTGTCTATTTAAAGAGATTGGATCTCAGATCCATTCCACAGTACACGGAAAAATCTCAGCTTGCTAGAAGAAACCACTCCAACATGCCAGTGCTCCCAGTTCTTCCTCTCGTCCCCACGGCTCCGAAAAAGGCGATTGGGAGAGATGTTCCGTATCCAATGGCCAGCTAGTGAAGCTGCAGACACAGGGATTTCTTCCCCCTGCGGATCTAGTCCCCGTTCGAGCAGGATTGACTTCCTTCAACGGCGGGGCTCAAGCGGAGAATTTCCCCAATCCATCCAGGGGGGACGAGTGTGCTTCGTTCCCTACTTGCTAAGAGGCGTCGGATTTCCAATTCACCCGTTCCTCCAAGGACTTCTGGAGTATTATGGCCT
Organism: Triticum aestivum; assembly: GCF_018294505.1. Lineage (NCBI taxonomy): Eukaryota > Viridiplantae > Streptophyta > Magnoliopsida > Poales > Poaceae > Triticum > Triticum aestivum. The sequence goes on along the minus strand of NC_057810.1, from coordinate 263,855,870 downwards.
CCAACTGCACAATTTCACTCCTGCCTCCATCCTGCACATTGTGGGCTACGTTGTTGTTCGTGAGCTATTCCTGGGTTGTGAGGCCCATTTTGAATTATGGAGGAAACTATTCTGCCTCGTCCCTCGTAACCAAGAGGGATCAATATTTGAAGTGGGTGGAGCCGAGGTATGGCGCATTGCCGAGACCGGATACCTGTCCGGCACGACGAAGAAGGCATCCGGAGAGTGGCCTTCCGAGTGGTTCTTTATTGAGGATGTCGCCCTTCCCGACCCAGTCCGAATGGGTCTTCCTAAGTTTTCAACTGCTCCATTGAAGAAACGCCACAGCTGGCGCCCTCGGAGCCTCGAGGAGGAAGATAGCACGGAAGTCCGCCAATTGATGGGCAAGATAAAGGCACTCGCCCAGTCCGGAGTAACAATAGTCGAGGTAATGGCGACTTCCATAGTGGGGTTCAGCCACTCCAATACAGAGGGCTTCCCATGTGCCACTATAATGGGGAAGATGACGCCTCCCGCTGCGTTCGGAAGGGTCCGGACACCCCTGCCGCTTTGGCCAAAATATTGGCCGAACTGTACAAAGGTGAGATAAAGGAATTCATGCGTATTAAGCATCGAGATGGATTTTCCATGTACAGTCCTCCTAGCTGGGTGAGTTCTAATCCCACTACTTTACTCAATCCTCTCCTTGAGTCACTTTTAATGGACATTAACTCATCCATTTGTAACAGGAATGGCGAAAGGTTACCAAGGGGATCCATAGCCCCGCCTGTCAGTGTCAAAACTGGCGGATCTCGGGTAGGGGTTCCCGATCTGTGCGTCTAAGGCTAATGGTAACAGGAGGCAAGGGACACGATGTTTTACCCAGGTTCAGGCCCTCTCGAGGGAGGTAAAGCCCTACTTCCTGCTTGATTGATCTTGATGATATGAGTATTACAAGAGTTGATCTACCACGAGATCGTAGAGGCTAAACCCTAGAAGCTAGCCTATGATGATTATGATTGTCCATCTAAGGACTAAACCCTCCGTTTTATATAGACACCAAAGGGGGCTAGGGTTTACATAGAGTCGGCTACAAAGAAGGAAATCTAATATCCGGATCGCCAAGCTTGTCTTCCACGCAAAGGAGAGTCCCATCCGGACACGGGACAAAGTCTTGAGTCTTGTATCTTCATGGTCCAACAGTCTGGCCAAAGTATATAGTCCGGCTGTCCGGATACCCCCTAATCCAGGACTCCCTCAGTAGCCCCTGAACTAGGCTTCAATGACGATGAGTCCGACGCGTAGATTGTCTTAGGCATTGCAAGGCGGGTTCCATCTCTGAATACTCCAAAGTAAACCTCAAACACTTAAATCATGTCCAACTCTGCAAGGCGATTTTTACATGCCATCGTAGAGAGAATGATTTTCCACAAACCTAATCTGCCGACAACTTTAGACAATGTGGCATCACACCATGGTCAAGTCATTTTTCGAGCCGTTTCCACACAGCTAGCCACCACACATATTGCGAGGTGGTTTCCTCGGCACGTCTTGTTGAAGCAGAGATCGTGTCCCCTTATGACAGGATCTTCATCAATATGGGCATGGGTAACTCAACCGTGGCGCTTGGAAAATAAGCGATTTCCTCAGGCAAGCGGGGAGGCGCACCGTTTCCGCCACCTCTATAAAGGGATAAGGATCTCCCATTTTTACCCACTCCTTCTTCTTCCCTCGTTCACCCATTCTCGCACCCCAGAGCTCCAGCGCCCTAGTTCTCGACTTCTCCGCACAACCAAACATGTCCGGAGTAGGAGGCAAGTGGGTGGCTTCTTCCGCCAAGGAGGAGCATATTACGAAGCTCCGGGCGGCCGGATACTTAGCTGTAGATATCGCGCACCGGCTGCCGGACGCAGGGCAGATCGTTCCAACTCCGGGACCCCATGAGAGGGTCATGTTCCTTGCCCATTTCGTCCGTGGACTGGGATTTCCATTTCACCCGTTTGTCCGCGGGCTCATGTTTTACTATGGGCTGGACTTCCATGACCTAGCCCCAAACTTTGTCCTCAACACCTCAGCATTTATCGTCGTGTGCGAGGCCTTCCTCTGCATCAAGCCCCACTTCGGCATGTGGCTACGTATCTTTTGCGTGAAGCTAAAGATTGTGAGCGGCCAACAAGCGGAGTGCGGAGGCGCCATGGTGGGCAGGATGCCCAATGTTACCTGGCTCGAAGGCTCTTTCGTGGAGACCGTGAAAGGGTGGCAATCGGGGTGGTTCTATATCACCGAGCCACGCGACGCCAACTGGGCGGCGGCCCCCGAATTCCGATCCGGAATTCCCATGCGGCTCAGTTCCTGGGAAAAGAAAGGCCTGGCCTGGGGCGAACCTGCGGAGCTGACATGACTTCAGAACTGCATTCAAGATATGATAGGATAGCCAAGAAGATCAAACTTGTCAACATAGTCCAGGTCATGCTCTTCCGCCGAATCCTTCCATGCCAAAGACGGGCATTCAATCTGTGGGAGTTCGTTCCGACCAAACACCAGACACTTCAAGAGCTTTACGGCACGACGCACAAGGACGCTTGGAAGGTGCTATTCAAGGCCTCTGAAATACCTCCTCCCACATCTGAGGACCGCGGACTCCACGCCACGCGGCTCCCTCGTCCGGTGAGTTCTCTGATCATCACAAGGTGTACCTTCCCCAACATACTCATGGGAGGATTTTAAGTCATCATGTTTATTTAACTAGGATTACGTGGTGACGGTGGAGCGGGTTGACTGTCTGGCTCCACTACCGGAAGATCCAGCTACCGCTCTCCCAACGGAGATGCTAGTCCCGGCGCCTTACAAGGTGCCGGAAAAGAAGGCCGAGAAGAAGGTCCCGGGGACCAGGAAGGGTCTCCGGCGTAAGGTTGTACCAGACGCCTCATCCGAAGACGATGAGGCATGCTCCTCCCACGAAGCGGAGGAGGAAAAGGAAAGGGCCGCCCCATCCGGGGAGGCCGAAGGGCCTAATAGGGCGGCCCAGGGGACCAGGAAGGGTCCCCGGCGCAAGGCCATCATAGACTCGTCGTCCGAGGACGACGAGGAAGATTCCTCCCGCGGAGGCGGGGGGAAACACAAGGAAATTCCACCTCCCCACACTGGGGAGGAGAAGAAAAGGAAAGCCGCCCCGCAGGAGGAGGCTAGGACGCCCAAGAAGGGAAAGGCGTCCCTTCCGGATCACTCCACCACGGCCGCCTACAGCGAGGAGGAGTGGCTGCCCAGGGGCAAGCCCCTAGTAAGATCGTAAGTATCCGCACTCTATTGTACTTTAGTGCGACTTAGCTTCATAGTTTGTTATAACACCGAACACGTATGTGCAGTCCGGCCAGGGCCCATCCCGAGGTATCCTCTTCGGATGGGTCTTTGAGCGATTCGGCGATGAATTCGCTCCCGAAGGCCACTTCCCCTCGTCCTGCAGATGACATGGAGGTGTGGTCCCAAAGGGTACCAGAGCAGGGGGAGGCGGATTTGGAGACGCCCCAAGGCGGGATTCCAGACGCCGGGCACAAGGGGAGTAAGATCCCCACAGATTGTGCTGACAAGAGCCGCAGCAAGTCGGGCTCCCAGCCGGACACTATACCGGAACCTCCAAAGGTTCCGGATTCGGGTAGGCAGCCCCTTGTTAAGGAGGGCGAGCTGGCCGTGCTGATGACTTCCGTAACGCTAGAGGCGTCAGATAGTCTGCTGGAAGTGCTTCGCGGCGCCTCCATGGATGAACAACACCATACTCTTATGAGTGCGGTGATTCAGAAGGTTCCGTCCGCCAAAAGCGGATTGACCGAAGCCTGCATCAACCTCTTGACAGGCTTTGAGGTAAGTAATCAAAAGTGTGTGAAATTATCACCCGATAGACAGTAGCCCCTGATACTCTGTTTGGTGTTCGGAAAGAAAAGTCAAACAGAGGTTCAACTTTAAACCGCAGGAGTCTAACAGTAGGTGCCTATGTGAATAAGCAGGCAGTGCTGCTTGCCGCCGCTGCCTGCACGGCCGAGGTCACCGGTCTCAAGCGGGACCTTGAGCAGGACGAAGAGGAGCTGAGCCTCACAAAGAGGTAGCTCGAAGAGAACAAAGGTGAGTAATACCCCATTCACATATCATATAGAGGAGAAAAAATTGGTGACGCTAACAAAAAGTGTCATGATTTTGTAATAGGGGCCACGACCAAAGTGGCAGCCCTGAAGAAAGCGCTATCTGAGGCCGAAGATAAGGCGGCCACGGAGCACATTGAGCGTGAGAAGCAAGATGCTAGGGTGGGTGAGGTACAGCAAGAGCTCCAGGAGCTCGGCAAGAAGTTCGAGTCCCTGGAGCATGACTTCAAGACGAAAGAGCCTGAGCTTGCGAAGGCCCTTTTGAGCATGAAAGACGCCAAGGCCGAAGCCCAAAAGGCCGAGCAGGAAATCCAGGCGGCCAAGAAGATAGCGGCGGGTAAGGCATTCATTATGCAAAGCAAGCATGTGGAGGAGACATTTCTTTTACTTACCCGAATTCGGAGCTCGCCAGGGGCATTCGCAGATCTGCCACGCGGCGTATCGGATGCCACGGAGTTCTACCGTGCCAAAGAGGGGAGCTCGACAGAGAAGCTGTTCTGGTCCCAGTATGCTGGAGCCGAACACCCGATGCCTCTGAGTGACCAATTGAAGCAATTGGTGGAACTCCATAGGGCGGCCAAAGTGGCCATGAAGGACTTCATAGTCCGGATGTGGCCCGGTGAGCCCCTGCCTGCCAGCTACTTCGGCCTTATAAAGCAGATGGTAAATGCCTGTCCGCGGCTTGAAGTTATCAAGTGATCCGTTTTGCATTGAGGGTGCCCGCCGGGCCTTTGCCCGTGCGAAGATGCATTGGGCCAAGCTGGATGCAGAGAAGCTGGTGAAGGATGGACCGCCGAAGGGCAAGGCGCATCGCTACCCTGAGAAATATTATGATGGCGTGACGAAAGGCACTCGTCTCGTGGCCGATGAATGTACCAAGGACACAATCTTTGAGTGAATATACTCCTATCGTTTTTGTAATATGAAAACGAGTTTGTTTGCGCTATATAGCGCTTTGTTGATTTAAAATATTACCTTCTATGCGACTGTTTTATAAAATTCTGAAAGTAGGCCAGTCGTCGGCTTCCGCCCCCACGTAACTAGTACTGGGTGTTCGTGGAAAACCCAAACACTCTTTATCCAAATTGTTGGTCCCTGAAGGAGGTGTTTGGCACAACGAACAAGGCAATCGGACTATGCGGCTTTATAACTCTCACTTAGCCATAGAAGTTTACAATTTTAAATTTCGGCAAAGCCCCTAGAATTCGGAAAGCCTAATTGGGGCGCTATATACGCCTAAATCGGACAAGGCCGATTCCTCGCCTAAAGTGGAAAAAATCTTGGATTTTAAGACTTCTCGAACATGGACCAGCTCTTACCGCATCATGACAGTCAGTTTTCGGCTTTCTCTACTGAGGTGCTCGTCCGGAAGAACCGGGACACAATCGCAGTAGTTCTCCCTGCGCTACCTTAGCCGATCTAATGGAACGGAAGGTACCAAAACAAGGGAGCCGGGCAAACCCAACTATTGACCCAAGACATGATTCAGAGCTGATGCATATAATGCTATAAGTTTGGGGTGCTGCACTGTCGAAAGTGTTCGGACTTATCTTGCCGTGTTAAGGGGCGCCATGGGAAGCCCCTGGCAAACTGATCGTACCAAAGTGTACGAATTCAATATTAAATAAACATTTTTAGGAAAAATGTGAAGATAGGAATAATAAGCTGACGCTATATATTATCTCCCATTGATAAATAATACGTCCAAGCGTATCTTTACAATTAATGCGTTGAGCAGAAGTAAAGAGGACTATTTGACATGTCCTATCCAAGGGCGGGCTGCATGTAGGTATATAAAACAGGTATAACGATCATTGACAGATACCACCTGGGTATTCCCTTTGTGTGCAAAGCCTTTTGCCTCCTTGGTTTTCCCTCCTGAGATAAGTCCGATGATCCGGCTCTCTTGAAGAGGCTGCCCGAAAGCAGGGTCCTAAAAGATAAAGGGGGTTATTAAAGTATATTGCGGCTGAACCGCACTGTTGACCGTATCACTATTGTGCCTCCGCCTATGCCCATGGTATTTTGAGTGCATAATTGTGTACGCGCGGCATGAATGCTGCCCGAATGGGGCAGAGGCCGGACTGCTAGTCACGCTCTTGGCGTGCCTGGCGATCTTGTTGTAGGGTACTCCAGACTCGCTTGATGGTGTTCGGGGTTGTTGTCGCCGGATTGGTGATTTGCCAGAGAAGGCTGCTTTGTACTTCTGCCGCGAGGGCTGCAATATGCTCTTCTGTACGGAGGGAGCGGTCTGTGTTTCCATTGACTGTTATGACCCTGCGAGGTCCTGGCATCTTGAGCTTGAGGTATGCATAGTGTGGTACCGCATTGAATCAAGCGAATGCGGTTCGTCCAAGCAGTGCATGATAGCCACTATGGAAAGGGACGATATCGAAGATTAACTCCTCGCTTCGGAAGTTATCTGGAGATCCGAAGACCACTTCCAGTGTTATGGAGCCCGTGCAACGGGCTTCTACTCCTGGAATTACACCTTTGAAGGTGGTTTTGGTGGGCTTGATCCTTGAAGGGTCGATGCCCATTTTGCACATTGTGTCCTGATAAAGCGAGTTCAGGCTGCTGCCGCCGTCCATAAGGACTCGCGTGAGGTGGAATCCGTCGATGATTGGGTCTAGGACCAATGCGGCTGAACCGCCGTGACGGATGCTGGTGGGGTGATCCCTACGATCAAAAGTGATCAGACAGGCTGACCATGGGTTGAACTTTGGGGCGACCGGCTCCATCGCATAGACGTCCCTTAGTGCTCGCTTTCGTTCCCGTTTGGGAATGTGGGTGGCGTAGATCATATTGAATGTTTTCACCTGGGGAGGAAATTTCTTCTGTCCCCCCGTGTTCGAACGCCGGGGCTCCTCGTCATCGTCGTTGTGCAACCCCTTGTCCCTGTTCTCGGCATTTATTTTACCGGCCTGTTTGAACACCCAGCAGTCTCTGTTAGTGTGGTTTGCTGGCTTATCCGGGGTGCCGTGAATTTGGCACGAGCGATCAAGTTTGCGGTCCAGATTGGACGATCCCTAATTGTTTCTTTTGAACGGCTTTTTCCGCTGACCGGATATTGAGCCACTGAATCCGGCGTTGACTGTCGTGTCTTCCGTGTTGTCGCCATTGTTCCGACGCTTATGTCTGTTGCGCTGTGGCTTGCCGTTATTGTCACAGACATCTGAAGTGCCGGAGTTTATTGGCGTGGTGCTACTATGAGCCAACTAGTTGTCCTCGCCTGTGCAAAAGCGGGTCATGAGTGTCATGAGGGCCGCCATGGACTTCGGTTTTTCCTGGCCGAGGTGTCGGGCAAGCCACTCGTCGCAGATATTATGCTTAAAGGCCGCCAGGGCTTCTGCGTCCCGAATTCGACAATTTGGTTCTTTTTAGTTAGGAACCGAGTCCAGAATTTCCTGGCTGACTCTCCGGGCTATTGGGTAATGTGACTGAAGTCATCAGCATCTGGTGGTCGCACGTACGTGCCCTGGAAGTTGTCGAGGAACGCGTCCTCCAAGTTTTCCCAACTGCCGATGGAGTTTGCCGGTAGGCTATTTAGTCAGTGCCGGGCCGGTCCTTTGAGTTTAAGGGGAAGATACTTGATGTCATGTAGATCATCACCGCGGGCCATGTGAATGTGGAGAAGGAAATCTTCAATCCATACTGCGGGGTCTGTTGTGCCATCGTATGATTCGATGTTTACGGGTTGAAACCCTTCTGGGAATTCGTGATCCATCACTTCGTTAGTGAAGCAGAGGGGGTGTGCGGCACCTCTGTGCTGGGCTATGTGGCTACGCAGTTTGAATGAGTCTGGTTGGCTATGTTTGGACCGTCCGGACTTGTCGACAGTGTATCCGGCGTGACGATCATCGTCACATGTTGGGGCGTGCCCCCGTGATCCGTAGATCGATCTTGGCTGTCCTGCCTTGTTTTCCAGTATATCTCACAGGTCCTGCCTATTGCCCCGGGCCGTAGTGTGTTGGCGTGGGGGTGCGGGCTGGTATTCGGGCTGATACTCCGTTTTATCCCGGCCACGAGGTGTCCGGTCAGCCGTGTGGCGCTCGAGTCCATATTCCTCGGCTGGCAGGACTTCAGTCCATCTGTCTGTGAGCAGATCTTGATCAGCTTGGAGCTGCTGCTGCTTCTTTTTCAGGCTCCTCGCAGTGGCCATAAGCCAGCGCTTGAAGCGCTCCTGCTCTACGTGGTCCTCAGGCACGCCGAATTCATTGTCGCCGAGGCTAATCTCGTCTTCGGAGGGGGGCATGTAGTTGTCCTCCTCCGGGTATCCGTCCGTCGCATGTTCGTCTGGGCTGACCTGCCCGTCTTCCTGTTCGGCCTGCTCGAAGGCAGGCTGATCGGGGTTGTATTCATCTTTAGCACCATCCGGATTGTTTTCGTCTCCTGTGCCAGTATTGTTGTGGCGGGGCTTGGAGCGACGCCGATGACGCCCATGCTTTGCTTTCTTCCTTGAGGGGTTATCCTCCATTGCCTCATCACCATTGGTTTCTTTCGGAGTGTCCACCATATATATATATATATATCATATGAGGAGGTGATTGTCCAGCACCCCATGGGTGGTGGTTCCTCTCCTACATCGTCGTCCACACCATTGATGTCTTCAGAGTCGAAGTCAAGCACATCGGTCAAATCATCAATCGTGGCAATGAAGTGGGTGGTGGGTGGGCAACAAATTCCTTCGTCGCCTGCTTCCCACTCGAGCCGGACATAGTTCGGCCAAGAGTCTCCTGTCAAAGAGAGAGACTTTAACAAGTTCAGCATGTCGCCAAAGGGCGAGTGCTGGAAGATATCCGCTGCGGTGAACTCCATTACCATTGCCCAACCAGATTCGGCGGGCTCGAGGGCACGCGGTCTGGAACCTATAGCCGGACACAAGTCTGGGGGTCCGGGGTCACAGGCTTCCTTGGGGATGGAGTCTGTGCTCGGCTCTGCCGCCGATGAGTGTGCGGCCTCCGGGGCGGGGTCCATCCACCCGTCCTCGGACGACACAATCTGCCCCGGATTTAGGTCTGGAGCTCATGCAGGTGCGATATCCCGAGTATTGTCCGACAGAAGGTCTAAGCCATGCTCGTCGTGACTGTTCGGCGCTCCTGGCGTAGGCCCAAATCCGTCGAAGATCAAGTCTCCATGGATATTGGCCGTGTAGTTCAAGTTTCCGAACCTGACCTGATGGCCAGGGGCGTAGCTGTCAATCTGCTCCAGATGGCCAAGCGAATTGGCCCGCAGTGCGAAGCCGCCGAACACGAAGATCTATCCGGGGAAAAAAGTCTCACCCTCGACCACGTTGTTTTTTGATGATTGAAGGAGCCATCGGGCCTTGCAGCGACGACACAGAGGAACTCTCAATGAAAGCACCAATGTCGGTGTCAAAACCGGCAAATCTCGGGTAGGGGGTCCCGATCTGTGCGTCTAAGGCTAATGGTAACAGGAGGCAAGGGACACGATGTTTTACCCAAGTTCGGGCCCTTTCGATGGAGGTAAAACCCTACTTCCTGCTTGATTGATCTTGATGATATGAGTATTACAAGAGTTGATCTACCACGAGATCGTAGAGGCTAAACCCTAGAAGGTAGCCTATGATGATTATGATTGTCCGTCTAAGGACTAAATCCTCCTGTTTATATAGACACCGGAGGGGGCTAGGGTTTACACAGAGTCGGTTACAAAGAAGGAAATCTAATATCTGGATCGCCAAGCTTGTCTTCCATGCAAAGGAGAGTCCCATCCGGACACGGGACGAAGTCTTGAGTCTTGTATCTTCACGGTCCAACAGTCCGGCCAAACTATATAGTCCGGATGTCCGGATACCCCCTAATCCAGGACTCCCTCACCGCCCCACAGCGAGAGGATCACAACCGGGACATTGACCCTGGATTTGATGTGGATCCTGACATATTCGTGGAGCTCGAGGATGGGGTGTTCTACCAAGTGAGCTATGAAGGCACGAAAGTGGCCATCACCACCGACTATCCCGGTCTCCTCCCTGCCTCGCATGTAAGTGACCAAGAGACTCCCTCTTCGAGAGAGCTTCCTCATTATGCCTCATTCACCGCACTATTTTGTGCTCCAAAGGGGAGGCGCCCGATGTCTCAACGTGTGCCAGAGGCATCTCCTAAGGGAGCAGCGCCCGCACCAGGCAAATCTTCGAAGAGGAAGGTGAACGACAACACGGCAGAGCCTTCAACAAAGATGTATGGTTTTTGATCATGCCCCCTGGCAGTCACATCAAACTGTGACACTATCCATTGTGTCTTATTAGAAAAAATGTTCACCGGACTATATCCGGGGATCTCGCCGGTCGTTCCTCCACAAGTCAAGTTTCCAACCCTGCTTTAAAGGTGAGGGCTGATACGGGAGTGAAGCCGGATTGTCCTTCGGCAGAGGAGTGGGATGATGTATCTGTCACAAATTCTGAAGTGGAAAGCGCCATGAATCATTGGCGCCAGTGGGCCGCTCTTTGCGACCCGACTTTACAAAGGAGGCATTCATCGCCTTCAGCTCGGCTGATGCGTACATCCGAGCTGCTCGAGATGGGCTTACTAGAGCCACATACCAGCATTTGAAAGATATGCGGGTAAGTACGCATTTGCACAAATCTGATAATTATATATATCGGTAGCCCCTGAGACTTGAAGCAGTTGATACAACTGTTTTAAGGATCATTGTACACCCAGGTGCTCACAGAGAAGAACAACCTGTTGTCTCAAGAGCTGGAAAAATGTCGAACCCAACTGGTTGCTGCTACCGCTGAACTAGAGAAATCCAAGGAGGCATCGCCTGGTAATGTTCCTCTCCATCGAGAAAATATAAGCATGTACCAGCAATATTGATATTTTTTGTATCTCCCATGGCAGGATCATCAGATCAACTGAAGGGGGCCCTGCAAGTCGCGCTAGAAGCCAAAAGGCAACTGGCCGCGAGCGATCGTGTGCTGACACGGGTCAGGGATGAGAAGAATAAACTGCAGGATTTCAACACTCTGCTGGGCGAAGAACTAAAAGATGTGCGAGCCCAGCTAGCCGACTCCGTGAAGGAGAATGAAAAGCTATGAGGCGGCCTATTCAGTATGCTTTTCGAACTTGTCTCCCTGTGATTCGGCGAGGGCAGGAACTGACAGATTTATGTCTGCAGGTATGCTGACTGGCCGTCCGGAAGAGGAAATGTCCAGATCTCAAGGTGACCTGCTTCAAGAGCTTTCCCAAAGGCATGCGCAAGTTCGGCAAGCAATGCAAAATGTTGCCAAGGCTTTATGGCCATCCGCCTCCCCTCTAGGGAGTATGGCGGAGCTCATGGATCTATTCAAAGGAGCCCGGCAACATATTCGATTATGGAAGATATCAGCCTGCAGAGAAGGTGCGCGAGAGGCCCGGGCCATGCTGAAGACACGGTACACCAAGCTTGATCCAAATCATATGGCCGACCTATAGGGTCGTACGGAAAGGAAACTCCCGTTAGTTTGGTATATGACCAGATAAAAGTAGCCGCAAAATATTCCCAGCAGGAATGTAAGTTAGACAGCCTGTTAGATGGCATAGAGGAGGAAATTTTTGAGTCATAGTGACTATGTATTTACCTTGACATATTTGTCCCTAGCCGGATTGTAAAATGATTGTCATGGCAGACCTTTTTGCTTTGACCTTTGTATCCGAAGGTGTGGAGTGTTTCCGAATACCTTAGCGGCTAGATAGACCAGGGTATGCGTGGAAACCAGGCATAGGGGTCATAGTTGCTTGAACAGACAAGTTGTATCCGGCTAGCTATGTTATATTACATTGTAATTGTAAGAATCATCTTCCAGAGAGAATAGTTCCGTTAAGGGTTCCTTTCCCTAGGTGAACATGCATAAATATGCATGTCCGAACTGTGATTGAAAAATCGCAGCGTATGTAACATCTGGGGATTCATAGTGTAATGAGTGTAAAAACATCTTTAGTCTGCTGACCGAATATTCCCTTAAGAACGCTAGCTTTCGGCTTCACCCAGTCTGAGGTACACATCCGATGACCCGGCAGTAACAATCGCAGAGGTGCTCCCTTTATGCCCTAACCGAACAAACGGGAACGTAGGGCATAAGCATAGGAGCCAGGCAACCCAGCTTGCCCAAAACTTAAGTCATAATGATGCATGTAATGGCGAAGAAAAGGAACATATGGGGAAAAACATATGTGGTGAGCTTGACGCCCCAAAAATAATAATAAGCTTTTGTACAAGAAGCCCCCAGGTATTATGGGCGTACATATTTAAGGATGTGTATGTCGTAGGTGCGTGGTTTAGCCGCACGAAAGATTTAAAGCTAAAAAAGCAAAAAGAGAGGAAAAAGTGATGAAAACAAAAGGGAGAAGAAGACGAACAAAGAGTTTGGCCCTAGGCATAGAATCTTCGGAGTATGGCTATGGCCACGTTCCATGGGTTCGGCTCTAGGCGATTATCTAATGCATCACGTAGGCGATATGCTCCTCTGGTGAGAACTTCGTTAATGATGAAGGGACCCACCTACTTGGGCTTGAGTTTGTCCTTTTTCTTCTCTGGCAAGCGTAGAACGAGTTCGCTAACATTATAAGTCTTGGCCCGCACTTCTCTGCTTTGATATTTGCGAGCCTGCTATTGATAAAATGCGGAACGGGCTTTTGCAACATCGCGCTCCTCCTCCAGGGTATCTAAGTTGTCCTGCCGATCAAGCTCGGCCTCTCTCTCTTCATACATGCGCACTCGAGGTGAGTCATGAATAATGTCGTAGGGTAACACAGCCTCTGCGCCGTACACCATGAAGAAGGGTGTATATTTGGTAGTGCGATTGGGCATGGTCCGCAGCCCCCAGAGTACGGAGTTGAGCTCCTCAACCCAGTGCTTGTCTGATGCTTTCAAAGACCGCACTAGTCTGGGCTTAATGCCGCTCATAATAAGACCATTGGCTTGTTCGACTTGACCGTTTGCTTGCAGGTGATAGACAGAGGCATAATCGAGCTTAATGCCTAGATTAGCACACCAGGTTTTCACCTCATTGGCTATGAAATTGGAGCCGTTATCGGTGATGATGCTGTGTGGGACACCATAACTGTGCATGACACTAGATATGAAGTCTATCACTGGTCCGGCTTAGGCCATTTTAACTGGTTTGGCCTCTATCCATTTAGTGAACTTATCTACCATGACCAGCAGATATTTTTTCTTATGGCTTCCTCCTTTAAGGGGTCCAACCATATCAAGCCCCCAGACCGCAAAAGGCCAAGTGATGGGGATTGTTTGTAGAGCAGTGGGTGGCATATGGCTTTGGTTGGCGAAAAGCTGGCATCCGACTCAACATTGGACAAGGTCCTATGCATCTGCTCGGGCTGTCGGCCAATAGAAACATGTACGGAAGGCCTTAATTACAAGGGCCCGAGCCGCGGCATGGTGACCGCCGAGACCGGCATGAATTTCAGCCAAGAGCTGTCGTCCCTCTTCTTCAGAGATACATCTTTGAAGTACTCTGGTAGCACTTTTCTTGTAGAGTTGTCCGTCATGGACCTTGTAGGCTTTCGAGCGCTGGACAATGCAGCGAGCCTCATTCTGATCCTCAGGGAGATCTCGCCTATTAAGTTAGGCCAAGAAGGGTTCGGTCCATGGGGCAATGACTACCATGATAAGATGGGTTGATGGTGTTATTTCGGTCGCTGAGCCCCCGATGATATCGGTATTGTGTTCAGAATCTGGGGGTATAATCGGGTCTGGAGTGGTGTTGCCGCTCTCCCTTTGCCACACAATGGATGGCTTGAAGGGCCATTCCAAGAATATGTTAGGCGGGACAGGGTCGCGCTTGGCGCCGATGCGAGCAAGGACATCCGCCGCTTGATTACTTTCTCGAGCCACATGATGAAACTTGAGCCCCTCGAATCGAGCTGATATTTTGAGAATGGCATTACAATAGGCCGCCATCTTCGGATCTTTGGCGTCGAAGTCTCCATTTATTTGGGATATTGCAAGGTTTGAATCCCCGTGCACCTTCAGACTTTGTATGCCCATGGAGACAGCCATCCGAAGACCATGCAGTAAGGCCTCGTATTCGGCTGCATTGTTGGAGTCTGTGTATAATATTTGGAGTATGTACTGAACTGTGTCTCCTGTGGGGGATGTTAAGAAAACACCTGGTCCTAAGCCTGCCAGCATTTTGGAGCCATCGAAGTGCATGACCCAGTTAGAATATATGTCATACTCTTTAGGTAGTTCGTCCTCTGTCCATTCGGCGACGAAGTCGGCCAGTACTTGGGATTTAATGGCTCGGCGCAGTTTGTATGCTATATCAAATGGAAGGAGCTCAATGGTCCACTTGGCAATCCGGCCTGTGGCATCGCGGTTGTTAATTATGTCATTCAGTGGTACTTCGAAAGCCACCATGATCGAGCACTCTTGGAAGTAGTGTCACAGCTTCCGGGTTGCCAGGAAGATCGCGTATGCTATCTTTTGGTAATGAGGGTACTGGGATTTACATGGTGTGAGGACAGTGGATACATAGTATACCATCTTCTGAAGCGGGAATTTGTGTCCGTCCTCCTCTCGCTCTACGATGAGCACCCGCGCCCACCACTCGGTGCATTGTTGATATGTATAATAGCATGGGTTCGCCGATGTTCAGTGCAGCCAGGATTGGGTTGCTCGCTAAAAGAGCCTTTATTTCTTCCAGTCCGGCCGTTGCCGCATCCGTCCACTCGAAGTGGTCGATGCGTCGGAGAAGGCGATAGAGTGGCAGTGCCTTTTCTCCTAGTCTGGAGATAAAGCAGCTTAAAGCTGCCACACATCCGGCTGGTTTTTGGACCTGTCGTGGTTCTAAGTCTGACAGTAGAAAGGGGGGTAGGTATGGAGAGGAAAGATCTCAGCTATGGCGAAGATGTAGACACGAGTTTTATGACTTCAGGCCCTTCTTGGAGGAAGTAATAGCCCTACGTCTCGGTGCCCGGAGGCGGTCGATTGGATTATGTGTGTTGTATTACAGAGGGTGCGAACCCTTGTGCCAGACGAGGGGGTGGCTTATATAGAGTGCGCCAGGACCCCAACCATCCTCCATTACAAGGGACTTAATGTACATAAAGTAGGGGCGTTACTGGTAACAGCAGTCTTAAATACTCTTAATGCTCATGAAGACTAAGGAATGAATGTCCGGCCATTGTGCGTTCTTCCGACTCCTGGTCTTCGGTATGGCCGAGTCATTCTTCATACGGTCGAGTGAATCTGTGATCTTCTAGGGATCGACAGTTGAGTGATTGTACTGTCGAGTGGATTCTTGGTCTTCTTATCTTCTGGGGTAGTGACCTTGGGTAGGACGTATAGGTCAGGCCTATGACCCTACCCCAGGTCTGTATCCTCATCAGTAGCCCCCGAATGGATTAAGGTGCGAGTGCAAAGTAGACTGAAATTGAACTTGTCCTGAGCTTTGGGATCTCGCGAGTGCTTTCTGCAAGTCCGAGCGCCCGCGTCGATGTTTGGTGTCGACTCAGTCACCTTGATCCATTCAGTGTACAGTCGAGTGAATCTATTGACCTTATGTGTCGAGTGTCGTATTGGAGTGCGGGATCCTGGGCGCGATCGTCTTTAGTGTATCCCGGATTCCGTAGGATATGAAATTTCGGGGAAGCGCGCCAGACGGGGAGTGTCGAAGCAGGCGGAGCGGATAAACAGTGATTCCTCGATTCCCGCGCCACCTTTTTCGCCACGTACGCTGCACACGACTGTTGCGGGATTTGACGGGATCGCCTGGTCCCACGCGTCAGTCACTCGGAAGCAATCTCTTATAAGGTGGCCGGACTGAGGCATCTGTACTATGCACATCTTCTCTTCCTTCTTCTTTCTTTTTTTTTGAACTCATGCTGAGTATTGATCTGATCCAGTGGGGGCACGCTAAGTGCACCCACTGGGTGTAGTCCCCGAGACTACTGTTGAATATTTAATTCGGTAGTAGTCTTAGAGTAATTCTTTTCTTTCACTCGGTGCTTCGATCTGTCGATTGACATGTTTGTCTTTCTGGCTGCAGAGGTCTTGTGATCTTGGAGCTCGGCTCACCGAGTTAAGGAAGAAGCATATCAGCGTTGAACTTGACCTCGAACTTGCAAAGAAGAATCTAAAGACTGCCCAACAAGAAATGACCATCATGGGAGGTAATCACTCGACTATCTTGTCTGTTTTGTAGCTTCATACTTCGCGCTAGTTTCTCCTTCAGTCTCTTTGAACCGAGTGATTTCACACGAGCAGATGTGCGTAGTGAAAATCGTCAACTTCAGTCTCGTCTGAAGAGTGTTGTTTCTTTAGAGAGGATGAAGGAGGCTTTGGAGAAGAAGGACCTGGATCTGGCAGCTGCTCAGAAGGAAGCACGCGAGAAGACGAAGCTTGCGGACCAGAAGCTGGCTTCGATCAGCAAACTGGAGGAGGAGAACGCGAAGCTGAAGACTGCCATCTCAGACGCCAATCGGGAAGTCGAGCAACAGAGGAAGGACAAGGAAAATCTGACCACTGAAGTCGGCGGCCTTAAGACCAAGACCGACAAGTTAGAGTCCTATCTGGAGCAACTCACCGCCAAACTTGTTCTGAAGCTTGAAGGTATGATCAGTCGACTTATCACTTTGTTGTCGATTGAACTTTGTTATCTCGTCATTGATTCATCACTTTTTGCAATGGGACAGAACTGTGTCAGGACTTTGAGGCTAAAAGTAGGCGGGTCAAGACAGGTCTCGACCCCATCAACTGTCCCATGAAAGATGAAGTTGCGATGAACTTGCTCCGACTGGAATCGCGCTTGGACGGTGCAGTCGACTATCTGGCTCGGCTAAAGGCGGCAATGGCCCGAGTGGATGCCGAGCTCTGGCCTCGGGAGGAAATGTATCAAGATCTCGAGTCCTTGATGACTCGGCTAAACCAGATCCCAGGTCGAGTGCAAGAGTGGAAGAAATCTTCTTCCCGCTGTGGTGGTGATGTCGCTTTGTCTCTGGTCCGAGTGCACTGCAAGGAGGCTAAGGAAGACAAGCTGGCAGCTCTCAAAGTGGCAAACACTAAGAAGCCTCTTTCCAGGACTTCATGGACACTTTCCTCGAGGCAGCCACTCGCATCACCGATAGCATCGACCTCGACAGTTTCTGCGACCCGGCCAGTCCTTCTCCCGCCGAGTGATAAAAAACATTATGCTATCACTTTTATTTGCCTCGGAATGCCAAGTGAATTTGTAACCGTTAAAACTCCTTCGGGCCTGATGCCCGAGCACTTTATCCTGCGGTTAAGAAACTTTGGATTTGTCATCTCATAAATTGCGTCTATCTTCGAACGAAAATCGATTTTCCCTCGAATTGTTGTCTGTTTGTTTGATGCAGCTTCTGGAGAAGGATGGCCAGTCGACTGATCGGGCGGTCCTTGAGAAACCTTGACCAGCTCAATCAGTGAGGCGTTCAACAATGGTCTTGGTGTTCCAGTCGACTGATCATGTGATCTTCGAGTAGCATTGATCAGCTCATCAGCAAAGCACTCAGCAATGGTCTTGACGTTCCAGTCGGCCGATCGGGTGGCCCTTGAGTAGCATTGATTAGCTTATCAGCAAGGCACTTAGCAATGGTCTTGACGTTCTAGTCGGCCGATTGAGTGATCCTTGAGTAGCATTGATCAGCTTATCAGCAAGGCATTCAACAATGGTCTTGACGTTCCTATCAACCGATTGGGTGAACCTTGAGAATCATTGATCAACTCATCAGCAAGGCACTCAGCAACGGTCTTGACATTCCAGTCGGCCGATCGAGTGATCCTTGAGTAGCATTGGTCAGCTCATCAGCAAGGCATTCAACAATGGTCTTGAAATTCCCGTCAACCGATTAGGTGAACCTTGAGAAGCATTGATCAACTCATCAGCAAGGCACTCAGCAACGGTCTTGACGCTCCTGTTGTCGGATTTCGGGTTCTGGCAGACCCTTGAGGTTCGAACTCTCGGGTGCGCGCAGAGATTTAACCCTCTGCCTGCCTGTTCCTCGCCGAATCGCTAGGATCTAAACTACCAAACAGAACAACACAAGAGACACAAGATTTATACTGGTTTAGGCCACCATTGTGGTGTAATACCCTACTCCAGTGTGTGGTGTGGTGGATTGCCTCTTGGGCTGATGATGAACAATACAAGGAAGAAACAGCCTCGCGAGGGTCTGTTCTTGGCTGGTGCGATGAGCTACTAGGAGGAGCTCAATCGCTCTATCTACTGGTTTCTTGGTCAGGATCCAAATGCTAGATCAGGTCCGGATCCCTCTACCATGGGGGTGGCTAGTCCTATTTATCGGCAAAGGCCCTGGGCCTCGTCCCAAATATTGAGCGGGAAGGGCGCCAACAATTGGCCATTTTGAAGGGGAACAACAGGTACACTTATCCTGACTAAAGTTGGTCCTCGCCTGTCAAAGGCTCTGGTGGTGACGCCTTCTTGGGCTCCACAATGACTTCTTCCCTGCCATTGGGCTGGTCTTGGTCTTGTTGCACCGAAATGGATGCCTTTGCTTGATGCTCTCGCTTGCACTTGCCCCCTTTGCACCAAAGAGGAAGGGAGGACACTGCGCGGGCTGGCGCCCGACTGGCGCCCCTGGTCGTCATGGCTTGCGTCATGGGCACCTCGCGAGGTTCCCCGCCTTGAACTCTCCGCCTCCTCGCGAGCCCGCCTGACGAGGCCGTGCCTGAGGAAGCTCCTTGTCGTCCGCCCCGCGAGGCTTGGCCCCTCGCGAGGGTCTTGAATTCGTGTTGATGAAGATGGGCTGCGCTGGGCCTCCTTTGAGCCACGCCCCAGGCCGCAGGCAGGCAAGTCTGGGGACCCCCGTTCCCAGAACGCCGACAGTAGCCCCTGGGCCCACGGCGTGCCCGAACTTGGCCGAGCAGAGAGGCGAAAGGGCAAGTACGAAGCGTCGCGGGCACTAACAGCCTGCGGCCTTGGGTGCCGCGTGGCGGTTGATTGGACGTGGGCGCCTCTGGAACTGCGCGAGTTGATAAAGGAGCGGCATCCCCCTTGCCTCCTTTGCTTCCTCCAGTTGCTGCTCAGATCCCCTTTCTTGCGCCTCTCCTCCCTGCTTCCGAAATCTTCAGATCTACTCCGCCCGCGCGCCCTAGTCAGACATGGCGCCTCACCAAGCCCCGGCCGGAGCTTGGTACTCGCCCGCTTTGGACTCGCCAAATGTGTCAGAGGCGAGCCTTGCCCGGGTGCGCTAGATGGCGACGGCGCAGGGCATCGACGGGACGAAGGCGTTCAAGGCCGGCTCTGCCATTCCTGAAGGCCGAGGGAGCACCTTCTATCCGCTCTTCGTGAGCACCATTGTCGCCGGTCTGGTGCCTCCCTTTTCCGAGTTCTTCTTCTCTGTCCTCCGCCATTATAACCTCCAAGTTCCGCACCTTCATCCCAACTCTATTCTTCTTCTGGCGATCTTCGCCTATTATTGTGAGGCTCACGTAGGGGTGAAGCCCTCAGTGGCCTTGCTGCGCCACTACTTCTCCCTCCGGACCTCCCGTGGTTCCGTCTCTGCGTGCGTGAGCTTCATCGCGTATGGCAGTTCCATCGCCATTTCGAATCCTGGGAAAAGGATAGAGGGCTTCAGGAGCAAGTGGGTATTGGTGGATGCCGGGCGTATCCACCCTCGGCTGATCCTGCCCACCGGGCACCCCACGAGCTCCGACGACTGGTCCCAAGTGGAGCTTGTGGATCCCCACGCGAAGCTGGTGTTGGAGAAGATGGACGCAGATCTGAGGCCGACCAGCATGGCAGCAGCGAAGCTGACCGGCGCGTCACTACTGAGGGAGTTCCTGGAGCACCAGCTGGCTCCGCTTCGCCAGTACTCACTTCCGATGTGGAGGCCCCACCCGAGCCCCGCGGTCTTGGCCGATGAAGATCTGGCTGCGGTCCTCCAGTCCTTGGTTGCGGGTGACGTGGCGAGGTTGGAGGGCGCTCCCACACCCCTGTTCCTCCGCGAGGACTGGGAGCAGGTAGTGGGGTCCATGCCCGTCTTCAACGGAGACGGGCCCATGCCCGCGGAGGCTCCAGAGGACCTGGTGGACGTGTCCTCCGGGGACTCCAGTGAAGAGAAGGAAGAAGGGGAGCGAGAAGAGGGGGTTGACTCCGAGGTGGAGTCAAGGGCTCCCCCCTTCGGTGCAGGACCCGCACTCTCCGCCTCTCTCAGAGTGACGACGACGAGGATGAGGATGAGCAGGGCGGCGGGAGCCTGCCTCCGATCCCGAAGAAGGACCGGACTGGGCTGATCCCCCGCGGGTCTGCCCCAGCCCCGAGGCGATCCACAGGCGCACCTTCTGCTCCCGAGCTCCTTGAAGCCGACCCTTGCAGCCGGCTCTCGGGCTTTAAGTACGGCCGGAGGCTGCTTGAGCCCGCAAGCGACGACCTGTAAGTGCTTGACTCCTGTCTTGATTATTGTTCTGTTGCTGAGGCTTGATGCTCGTATCTTCCGGCTAGGCTGGCGCCCGCGGCAAATTAGTCGAAGGGAGCTCCTGAGGTCCCATCCGTGGCAGTGCCTCTGCCCGAGAAAGAAGGTGACTGTGACGCGCGGGCCTCTCCTGCCCGGGCACCCTCGCGAGGCCTGGCTGAGCCTGCTGGGGCGAGCTCAGCCCCCTTGGCCCAGGCGACTCCCGAGGTGCCCTTACCTGATGCCGCCGCCACAGCCGTCGTGGCGCAGCAGGTTCCGCCTCAGGATACTGTGGTCACGCTGCCGTCTTCTCCTCCTACTCCACCGACTGCTGCTTCCCCGACTACTGTTCTGGATCGCGCCGTTGCCGAACTGGACCGTCTGCGGTAGGATCTTCTGGGCGCCGACCCTCATCTGCTGGCCGGGCGCTTGGAGCTGGCTTCTGGCTGGATTCGATCTGACGCTTCGATACGGGCGGCGCTGGTCCAGGCCTCGACAGCTTGCGACGAGGAGAAGCAGGCCATCCTTGGGGCGAAGGTTGCTCGTGACGCTGCCTTGGGGGAGGTAGCTAGTGTCCGAGGTCGCTGCGAGGCGCTGGAGAGCAAGCTGAAGGGCCTGCAGAACCACCTTGTCGAGGAGGCCCGCCTTCGCCAAGAGTAGGAGGAAAGCATGAAGGTTCGCGAGGCGGCCGTCAAGGACCTGGACGCCAAGCTCAAGAGGCGCCGTGGCCGCCTAGGCGCGCTGGAGCAAGAGCTGGAGGCGAGGAAGGCTGAGCTGAACGACAAGGCCCGGGTTCTCGCCGAGGATCGCGTGGCCTTCGCGGATATGGAGGAGAAGGCTCGCACTTCATTGAAGACGTTTTATGATAGCGGCCTTGAGAGCCCACTGGCCGGCGAGGAGGATGGCCCCGCCAAGTTGCTTCCCTTCCTAGTTCACGCCCTTGAAGATGTCACCCTTGGCCTTGGCCCTACAGCCGAGGCCGAGGCACGCGTCTTGTCTTCCGCAGCGCTGACGCGGGTCTTCACCCACATCTATCTTCGTGACCCCAACATCGACCTCGACAGCCTGCTGGAGCCAGCGAGCGGTGAGCGCGCCGCTGCCGCTACTGAGGCCGTGAAGGGTCGCACGGAGGCCTTGCTGGGGAAGTTCCGGGCCTTCAGCACCAAGCCGAAGCGGAGCGCTGCTAGCCCTGCTGCCCCACAAGGCGAACCTGCTCCGCGCAGCTCTACCGCCGGCAAGTGACTCCGTCGTGGCTCCCGTCCTGCTTTTAATTCCTGCGCATGTACCATGCCTCGAGGAGGCGTTAAAACTTGCATTTGGTGCTGTGATAACAATATGGATTGTAATATTTGCTTTTGAATTCCCTGAAATTTGCGCTATTCCTTCCTACTTGCTTGTGTTCTACACCGGCAGAGCCCGGCCCCGCGCATACCTCAGCCGCCATTGGCCCCGACCGGAAACCAGGACGGGACCAAGGGGTGAGGGGCTACGTGACAAGTTAGGCTCCTGAGTCGCGATGCTCAGGAGTCCCCCTTGGCGCTCGAACAGTAAGTAGGGAGGTGAGATGTGGGTGGATCTGCCATTCTACGTCTGCAGAGCCCGGCCCCGCGCATACCTGAACCGCCGTTAGCCTTTCGGAACTAAGGGGTGAGGGGCTACGTGACCAGTTAGGCTCCTGAGTCACGATGCTCAGGAGTCCCCCTTGACGCTCAAACGGCCTTCGTACCTTGGCTCCGCTCGGGGAGGGGTGTGCGACGAACTAGGACGGGGGGGGGGCCTGGCCAGGCGGCGTGCGTTTGGGCATGACCTAGGCGCAGCCCCCGTGCCCAGCCCCTTCGCACGGCACTCCCGAGGGGAGGCGTTGCGATGAGGTCAGACACCTGAGGTTGATGCGGCCCGGGGGCCACCCTCAGTTGTTTATCACCAGCGCAGAGCATAGCGCTTCCGTATGCGTACGGGCATAGCCGCTCCTCGGCAGTGTCGTCAGCCAGCACGGAGCATGGTGCTTCCACTGGTGCGTGGGAGGGGTCTCCCCTCCGGGAGGAGCCCCGGGGCGTATACAGCCCCACCCTGAAACGTGGCTGGCACGGTAGGGCTTGACGAGGTGTATCTAGGCACCCGTGGGGCCAGCGCGGGACTCACGGGGCCCTACCTCAAGGCGGGTTGCGCCTGGCTCTGGGCCTTATCTTGGAGTGTGTTCCTGCAAATTTGGCCAGATGCCGGTGCTCTACGTCCTCGGGTCCCGGCTCTCGACCTGGTCTCAGCCGTCGCTGGCATGCCAGGTCGCGATGCCGTGGACAAGACCAGAGGGTGAGGGCTGGAGATTCGGTAGGAGCCATGAGTTGGCGATGCTCAGGCACCCCCTTTAACGTGCAAGCTAGGTTAGATGTCGAAACTCTACGTCCTCGGGTCCCGGCTCTTGAGCTGGTCTCAGCCGTCGCTGGCATGCCAGGTCGCGATGCCGTGGACAAGACCAGAGGGTGAGGGTTGGAAAGCCGGTAGGATCCCTGAGTCGCGATTCTCAGGCACCCCCCCTTTAACGCGCAAGCTGGGTTAGATGTCGAAACTCTACGTCCTTAGGTCCCGGCTCTCGAGCTGGTCTCAGCCGTAGCTGGCATGCCAGGTCGCGATGCCGTGGACAAGACCAGAGGGTGAGGGCTGGAAAGCCGGTAGGAGCCCTGAGTCGCGATGCTCAGGCACCCCCCTTGAACGCGCAAGCTTCCGACACCCAGGAGGAAAAGGCACCAAATAACAAGCACGATGGGTCGAAAGCATAGCCCTAAGGTAAACGCAAGAAGGGTACACGCCGCTGGGTCAGGCCCGAGCGACTTGGGGATGATGTAGCCCGAGGGGCGCCCCCAATAAGGTAAGCTAAGAACGTGAAATAAAAGGGATACACGCCGCAGGGAAGGACCCACGCGGCCTGGGAATAGTGCGGCCCCGAGGGCGCTCCCAGCTGGAAATGAAACTTGAAAGATTTCACCTGATGATGTTGGGGACGAAGGGGTGTTGGTGTAGCAGACTCGGTGGGCTGCGGGAGCCGATCCTCATGAGCCCCCAGGCCCAGGGGCCCCAGGAGGCTTCGGAGGCGCTGGTGGCTCCTTGCGGGCCATCTCCATCTCCACCAGGGCTGCGGAACGCCTGACCTCTTGAGCCTCCGAGATGGCCCTCATGAGGCGCTGGTGCGCAGCAGCCGCGTTCGGCAAGCCATAAGGCATGCAAACGTAGCTGTGGGGTGGACCCTCGCAGCGTCCCACTTGCGAGGGCCAGAGGAACTCCTGAGAGGCGGCTCGGTTGAGCCCCGGTATGTCGATGCAGACGCGCAGCCCACCATCCTCGCCTGGATGGGGGGCCACAGCGGGTAAGCGGCGACTGCCTCTCATGACTCTTGACTCCTGTAGCTCCTGAATGGCCTTGCTGACGAACTCCTGAGGGTTTGGCCCTCCTTGCCTTGCTCCTTCTTGTGGGAAGCGTGCTTTGAAACACGCCTCCACGTGGTGCCCAAGCGCCTCCCTTGTGACCTTGGCGAGGTCGGCGGCCCTCCAGGGGAGAGCCCCCGAGCATGCCTGAGGAGGGCGCCGGGTGCGCTTCCCTATGCGACGGAAGGAGGTTCCCCCTGAGCAGGCGCGGGCCCTGAGGGGCCTGCCTCCTGAGGGGCCGGGCCTGACGATGTCTTCTTCTTGGGGGCGGCCTCGGGAAGCCTCCTGCTTCCGCGATCCGGGTCTTCCAGCGATGCAGCCTGAAAGGCTCGCTCCAGGGAGCACACTGCGTCTCTCTCTTCGCAGGGCACTGTGATGACCCCGCCACTTCCTGGCATCTTGAGGATGTTGTAGCCGTGGTGAGTTACGGCCATGAACTTGGCCAGCGCTGGGTACCCGAGGATGGCGTTGTACGGCAAGCGAATGTGAGCGACGTCGAAGTCGATGAGCTCCGTGCGGTAGTTGTCACATGCCCCGAAGGTGACAGGAAGGCGGACCTGCCCAATCGGGACCGTGGAGCCGTCGGTGACTCCGGAGAAGGGCTTGGTTGGCTGAAGCTGGCTGTAGGGCACTTGGAGATTGTTGAACGTTTCCACGGACAGGACGTTGAGCCCTGCCCCGCCGTCGATGAGGGTCCTGGTGACCAGCACGTTGCTGATGATTGGGGAGCAAAGCATTAGGAGGACTCCAGCTGTGGCCGCGCACTTGAGCTGATCCGCTGAGCTGAACGTGATGGCGCATGCTAACCACCTGAGTGGGCGCGTGGCCTCGAGCTTGGGGAGGACTGCATTCACTTCGCGGGTGAACTACTTGAAGATGCGTTGAGAGGCTGGGGCTTGAGCTCCACCCAGGATGCAGACGATTGCACGCGGTTCCTGAAAGCCCCCAGCCCCCTCGTCCTGATGACGGTCTTCATTTCTTCTTGGCTGCGGCGGCAGCGGAGGGAGCCCCACGTTCCCTTGCGGGCGATCCTCGCGAGGCTGATCCCTCCAGCTTCCCTCGCGAGGCAGGTCCTGCCAGCGATCATCGCGAGGTTGGTCTCGCCACCCTTGGCGTTGGCCGCGGTCTTCCCAACGTCCTGCGTTCCTTCCTCCTCCTCGGCCGTAGCCCCGGTCGCTGCGGTCGGGACGTCTGCCGACCCTTCCTTCACGCACGGCCCGGAGCTCTTGGCATTCATTGGTGTTGTGGGTGTGGAGGTCGTGGTACACGCAGTACCGACTGCCCTTGGAGGATTCGGGCTGATCTCTGCCCCGCTTGATGTCTGGCTCTGCCGCGAGTATGGCAGCCCCCTTGCGCTTCACGTCCTTGGCCTTGGGCTTCTTCTCTTCTGGGTCCGTGGCAGGCAGCTCGAGGAGGGAGAGGCATCCCTCCTCAGCCCTGGCGCACTTGGTCGCCAAGTTGAACAGCTCCAAGGAGGTGCACAGGTCCTGATGCATCGCCAGCTCCTCCTTCATCTTGACATCACGCACACCGTCGGAGAAGGCTGAGATGATGGCCTCCTTCGTCACCTTGGGGATCTTGAGGCACGCGTTGTTGAAGCGCTGGATGTACTTCTGTAGAGTTTCCCCTGGTTGCTGCTTGATACGGCGCATGTCGCTCACAGCGGGTGGCCTGTTGCGAGTACCCTAGAAGTTGGTGATGAAGCGGGTGCGCATCTCGTCCCAGGAGGAGATCGTGCCTGGAGCCAGGTTCAGGAGCCAGGTGCAGGCTCCGTCCTTGAGTGCCATGGGAAACCAGTTCGCCATGACCTTCTCATCTCCGTTGGCAGCCTCGATGCCCAACTCGTATAGCTGGAGGAACTCTGCAGGGTCAGCCGTGCCGTCGTAGCGAGGAGGCAGGTCTGGCTTGAACTTGCCGGGCCACGCGACGCTGCGTAGCTCGGAGGTGAAGGCGCGGCAGCCTGCTGTGGCCACAGGAGGCCTTGGGCGACGAAGAACTTGGTCCTGCGGGTCCCCATGCGCCGTGGCTGGGGGCAGCGCAGGGTCTTGACATGCTAGAGCAGGGAGCGCTCGTGCAGCTTCTCGAGGGCGAGGGACATCTTGGCAGCTCTGCTCTTGCCGCGCTGGCGCCTGACGGAGCGGGTTCCGCCCAGGGGCCGCGCGCCTTGGGGCCAGGGCGCCTTCTTGAGGAGGAGGCGGCTGGGGTGCCCCAGGAGCTTCATTGCCCGCGCAGGGCGGGGCGTGGTGCAGTGAGAAGGACGACGCGGAGGAGCCCCCGGCGGCGCGGACGAGCTCGGCGACTCGGTCGAGCCACTCTTCATAGACGTCGCCGATGGGGCGGTAGCGCAGGAGCTCGTTTGCCGCGATGAGCACGGCCCGAGCCTCCATGGCCGCGCGGGGCGCGCGCGACAAAGAACCAGCGTGAGTGCACGAGGGTGTGGCAGTGCGGCCGTCCCGCCTCATGTATGGATGCTGGGACGATGCTTGCTGTTCGTTCCCTGCTGGGCCGGTGGCGGCGTTGACGGCAGGTGACGGGGAACGACGAGGGCGCCCGCCGACGGGAGCCATCTGCACAACGTGGGAAGCGAGGGTGGCTCGGTGCTCGGCGCGGGCCCGACGAGCGTCAGACATGGATGCGGTGGTCAGAGAAGAACAAGACGACGGAAGGCAAATTCCGGCGCACCCCTACCTGGCGCGCCAAATGTCGGATTTCGGGTTCCGGCAGACCCTTGAGGTTCGAACTCTGGGGTGCGCGCGGAGATTTAACCCTCTGCCTGCCTGTTCCTCGCCGAATCGCTAGGATCTAAACTACCAAACAGAACAACACAAGAGACACAAGATTTATACTGGTTCAGGCCACCATTGTGGTATAATACCCTACTCCAGTGTGTGGTGTGGTGGATTGCCTCTTGGGCTGATGATGAACAATACAAGGAAGAAACAGCCTCGCGAGGGTCTGTTCTTGGCTGGTGCGACGAACTGCTAGGAGGAGTTCAATCGCTCTATCTACTGGTTTCTTGGTGAGGATCCAAATGCTAGATCAGGTCCGGATCCCTCTACCCTGGGGGTGGCTAGTCCTATTTATCGGCAAAGGCCCTGGGCCTCGTCCCAAATATTGAGCGGGAAGGGCGCCAACAATTGGCCATTTTGAAGGGGAACAACGGGTACACTTATCCTGACTAAAGTTGGTCCTCGCCTGTCAAAGGCTCTGGTGGTGACGCCTGCTTGGGCTCCACAATGACTTCTTCCCTGCCGTTGGGCTGGTCTTGGTCTTGTTGCACCGAAATGGATGCCTTTGCTTGATGCTCTCGCCTGCGCTTGCCCCCTTTGCACCAAAGAGGAAGGGAGGACACTGCGCGGGCTGGCGCCCGACTGGCGCCCCTGGTCGTCATGGCTTGCGTCATGGGCACCTTGTGAGGTACCCCACCTTGAACTCTCCGCCTCCTCGCGAGCCCGCCTGACGAGGCCGTGCCTGAGGAAGCTCCTTGTCGTCCGCCCCGCGAGGCTTGGCCCCTCGCGAGGGTCTTGAATTCGTGTTGATGAAGATGGGCTGCGCTGGCCTCCTTTGAGCCACGCCCCAGGCCGCAGGCAGGCAAGTCTGGGGACCCCCATTCCCAGAACGCCGACACCTGTCAACTACCCGGTAAGGTTTTTCAAACTTAGGCGAGCACTGGGCTGCAGCTAAACCTCCGAGTGAGAGGATCGCTCACCACCTGGTAGGATTTTTCAAACTTAGGCGAGTACGGGACTGCAGCTAAGCCCCTGAGTGGGAGGTTTGCTCTCTACTCGGTAGGATTTTTTGAACTTAGGCGAGTATGGGACTACAGCTAAGCCCTCGAGTGGGAGGTTTGCTCTCCACTCGGTAGGATTTTTCAAACATAGGCGAGTACGGGACTGCAGCTAAGCCCCCGAGTGGGAGGTTTGCTCTCCACTCGGCATGATTTTTTGAACTTAGGCGAGTACGGGACTGTAGCTAAGCCCCCGAGTGGGAGGTTTGCTCTTCACTCGGTAGGATTTTTCAAACTTAGGCAAGTACGTGACTGCAGCTAAGCCCCCGAGTGGGAGGTTTGCTCTCCACTCGGCAGGATTTTTATCACTTAGGTGAGCACTGGGCTGCAGCTAAGCCTCCGAGTGAGAGGCAGACTCATCACTCGGTAGGATTTTTATCATTTAAGTGAGCACTGGGCTGCAACTAAGCCCCCGAGTGAGAGGCAGACTCATCACTCGGTAGGATTTTTATCACTTAGGCGAGCACTGAGCTGCATCTAAGCCTCCGAGTGAGAGGCAGACTCATCACTCGGTAGGATTTTTATCACTTAGGCGAGCACTGGGCTGCAGCTAAGCCCCCAAGTGAGAGGCAGACTCACCACTCGGTAGGATTTTTATCACTTAGGCGAGCACTGGGCTGCAGCTAAGCCCCCGAGTGAGAGGCAGACTCACCACTCGGTAGGATTTTTATCACTTAGGCGAGCACTGGGCTGCAGCTAAGCCCCCGAGTGAGAGGCAGACTCATCACTCGGTAGGATTTTTATCACTTAGTCTTAGGCGAAATGGATTCACAGCTAAGGAAATATGTACAAAAGAAATAAACAACAATCATTCGGAAGAAGTAAATTATGTCTGTTGATAGTCAAACTAAAAGGTATTTCTTATTACATCTCATCATCCTAAATATTTAAGAATAGAAAGGACGGAGTGGCTCATCTTTATTATGTTCGACGTTGAAGAGACAGTATGCTCCGTTGTGGAGCACCTTGGTGATTACGAAAGGGCCTTCCCAAGCAGGAGCAAGCTTGTGAGGTCTTTGCTGGTCCACTCGAAGAACCAGGTCTCCTTCTTGAAATGCTCGACCCCTCACGTTTCTAGCGTGAAATCTATGCAAGTCTTGCTGATAAATGGTCGACTGGATCAAGGCCATCTCTCTTTCTTCTTCCAAGAGGTCGACTGCATCTTGCCGAGCTTGTTCTGCTTCTTCTTCTGAGAAGAGTTCGACTCGAGGTGCATTGTGGAGCAAATCACTGGGAAGCACTGCTTTAGCTCCATAGACTAAGAAGAATGGAGTCCTTCCAGTCGACCGGTTAGGGGTTGTCCTCACCCCCCACAGCACGGATGGGAGCTCGTCGACCAAGGCTCCCGCCGCATGTTTCAAGTCACGCATCAACCGAGGCTTCAATCCTTTGAGAATCAATCCATTCGCCCACTCGACCTGTCCATTCGACTGAGGATGAGCGACCGAAGCATAGTCGACTCTCGTGCCTTGGGAGGCGCAAAAGGCTTTGAACACTTCAGAATTGAAGTTCGAGCCGTTATCTATGATGATGCTGTGCGGAATGCCATATCTGAATATAAGTTCCCTGATGAAACTCACAGTTGTGCTTGCTTCAAGGCTTTTGATGGGCTTGGCTTCGATTCACTTGGTGAACTTGTCGACTGCTACCAGCACATGAGTAAATCCACTCCTGCCTGTCCTGAAAGGTCCAACCATGTCCAGTCCCCAGACGATGAAAGGCCAGACAAATGGAATTGTTTTTAGAGCCGACGCAGGTTTACGAGACATGTTGGAATAAAACTGGGAGCCTTCACACTTGTCCACTATTTCCTTAGCCATCTCGTTGGCCCGTGGCCAGTAAAAACCAGCTCGGTATGCTTTGGCCACGATGGTCCGAGAGGACGCGTGGTGACCACAGGTCCCCGAGTGAATATCATTGAGGATCACTCGACCTTCCTCTGGCGTGATACACTTCTGGCAAACTCCACTTGCACTTTCTCTGAACAACTGCCCCTTTATCACAGTAAAGGCCTTAGATCGCCGGACGACCTATCGAGCCTCTTCTTCTTCCTCCGGAAGTTCTTTCCTAAGAATGTACACAATGTACGACACTGTCCAGTCGGGAGTGATGACCAAAACCTCCATGACTAAGTCGACCACGACTGGGATGTCAACTTCAGTCTGATCTATGGCACTCTTGGGCTGTGGTGACTCTTCTGTGAAGGGATCCTCCTGAACTAAAGGTGAATGAATATGTTCTAGAAACACATTGCGAGTGATGGCCTCTCTCTTGGAACCTATCTTTGCCAACTCATCTGCAGCTTGATTTTTCAATCGGGGCACATGGTGAAGTTCCAACCCTTCAAACTTCTTTTCCAGCTTCCTAACAGCGTTGCAGTAACCAGTCATGGCTGGACTTCTGACATCCCATTCCTTCATTACCTGGTTAACCACCAAATCTGAATCGCCATACACCATGAGGCAACGGACGCCGAGTGAGATGGCCATACTCAATCCGTATAGAAGTGCTTCGTATTCTGCTTCGTTATTGGAGGAATCAAAGTGAATATGGAGAACGTAGTTGAGCTTGTCTCCACGGGGGGACACCAATACTACTCCAGCACCTGACCCGTTTAGCATCTTGGAACCGTCGAAGAACATAGTCCAATGTTTCGAGAGAAATTGAGTCGGTAGTTGCTGTTCAATCCACTCGGCAAGGAAATCCGCGATTGCTTGGGACTTGATAGCTTTCTTTGCCTCAAACTTGTTGTCCAGTGGAAGGAGTACAATCGCCCATTTTGCTACTCGACTAGTTGCATCTCTGTTATTCAGGATCTCAGACAATAGTGCGTCGCTGACGACTGTAATAGAGTGATCAGAGAAGTAACGTGCAACCTTCTTCATGGTCATGTAAATTCCGTAGACAAGCTTCTGATAATGAGGATAGCGCTGCTTGGACGGAGTCAAAACTTCAGAGAGATAATAAACTGGGCGTTGAACCTTGTACGCTTTTCCTTCCTCTTCTCGCTCGACCGTGAGTACTGTACTGACAACTTGTCCAGTGGCTGCAATGTAGAGCAGTAAAGGCTCTTTGCTGATTGGCGCAGTGAGCACCGGCTGGGTGGAAAGCATGGCTTTGAGCTCTGCAAATGCTGCATCAGCTTGTTCAGACCACTCGAACTTATCAGATTTCTTCATCAATCGGTAAAGAGGCAAGGCCTTTTCACCGAGACGAGAGATGAATCGACTCAAGGCGGCCAAACAACCAGTCAACTTATGAACATCATGCACTTGCACGGGGCGTTTCATTCAGAGGATGGTATCAACTTTTTCTGGATTGGTGTCGATCCCTCGTTCGGAAACGAGAAAACCGAGCAGCTTTCCTACTGGAACTCCGAATGTGCACTTTGACGGGTTAAGCTTGATATCATACCTTCTTAGGTTGGCAAAGGTTTCTGCGAGATTAGTCAATAGGTCGGAACCTTTGCAAGACTTGATCACGATGTCATCCATGTATGCCTCCACATTCCGACTGTTTTGGGTGAGCAGACACTTCTGGATCATTCTCATGAACGTGGCTCCGGCGTTTTTAAGACCGAATGGCATGGTGACATAGCAAAAGCACCCGAATGGGGTGATGAAGGCTGTTTTTATTTCATCGGGACCATACAGTCGGATCTGATGATACCCGGAATAGGCATCTAAAAAATACAAGTGCTCACACCCCACAGTCGAGTCAACAATCTGATCGATACGGGGGAGAAGGAAGTGATCTTTCGGGCAGGCCCGATTGATATGCTTGAAATCAATGCACATGCGAAGTGAATCGTCCTTCTTGGGGACCATGACGACATTGGCAAGCCACTCGGAGTGGTAGATTTCACGGATGAACTCTGCTGCCAACAGTCGAGCCACTTCTTCGCCGATTGCTTTTCTCTTCTGAACAGCGGACCACCGAAGGTGCTCTTTGATGGGTTTTACCTTGGGATCGACACGCAAATGGTGCTCAGCTAGTCCTCTGGGTAAACCTGGCATGTCAGAGGGTTTCCATGCAAAGATGTCCCAGTTCTCACGGAGGAACTGGATGAGTGCTTCTTTCGATTTGCTGTCGAGTGTTGTTGATATATGAGTCGGTGCAGCATTGGGATCAGTCGGGTGAATATGAATCGGCTTTGTTTCACCACTCGACTAAAATGCAGAGTCTGTCGCAGGCTTCTTGGCTC
Organism: Triticum aestivum; assembly: GCF_018294505.1. Taxonomy (NCBI): domain Eukaryota; kingdom Viridiplantae; phylum Streptophyta; class Magnoliopsida; order Poales; family Poaceae; genus Triticum; species Triticum aestivum. The sequence goes on along the minus strand of NC_057810.1, from coordinate 263,823,951 downwards.
AGACCAAATCACTCAGATCCGCACTCTTCTGATACTCTTGGAATTCAACCGCCGCCATCTGTGCATCGGCGATTTTGGAACCTTTCTGGAAACATTCTTCTGCTTTCTGCCGATTGCCAATGACCGTGATCACACCTTTGGGACCAGGCATCTTCAGCTTGAGGTACACATAACACGGTCGAGCCATGAAATGCGCGTACGCCAGTCTCCCCAGAATGGCGTGATAAGCACTCAGGAAATCCACGACTTCAAATGTCAACTTTTCTTTTCGGCAATGCTTGGAGTCACCGAAAACCACGTTGAGAGTGATCCGTCCAAGTGACTTGGCCTTCTTTCCGGGGATAACGCCGTGAAAGCTCATGTTGCTCTCGCTAAGCTTGGACATCGGGATGCCCATCCCCTTCAAGGTTTCAACATACAGGATATTCAGACCGCTACCACCATCCATCAGCACTTTAGTCAGTTGGGTGCCACCAACCACTGGGTCGACCACCAGCGCTTGTCTCCTCGGGGTGACTACGCGAGCATGATGGTCTGACTGGTCGAATGTGATGGCTGTCTGGGACCATTCCAAGTACGTGGTCATCGTCGCCGGAGCGACCATATTCACCTCTCTGTTGATGACCTTCAATCGACTCTTGCTCTCAACATCAGCAAAAATCATGAGAGTGGAGTTGACTTTGGGGTAGCCGTCATCTTCCTCTTCCTCCTCATCTCTGTCCGACTCCTTGTCTTTCTCATTGGGCTGTTTCTCCCGGAACTGTTGGATCAGGAGTCGACATTGTCGAGTGGTATGCTTTGGCTAAATCAGATTACCCTCCTCATCTTTATTCATGTGGATGTGACACGGCAAATCTAATACGTCATTTCCTGCTTGATCTTTTACCTTCTTAGGAGGCCAGGGTCCCTTAGATTTTCCCTTAAACTTTCCTTGAGCTACTGCTGCAATCTCACCAGGTGCCGCTGGCTCTGCTTTACGCTTTTGTTTCTGACTGGAACCATCTCCACCGGCCTCTTGTCCGACCGGTTTACTCTTCCCGCTAGGGAGTCGATCCTCTTCTTCTCCATTAGCATACCGGGTGGCTATCTCCATCATCCGGGTCAGAGTCATATCCCCAGTCCGACCGAACTTCAGAACCAACTCTCAGTACTTGACACCTTCCTTGAAAGTGCACACTGCCTGATGCTCTGATACATTCTCCACGGTGTGATGCAAAGTGGTCCACCTCTGAATGAATTCCCTCAAAGTTTCATTCGGTTTCTGCACACAATGCTGCAACTCGGGAAGCCCTGCCGGCCGCTTGCACGTGCCCTCAAAGGTCCTTACAAACACTCGAGATAACTCTTCCCAACTATGTATACTGTCCGGGGCCAACTGAGTCAACCACGCTCGGGCTGACCCTTCCAACATAAGAGGGAGATGCTTCATTGCTATCTCATAGTTTCCGCCTCCAATTTGCACAGCCACTCGGTAATCCTCAAGCCAAGTTTCAGGCTTGGATTCTCCAGTGAACTTGCTGACTCCTGTTGCTAATCTGAAGTTCGGAGGAATCACTGCAGCCCTGATGGCTCTGCTGAAGCACTCTGGGCCTGAAACATGTGACCTGCTGCCACTCGGACGGTCTTTGCCCAGGTCTTTTCTGTGTGCTCTATTCCGGTCGACCAGGCCTTGGACGAGAATGGATCTCACATCGAAGCCTGGTTCCCTTGGGTCGACTAGAGCTCTGCGCTCGTCCCTGTGACGGCACCTGTCATCGTGTTGCCGAGGCTGGTACGACGCACTCCTCGGAGGAGGCGTTGGCTCTCGACGATGATTGTCGTGGTCGAACTGACGACCGTACTTCCCACGACCCTCACACCGCGGGGGCAATCTTGGGATATGGGTCGACTGAACTGTATCCACTACTACAGATCTGCTGTGTATCCTATTCCGCGACTGGGACACCGCGGAATTCTGCTCTCCTACTGCTCTGAGCAGGGCCCGGATCTGTTCCAACCCTCGGCCAACTTCTGACTGGGACGGTTGAATCGACTCTGCAATTCAGGCCGCAACAGCGAGGTTCTGAATCGGAGTTCGGTATACCTTAGGTGGAGGTGGGAAAAGCTGCCGTCGACTGGACTCAGGAACCTGTTCCCGGGCTCGCTCGTCGAGAGCGTGCTAGATTAGCCAAGAGCGCCTCCTCCAAGGCCCGAGCTTCGGCATTTTCTCCAACGATGGGCGTGTGAAGTGCGTTCATGTTGCGACGACGAAGATCTTCTCTCTGCTGCGAGGAGAGAGGTTCGGGATGGTATTCCTCATGGACCCGTGATGGATCGCCGCCAGCCTCTTCGCCGTCCTTGCAGCGAAAGCCAGGTGGGCCACGCGGACCATCGACCATCAGGACTTCAGCCGCAAGATCGCTGCTATCGCACTCGGATGCCGTCTCCGCGGAGCCAATCTATAGATCGAACAGGCCGTGGAGAGTTTCGTCGGGCTCAATTGCCGTGACCTGATGAGTGGCCGAACATTGAGCCACAGCATGCCTCACCCAGCGCTGAAGCCGCGACCGACCAGATCGCTTGCGGCGACGAACAGCGGGGAGGGGAGATGCCACTGGAGCCGACTGATACTGGGTCAACGGTTGTCGAAGAAGGACGCCACGAACGCACGCGCGAAAGTGCGTCACCCCTCGAACGGGGAGCGCCTCGACATCGAGCGGAGCTTCCTGGAGCCACGCCGAGTCGTCGGCGATGAAAACGAGCGCGTCGAGACGGATCTCGCGGCCTTCAACCATCTCGCCGCTGGAAACCATGATGATGATCGGAAAAACTTGCAACTTCGCCAATAAGTCGCTAAGACACCTGCCCCACGATGGGCGCCAACTGTCGTGGTTCTAAGTCTGACAGTAGAAAGGGGGGTAGGTATGGAGAGGCAAGATCTCAGCTATGGCGAAGATGTACACACGAGTTTTACGAGTTCAGGCCCTTCTCGGAGGATGTAATAGCCCTACGTCTTGTGCCCGGAGGCGGTCGATTGGATTATGTGTGTTGTATTACAGAGGGTGCGAACCCTTGTGCCAGAGGTGGGGGGTGGCTTATATAGAGTGCGCCAGGACCCCAGCCATCCTCCATTACAAGGGACTTAATGTACATAAAGTAGGGGCGTTACTGGTAACGACAGTCTTAAATACTCTTAATGCTCATGAAGACTAAGGAATGAATGTCCGGCCATTGTGCATTCTTCCGACTCCTGGTCTTCGGTATGGTCGAGTCATTCTTCATACGGTCGAGTGAATCCGTTATCTTTTGGGGATCGACAGTCGAGTGATTATACCATCGAGTGGATTCTTGGTCTTCTTACTTCTGGGGTAGTAACCTTGGGTAGGACGTATAGGTCAGGCCTATGACCCTACCCTAGGTCTGTATCCTCATTAGGACCTGTTTAAGGTCTGTTGGCGTAGCCAATTGTGACAAAGCTCCGATTTTGGCTGGGTTTGCTTCAATTCCTCTACTGGAAATGATGAAGCCTAGCAGTTTTCCAGCGGGGACACTAAAAACACACATTTCCGTATTAAGCTTGATGTTGTATGTACGGAGGTTGTCGAATGTGAGACGCATATCGTCTATCAATGACTCGACGTGTCTGGTTTTGACGACGACATCATCCACATATGCTTAAACTGTCTTGCCGATCTGTTTCTCCAAGCATGTCTGAATCATGCGTTGGTAGGTGGCCCCGGCGTTTTTAAGCCTGAAGGGCATAGTGTTGAAGCATAATGGCCCATATGGGGTAATGAATGCTGTTGCGGCTTGGTCGGACTCCTTCATTTTGATTTGATGGTATCCGGAGTATGCGTCGAGGAAACATAGTGAGTCGTGTCCTGCAGTAGCATCAATAATCTGATTGATGTGAGGGAGGCGGAAGGGATCCTTAGGGCAGGCTTTGTTGAGGTCTTTGAAATCGACGCATGGGCGCCAGGATTTGTCCTTCTTTGGAAACATCACCAGGTTTGCTAGCCAGTCCGGATGTTTTATTTGTCTGATGAATCCAGCCTCGATTAACTTGGCTAGCTCCTCCCCATGGCTTGTCGTTTGGGTTCGGAAAAGCGCCGTAGTGCTTGTTTGACCGGTTTATATCCCTTCAGTATGTTGAGGTTGTGTTCGGCCAACCTGTGTGGAATTCCTGGCATATCAGAAGGGTGCCAGGCGAATATGTCCCAGTTCTCATGCAGGAACTCTTGTAGTGCGGCATCAACCGTTGGGCCGAGTTGTGCCCCAATGGATGCTGTCTTCTTGGGGTCCATCGGGTGGACTTGAAATTTGATTGTTTTGTCTGCTGGTTTAAAGGAGGTGGATTTGGGTCGCTTGTCCAGGATTATGTCATCCCTATCCATAGTGGAGCGCAGCGCGGTTAGCTCTTCGGCCGCGCGGGCTTCGGACAGTGCCTCGAGGGCCAGGGATGCAATTTTGTTTTCAGCGCGGAGTGCTATGTCTGGATCACTGGCAAGAGTGATGATACCGTTGGGCCCTGGCATCTTGAGCTTCATGTACCCATAATGAGGTATAGCTTGGAAGCATGTAAATGCATCTCGCCCCAATAGGGCGTGATATCTGCTGTTGGAAGGGGCCACTTGGAAGGTTATCTCTTCGGTCCGATAATTCTCTGGCGTGCCGAATACCACGTCTAGTGTGATTTTTCCTGCACATCACGCCTCCCGACTGGGAATGATTCCTCGGAAGGTTGTGCTGCTTTGCTCGATGCGGCTCCTGTCTATTTCCATTTTGTTGAGTGTATCCTCGTAGATGAGGTTTAGTCTGCTGCCACCGTCCATGAGCACTTTGGTGAGCCGAAAACCATCCACAATTTGATTGAGGACCAAGGCGGGTGGTGCCCCGACTGTCCGGAATTTTGGTTCATCATTGCCATTGAAAGTTATGGCTATGTCGTTCAAAGATTTGTTGCCGTGACTTGGCAGACTTCGGCGAGGTCGCGGAGGGCCTTTTTGTGCCGATTGTTTGAAGCAAAAGTCTCAAAGACCGTCAATACGCTGAGGTCGACGTCTTTCGGGGGGTGTTGCTCTGGGGTATTTTTGGTGAGGATATCCTTGCCGTTCTTGGCCACTTGCCGGAGTATCCAACATGCTCTAAGGCTATGGGTTGGTATGGTATCCGGTGTTGTGTGTATTTTGCATGGCCTATCGAGCCATCCTTCCAGAACGGTTCCACGCCCCGCAATGTGCTTGGATTTCTTTACTATTGGTTTGGGTGCCCCGCGAGGGTGCATCCTTTTTGCCTGGACAAAGGGTTGAGTGGGAACCGGTGGTTCCCAGAGCTGCCTGAGTTTCCAGGCGCTTTCCATTGCGAAGTACTTCTGCACGATGGTTGCCAAGCCAGCAAAGTGTAGTACGCGACGGCGGTTGATGGCGTTGAGGATTCCTACGTTCGTGTAATTGTTGTAGAATGTTGAGATCGCGTCTTCATCGCGACAATCTTTAATCTTGTCTTTGACAAGGAGGAATCTGGCCCAAAAGTGATGGACTATTTCCTGAGACTGTTGCCGTATGTACATTAGATCGTGTTTATCTGGGTGGGTGGGTGGGTGGCTTTAATCCGAACCCTGAGAAAATTTAGGATCCGGAGTTTGAGAAATCTCCGAGCTCAATGGTTCGGGCTCCGGGATATCAACTGATTTTTCAGGCCCATCATCCGATTCTAGGTTCGGAGGGCAGGGCACGTCATTTTGCGGATAGGTGTCTGGCTCTTCGAGCTCGGAAATCCGAACATAGTTCGTCCTCACTATAGAGGAAGAGTTGTTGTTTTGCTCCTCGACTACCGCTATCTGATGGGTGATCAGTGGAGATTTGATTTCTCTCTAATAGGGTTTAAGCCCAATCCGATCGTAGTCTATAGCGACCCCCAAGGCGGCGATACGATCTAGGAGTTCGTTTAAAGACAACAACTTCGTCAGATCCATCCATTTAGAGTATTCGGAGTCAACACGAAGGTGGTTTTCGATGACCCGTGAAGTCATCGTCGGCTTGACGGCCGTACGGGCGGTCATGGTAAAACTGCCCAACCGGAGGGTTTGGCCTGAGGCCAGGGCTCCTCCGGAGGTGATACCATCCTTGATAACAAGGCGAGCCATCAACCCTGTCTTCGACGTCACAGCGAGTCTCTCAACGAAAGCACCAATGTCGGTGTCAAAACCGGCGGATCTCGGGTAAGGGGTCCCGAACTATGCATCTAAGGTCGATGGTAACAGGAGACAGGGGACACAATGTTTACCCAGGTTCGGACCCTCTCTATGGAGGTAATACCCTACTTCCTGCTTGATTGATCTTGATGAATATGAGTATTACAAGAGTTGATCTACCACGAGATCGTAATGGCTAAAACTCTAGAAGTCTAGCCTGTATGATTATGATGATTATTGTCCCTATGGACTAAACCCTTCGGTTTATATAGACACCGGAGGGGACTAGGGTTGTACAAAGTCGGTTACAGTGAAAGGAATCTTCATATCCGGATGCCAAGCTTGCCTTCCACGCCAAGAAGAGTCCCATCCGGACACAGGTGAGAGTCTTTGGTCTTGTATCTTCACAGCCCATCAGTCCGACCCATGTCAAACAGGCCAGACGCTCGATGACCCCTTAGTCTAGGACTCCCTCAGTGACGACATAGGAGACTCTCTATCATGAAAATCATGGTGCTATTTTGAAGCACAAGTATGGAAAAAGGATAGTAACATTGCCCCTTCTCTCCTTTTCTCTCTCTTTTTTTTCATCCTCTTTTTTTCTTTCTTTTTTCTTTCTTTCTTCATTTCCTCACATGGGACAATGCTCTAATAATGAAGATCATCATACTTCTATTTACTTACAACTCAAAAATTACAACTCGATACTAGAACAAGATATGATGCTATATGAATGACTCCGGCAGTGTACTGGGATGTGCAATGAATCAAGAGCGACATGTATAAAAAATGATGAAATAGTGGCTTTGCCACAAATACGATGTCAACTACATGATCATGCAAAGCAATATGACAATGATGATGCATGTCATAATAAATAGAACAGGGGAAAGGTTGCATGGCAATATATCTTGGAATGGCTATGGAAATGCCATAATAGGTAGGTATGGTGGTTGTTTTGAGGAAGGATATGTGGTGGTTTTATGGTACCGGCGAAAGCGCGGTACAAGAGAGGCTAGCAATGGCGGAGAGGTGAGAGTGCGTATAACCCATGGACTCAACATTAGTCATAAATAACTCACATACTTATTGCAAAAATCTATTAGTCATCAAAACAAAGTACTACGCGCATGCTCCTAGGGGGGTAGATTGGTAGGAAAAAAAACCATCGCTCGTCCCCGACCGCCACTCATAAGGAAGATAATCAAAAAACATCTCATGCTCCAACTTTGTTACATAACGGTTCACCATACGTGCATGCTACGGGACTCAGAAACCTTAACACAAGTATTTCCCAAATTCACAACTACTTACTAGCATGACTCTAATATCACTATCCTCATGTCTCAAAACAATCATAAGGAATCAAACTTCACATAGTATTCAATGCACTTTATATGAAAGTTTTTATTATATCCCTCTTGGATGCCTATCATATTAGGACTAATTTTATAACCAAAGCAAATTGGGCCAATTCCAGTTTTGCCCCTAACTCGAACCCACTACTCAGTTTTGCCCCTAATTTTCAGGTATGCTTAGTTTTGCCCCTCCGCCATTAGTGTCACTTACAGAAATGCCCTTTTGCGCCGTTACCATCCGGTCACAGAACTTTGACGATCCAGAAAAAAATAGCAAAAAAATCAAAAAATATGAAATTTTGTGGGATCGAAGATAGTCATGTCTGCAAGGCACGTGCAAATTTTTGTGTTGGTTGGACACTCCGGGAGCTCGTGGCAAAGGAGAACAAAAATAATTTATACCTATGAGTAGTAAATTCAAAAAAATAGCAACAAAAATAAAAAAATGATTTTTTTTGGCTTCAAAGAGGCTTGAGTGCACAAGGTGCTTGCAAGTTTTGGTGATCAAATGACGTACAAGGCGCTCTAGAGAAAAAAATAGTGCATTTTTTCAAAGTTTTTTTGAGCTAACTTTTATTTTTTTATCCACAAGCTCCTACGATGTCCAAACACAACAAAAATGTGCACACATATTGCACACCTGAGTATACTTCAATCCCACAAAATTTCAATTTTTTTGATTTTTTTGAATTTACTATTCACATGCGTACAAAATTTATGTTTTCCTTTGCCACAAGCTCCCAGGGTGTCCGAACGGCATGAAAATTTGTACACGCCTTGCGGACATGAGTATCTTCGATCCCACAAAGTTTCATTATTTTGATTTTTTTGCTATTTTTCAGAATAGTCAAAGGCTTTGACCGGACGGTAACAGCACAGAAGGGCAGTTCTATAAGTGAAACTAACAGCGGAGGGGCAAAACTGAGCATACCTAAAAATTAGGGGTAAAACTGAGTAGTGGGTTCGAGTTAAGGGCATAGATGTAGATGTCCCAAGCAAATTATCATGCTGTTTAGAGACTCTCAAAATAATATAAGTGAAGTGCGAGAGTTCATCAATTTTTATGAAATAAAACCACTATCATGCTCTAAAAAGATATAATTGAAGCACTAGAGCAAATTTGCCTAGCTCAAAAGATATAAGTGAAACACATAGAGTATTCTAATAAATCACGATTCATGCATGTCTCTCCCAAAAGGTGTGTACAGCAAGGATGATTGTGGCAAACTAAAAAGCAAAGACTCAAATCATACAAGACGCTCCAAGCAAAACACATATCCTGTGGTGAATAAAAATATAGCCTCAAGTAAAGTTACCGATAGAGGAAGACGAAAGAGGGGATGCCTTCCCGGGGCATCCCCAATCTTAGGCTCTTGACATCCTTGAATATTATCTTGGGGTGCCTTGGGCATCCCCAAGCTTAGGCTCTTGCCACTCCTTATTCCATAGTCCATCAAATCCTTACACAAAACTTGAAAACTTCACAACACAAAACACAACAAAAAAATCTCATAAGCTCCGTTAGTATAAGAAAATAAATCACCACTTTTGGTACTATTGTGAACTCATTCTATATTTATATTAGTGCAATATCTACTGTATTCCAACTTTTCCATGGTTCATATCCCCCGATACTAGCCATAAATGCATCAAAATAAGCAAACAACACCCGAAAAAACAGAATCTGTCAAAAACAGAATAGTCTGTAGTAATCTGGATAGTTGGCATACTTATTTAACTCTAAATTTTTTGAAAATTTAGGAAAGTAGGGAAAAATTTGTATATAAATCTACTTTAAAAAATTCAGGAATTTATCACGCTTCTGTGATAAACAATTCTGGGACTGAGCGGAAAAGTTTCTGTTTTTTCAGCAAGATCAAATCAACTATCACCGTAAGCTCTCCCAAAGGTCTTACTTGGCACAAACACTAACTAAAACACAAAACCACATCTAACCAGAGGCTAGATGATTTATTTCAAAGCAAAACATAACCTAAAAGGCAAAAACATAAAATAAAATTGGGTTGCCTCCCAACAAGCGCTATTGTTTAGCACTCTTAGCTAGGCATAAAACACGAATAGATCTAAGTATAATCGTAATAATGATAAGGTAAATCCCGAAAACTCATCTCATACTCCCTTCATTCAGCTGCAAGTTTTCTTTGAGGTAAGCGAAAGTAATCAAAAGGGCTAAATTTAATGGGATAAGAATCCCCAAGATCGATTTCAGGAGGAATTGGTTCCTCCTTCGGCCCTTCATATTGTATGACCAACTCATCATTATAAGCATTCTTTTGACAAAAAGTCGTGAGCTTGTGTCCAAGAGAGAAACCCAATCCTTTGTTTTCACTACAAAAAAAAATACACATCCGTGATATTTTGGGCCGAACGAATTTTTTTCCTGTCATACTTATGACACTTCTATTACGATAATTGTGACAAAACCCGGTATCATCATAGATGTGGTGGGCTCCTACTTCTATGACAAAAAATCATGACCGAAAATGGGCTTTTCGTCCTGGGCGGGCCGGAGACGCAGCTGCATGACATTCTTTGGGCCGTCCATGACAGAAAAACCGTGGTAGAAGCGAGGGCGAGGAAAATTTCGGGGAGTTCCCTGTTACGGTGGGTGGTCGGGGGCCGAGCGATGCGCGTTTCTCTCGTACACGTACGGGCGTGTGTGTGAGGCGTTGGGCTCTAACTGAACCCGAGCGAGGCGTCGCCTAACTGAACGCGAGCGATTGCACTACAGGCTACACGTTACTGAACCTGAGCGATCGAGCGATTCCTTCACTACTGTTGCTAACTGAAGCCGATCGATACTGCCTCTGCATGAACATTGAGCATTGCAGGGGGGGTTTGGATGAACAGTGAGCATTGTGGGGGGGGGGGGGTTGGATGAACAGTGAGCGGTGGGGTGGATGAACATGACCCCGTGGTGTTGCCTCTAGATGACCAGGACCCCGATCGATCGATCCAGTTGGGGCTGGATGAACAGGACCCCGTGGAGGGCTGGATGAATAGGAGGACCCCGTGGAGGGCTGGATGAACAATTGACGGTGGAGGGGGTGGATGAACAGTAGCCCATGGAGGGGTGGTTGAACAGGAGTCCGTGGAGAGGGGTGGTTGAACAGTAGCCGGTGGAGTAGCGCGCGGTGGAGGCTGGATGAACAGGAGCCCATGGATGAACAATCGCATGTGGAGGCTGGAGGAGGTCGACGGTGGATGAATAGTAGCCCATGGAGGCTGGAGAAGGTCGACGGTGGAGATGAACAGTATCCTGTGGAGTCCTGTTTTGCGGTACGCCACACCCCTCCCGATGAACAGGACCCCCGTTTCGACCGTAGCGCTCCAACACAAATCTGTTTCGTCCGTTTTGTGGTACGCCACACCCCTCCCGATTAACAGGACCCTGTTTCGACCGTAGGAGGTCCAACACAAGTCCGTTTCCTCCGTTTTGCGGTATGCCAGACCCCTCCCGATGAACAGGATCCCGTTTCGAACGTGGCCGGTTGAACACAAGGCCGTTTCCTCCGTTCTGCGATACGCCAGGCCTTGTTTCCATCGCTTGTTCCATCCAAGCCGGTTGGCTCCCACGCGTTCCCAATGAACACGGCGCATTCCGTTGCCTCCCGATGAACACGACGCATTCCGTTGCCTCAACATGAACACGACGCCGACGCAGTTTCTCCGTTCCGACCAAGCCATGTACACGAGCCCTGGCCATACGTATGCACGTGTAGGCGTTCGAGACCCCGCCCGTATGTACGTGCGTGGCCGTATTTACTTTCTTGCACCCTGTCCATTGTACGTACGTGTACATGCTACGTGCGTGCCTCTACTACGACACGTGCGCGCCTCTACTAAGACACGTGCGCGCCTCTACATCGACCAGTATGTACATACACATTCGCGACCAGAATGACAACGCTACATACGCTTCGACCAGGTGGGTCCCGACTCTCAGGCACTTCCTTGTGTGCGAAGATGTAGCTGGTGGGTCCGAGCAGTCAGGGGGGCGAATCGTTTTTTTTGCCCAGACACTCTTCCTTGCATGCGAAGATGTAGCTGGTGGGTCCCAGCAGTCAGGGGGGAAACGTTTTTTTTGCGAAATACGGTGGCCCGTCTGGTGGGTCCCTGCTATCAGGTGGAGGAATAATTATTTTGCACGTAATAAGGAGGCACTTCCTTGCGGCCGCCATGGACCCAACTGTCAGTCTCTACACGTACAATACTCTTCTGATGGAAGTCGTTCCTTGACCACGTTGACCACGCCGCACCGAGAGCACCAGGGCGGTGGACGACGGCGAGGCCTAGGAAGGGGATGACTCGGAGCTGGGGAAGACGCGGTAGTGGAAGCCCGTGCGGAGAGGAGTACGAGGGTTCACTGGTTTGGCTGTGGTGTGAGGCTACCGTCGCCGCAGAATAACAGGGGGTGTGGGTGAGTAGAGGGATGGCCTGGCCAGCGGTGGGAGTAGTAGGGGGCGGTGAGGCCTCCGCGGCATCATAGCCGGCCACAGGAGGCAGGAGCACGCGGCACGACCGGCGTTGGTTTGGGCGGCTGGAGCAAGAAGATCAGAGGTTGAAGAAGCACTATGGCCGTTGAATGGACATCGTACGGTCACTGGAGCTAGAATCGTTCATATTGACTAAGTTGACAAAGCCCTCTGTCCCCATCAACTTAGTTGGCCCACAAGTCATCCTCCCACTATGGTGGGTCCCAGCTAGCACGGGGGTATTCATTTTTTTGTGCGTAATAAGGAGGCACTTCCTTGCGTGCGAAGGTATAGCTGGTGGGTCTGACCTGTCAGCGGGGGAACATTTTTTGTGCGAAATACAGAGGCCCTTCCAGTGGGTCCCAGCCGTCAGGTGGAGGAATCATTATTTTGCGTGTAATAAGGAGGCATTTCCTTGTGTGCGACCGTGGACCCAGCTGTCAGCCTCTCCACGTACAGTCCATGTCCGATGGATGTCGTTCATTGACCACGTTGACCAGGACACGCCGAGAGCACCATGGCGGTGGACAACGACGAGGCCTAGGAAGGGAACAACACGAAGCCGGGGAAGACTCGGCAATGGTTGCCCATGCAGTGGGGAGTACGAGGGTTTACTGGTCCATCTGCCGTCACCGGAAAATAACAGGAGGGGTGGGTGAGTAGAGGAATGGCCTGGCCAGCAATGAAGTAGGGTGGGGCGGTGCGGCCTGTGCGGCAGCACAGCCAGCCATGGGAGGCGGGAGCAGGCAATCCCACCGGTGCTGGTTTGGGCAGCTAGAGCAAGAAGATCAGATATTGAAGAAGCAGCACAGCCGTTGGATTAACATCCAACGGTCACTGCTGCTAGAATCATTTGTGGACTAAGTTGACAAAGCCAAAGTACAAGTCAACCTAGTAGACCCACAAGTCAGCCTCCAAATCTGTCCCAAACAGCATACAGCCCGAAATTTCTAGCCAGATTCAAATTAATTGTAAATCTAAATATATCTTAATTTAAATTCAATGAAATTTTACCCGCACAAAAACAATGAAATTTAAAATATCAAAAACCGAAAGAAAACAATATTTTGGAACTAATTGCCTGTTTGCTGTATTTTTTCATTTTACAACCCATTTATTATTACTTATAGCCCATTTCTTATTAGTTATAGCCCATTTTATGGGCAAAGTGCATCCCTCCTCATCTTGAAAGATTTCCGGCCCAGCATGGCATAGAAAAGCAAGTAGGCCTACGTTGGTTATTCTGCAAAAAAACAAAATAGCTGGCTAGCCATTTTCACAAAGGAAAAAAACAAACTGGGCTGGTCATGTGCTAAACATATGAAATAAAAGCCCGGGCTAGACGGGCCACGGGTCCCGCACAACCCAGTTGATACCCTTCTCCGTCTCGAAAAAACAAAATTACTGCGCGCGCTACTGGGTCCCTACTGTCATCCTCACCATGTACAGTCATCTCCTTATTCCTCTCGGTTGTTAACCATGTTGACAACACCGGAGGGAGGCACCACGGCGAGCGAACCAAGGCGGAGGACGATGGTGAGGCCTCGGACGGGAATGAACAGGAGCCGGGGAAGATGCACGGAGTTTTAGGGTGCAATGTGGCCACGATGCATGCGCGGCAGCACAGCCAGCCGTGGGATGCGGGAGCAGGCGGTCCCACCGGCGCTGGTTTGGCTTTGGCGGCTCGAGGAAGAAGAGACTCAAGAAAGACGACAAACGTTGAATGTCAATCCAATGATCAAGGTTGGCACAATCGTTTGTTGACTAAGCTGACACCAAGTAGCATACTTTTTTATATATAGGAAGAAAAGAAAAACTGGGCTCGTTGGCCTGATAACATTCCCGAAACTGCAATCGTTCTATCTTGTGTCGCAACTAAAACTGCGAGGAAAATGCGTTCGTCTGCCGTCCTCCTCCCAGGGAACGTTCGCCACATAAGTGACTAGCACCCTTGGTTTTCAACCGAGAGGTCTTGGGTTCGAGTCCCAGGAACTCTCATTTTTGTCCTCCTTCCTTCCTCGCAAAAAAGGGAAAGAAAATCAAAGACTTCGGAAGGTGTACAGAACAAGCTACTGTACCAGTAAAGAGACATTGCCGAGTTTTAGAAAAAAGAGAGACGTGCTCCTGTAGCTGGTTCGAATCCAAACCTAGACTATGACTATATATGGTGCTACGCTACTCTGCAAGTAATGAAAATGACATATCCAACGTTCGCTTCTCCTCTTCTCTACTTACTCTGCCTAGCATCAGAAGCTCTGGCCGCAACAACCATGTCTGCTGACTGCTCGTCCACCTGCTCTTCAGCAGGCAACAACCAGATATGCGCCAAGTCACCACCCGTACCATCGCCTGTGGGTCTCATCACATCCCCACCGGCACGCGCACCGCAGCCGATTGCTCATCGCAACCTACTGCAGTTGGTGTGGTGCCACTACTGCAAATCACGAAGAGTCATACGTCGCGTCTCAACCACAATCCTCAACCCTGTCTGAGTCTTCTACAAATGCCCAAATCATGGGGTAATAATATGTTTAAGTGTTGTTCTACTGCTTTCAGTTGCTGATTTTTTTAATAGTTTGGTTGATGATCTTCCAATCTGATTCGTGCAGAAAAGGGAAGATTCATGTGATTTGTATTTCTGGGAAGTTGCTGATGTGGGAGAATGCAACTACGCTGATTATTTGGTTAGCCGAGGAATCCCAATACTAGCAGGTTGGGGTGTTGGACAAGTAACTGAAGGAACGATAGAACAGGAAGATGCAGAGCGGAAGGTTAAAGATGCAGTTCCTCTGATCATGGCCAAGCAATAGCTACTGAATGGCCTTGACAACAATGAGGAGATGAAAGAGCTTGTGAAGATAATGGGAAAAATCGTTGTGCTCTGTAGGATGACTGTCTCTTTATTTGCAGTGTATATAGCACTCGTGATGTATTCAGTGGCTATGACATGAGCACTTTGCTGAAACTAGTAATGAATGAAACCTGTGTAGCAGGCTGGGCATAGTTTTGTGAACATCTAATGATTTCTATTAATGGAAATCAGGGGGTATCCCCTTTTGCTCATAAATAAATAAATAGCAGAGGCCCTGTCGGGTCAGCTTTGTTCTCATTCGAAGAGATCGAGCAAATTGCGGTCCAACAACAAACTATGTCATCAAATTCAAGTTTCACAGCCAAATGTGAGTACAACTAAACAACAATGTCATCATGTTTTAGTCGTCATACAATCACCAAACACAAATCAGCATACATAACAAGTGATGTTCTCACAGCAAAATACTAAATTTCACATAGTAGATAGAAAAACATCTTCTGACAGGCAAATATGACAACAGCAATGTAATCATCATCCGCAGCAGCAGCGTGAACATCTTCGGCATGTGTATCAGTCTGAATCGTAATTCCCCATGGTGTCATCTTCTTCTTCGTCCTCAACGTCCTTGAACGTTGGCTTCTTCTTGATCAACTCTTGTATGTCCACAACACGACAGGCAATCTTTTCGCCGGCGTCACTGACGTGATGGTTCTCAAAGATATTAGGAACATCTGTGTTATCTTGTACATCAGGAGCAGTGTAAGCATCATCTTGTTGTGCAACTTCATTAAACGAATTCCTCTGCTCAAACCTTTGCTATACTCTCCAGTCATCGCTACGTGCAAATATGTCTTCCAAGAAAAATATCTGTGTTGCTTGATTTGCCAAAATAAAAGGCTTGTTGGTCTGGTACGCCGCCTTGACATTGATGGATTTGAAATAATCATCAGCTCTGGGTTTTGCAATCCTAGAAAATAGGTTATACCAACGACAACACAACAGAACCACACACTGATGATCCTCGAAACTGGAGATATACTGCAACTCAACAATGTCTGTTATGTTAGCATACATTTCAGTTATCTCTTTGCCACATGTATCTGTGCTCATGATGGCACTGTTTTGTGTCTTCCTGCCTTCGTCTCGTGCAAGGGTGTTGTAGCGCACATCTCCAACAACGCAAGATTCATAATGTCTTACCCAAGTATCAGGACCCATTGCTAGTGAGTAAAGGGCATCATCAACTGCCTGCCCATCCTCCCGCATCTTCTTAACCTATGGTTATAAAATAGACAAGCTGATCATATTATGTACTCAATATATTAAAAAAACTGACAGTGCAATTCAAAAGCTTACATGGCTCTTGAACCATTTCGCAAATCCTGCCATAACCAGTTTGTCAATGTTTCTTGGATTTTGCGGCTGTAACTCCTTTTGGTAGATGCCGCACAACATAGTGATCGCGTCAAACATCTAAATATATAAGAATGTGCTGCAAGCTTAATAGATTACGATGTATAAGCTGCAGTACTTAGCACTTACTTGATATAAGGTAGTATCTCAGGACAGTTATTCAACACATACCAAACCATTTTGTCCAAATCTTTAGGTTTGTCCTCTTGTCGACTATTCAGCTGTTTCAATGTATTTTGAGCAGAATGTCAACGCTTCTGTAGCAATTTAGGCCTCTGCAATGGAACCCTCGGGTCTAGCTCTGTTCCTAACATAACCCTTGAAAGTGCCTAGCCGCCTTTCAATAGGGTACATCCAGTCATACTGTACTGGACCTCTAAGTAGTACCTCATCAGGTAGATGAACAGTCAAATGCACCATCACATCAAAGAAGGTTGGAGGATATATCTTCTCAAGGTCGCATAGGATAGTTGGTATCTTGTCTCTAAGACGCTCCAAAGCATCTATCCTGATATTTCTACTACAGAGTTACCTGAAGAATTGTCCCAACTCTGCAACTGCTCTGTATAAGTCAGGGTGGCCCAATCCTCTAAGGATAACAGGTAAAACCCTTTGAAGTAGGACGTGGCAGTCATGAGTTTTCAACCCTTGTACCTTGTGTCCATCTGCACTGACTCTCCTTTCACGGTTGGAAGCAAATCCATGTGGGAATCTGATATTTCTCCAATGTATCTATAATTTTTTATTGTTCCATGCTATTATATTACCCGTTTTGGATGTTTATGGGCTTTACTTTACACATTTATATCATTTTTGGGACTAACCTACCAACCGGAGGCCCAACCCGTATTGCTGTTTTTTTTGCCTATTTCAGTGTTTCGAAGAAAAGGAATATCAAACGGAGTCCAAACGGAATGAAACCTTCGGGAGCGTGATTTTTGGAACGAACGTGATCCAGAGGACTTGGAGTGCAAGTCAAGAAGCAGTCGAGGCGGCCATGAGGGTGGAGGGTGCGCCCACCCCTACTGGGTGCGCCCCCTATCTCGTGGGCCCCTCAGGCGTCCACCGACCTACTTCTTCCTCCTATATATACCCACGTACCCCGAGAACATCAAAGGAGACGACGAAAAACTATTTCCACTACCGTAACCTTCTGTATCCGCGAGATCCCATCTTGGAGCCTTCGTCGGTGCTCCGCATGAGCGGGAATCGACCATGGAGGGCTTCTACATCAACACCATAGCCCCTCCGATGAGTTTTTAGTAGTTTACCACAGACCTTTGGGTCCATAGTTATTAGCTAGATGGCTTCTTCTCTCTTTTTGGATCTAAATACCATGCTCTCCTTGATCTTCTTGGAGATCCATTCGATGTAACTCTTTTTGTAGTGTGTTTGTCGAGATCCGATGAATTGTGGGTTTATGATCAAGTTTATCTATGAGAAATATTTGAATCTCCTCTGAATTCTTTTATGTGTGATTAAGTTATCTTTGCAAGTCTCTTTGAATTATCAGTTTGGTTTGGCCTACTAGATTGATCTTTCTTGCAATGGGAGAAGTGCTTAGCTTTGGGTTCAATCTTGTGGTGTCCTTTCCCAGTGAAAACAGGGGCAGCAAGGCACGTATTGTATTGTTTCCATCGAGGATAAAAAGATGGGGTTTATATCATATTGCATGAGTTTATCCCTCTACATCATGTCATCTTTGTTAATGTGTTACTCTGTTCTTTATGAACTTAATACTCTAGATGCATGCTGGATAGCGGTCGATGTGTGGAGTAATGGTAGTAGATGCAGGCAGGAGTCGGTCTACTTGTCACGGACGTGATGCCTATATACATGATCATGCCTAGATAATCTCATAATTATTCGCTTTTCTATCAATTGCTCGACAGTAATTTGTTCACCCACCGTAATACTTATGCTATCTTGAGAGAAGCCACTAGTGAAACCTATGGCCCTCGGGTCTATCTTTTATCATATAAGCTTTCATATTTGCATCTTTACTTTTCCTATCTATATTATAAAATACCAAAAATATATTTATCTTATCATACTATCTCTATCAGATCTCACTTTCGCAAGTGGCCGACAAGGGATTGACAACCCCTTTATTGTGTTGGTTGTGAGTTCTTTGTTTGTTTGTGTAGGTGCGTGGGAATTTTGAGGAGCCTCCTACTGGATTGATACCTTGGTTCTCAAAAAACTGAGGGAAATACTTACGCTACTATTGCTGCATCACCATTTCCTCTTCAAGGAAAACCAACGCAAGCTCAAGACGTAGCAAGAAGGATTTCTGGCGCCGTTGCCGGGGAGGTCTTCGCTCAACTCAAGACATACCAAGTACCCATCACAAACTATCATCTCCCTCGCATTTACATTATTTGCCATTTGCCTCTCGTTTTCCTCTCCCCACTTCACTCTTGTCGTTTTATTCACCCTCTCTTTCCCAATCTCCTCTCTCTTTTTCGTTTGCCTTTTTCTGTTTGCTTGTGTGTTGGATTACTTGTCGTGATGGCGCAAGATAATACCAAATTGTGTGATTTCTCCAATACGAATAATAATGATTTCCTTAGTACTCCGATTGCTCCTCTTAATGATGTTGAGTCTTGTGAAATCAATACTGCTTTGCTGAATCTTGTTATGAAAGATCAATTCGCCGGCCTTCCTACTGAAGATGCCGCTACCCATCTAAACAACTTTGTTGATTTGTGTGATATGCAAAAGAAGAAAGATACGGATTATGATATTGTTAAATTGAAGTTATTTTCGTTTTCACTTAGAGATCATGCTAAAGTTTGGTTTTCGTCTTTGCCTAAGAATAGTATTGATTCATGGAACAAGTGCATAGATGCTTTTATCTCTAAGTATTTTCCTCCCGCTAAGATCATCACTCTTAGGAACGATATTATGAATTTTAAACAACTTGATCATGAGCATGTTTCCCAATCTTGGGAAATAATGAAATTGACGATTCGCAATTGCCCTACTCATGGTTTGAATTTATGGATGATCATACAAAATTTTTATGCCGGATTGAATTTTGCTTCTAGGAATCTTTTAGATTCGGCCGCGGGAGGCACATTTATGGAAATCACTTTAGGATATGCTACAAAACTCCTTGATAACATTATGGCTAATAATTCTCAATGGCACACCGAAAGATCTACTAGTAAAAAAGTGCATGCTATATAAGAAATTAATGTTTTGAGTGGAAAGATGGATGAACTTATGAAAGTATTTGCTACTAAGAGTGCTCCTATTGATCCCAATTATATGCCTTTGTCTACTTTGATTGAGAATAATAATGAATCTATGGATGTGAATTTTGTTGGTAGGAATAGTTTCGGTAACAATGCTTATAGAGGAAACTTTAATCCTAGACCATTCCCTAGTAATTCCTCCAATAATTATGGAGATTTCTAAAATAATTCTTATGGTAATTTTAATAAGATGCCCTCTTATTTTGAGAATAGTGTGAAAGAATTTATGATCTCTCAAAAGAATTTAATGCCTTGCTTGAAGAAAAATTGCTCAAAGTTGATGATTTGGCTAGGAACATTGATAGACTCTCGTTTGATGTTGATTCTTTGAAACTTAGATCTACTTCTCCTAAGCATGATATCAACGAGTCTCTCAAAGCTATGAGAATTTCCATGGATGAGTGCAAAGAAAGAACCGCTAGATTGCGTGCTAAGAAAGATTGTTTTGTAAAGGCGTGTTCTTCTAGTTTCCATGAAAATAATGATGAAGATCTTAAAGTTATTGATGTGTCCCCTATTAGATCTTTGTTTTGCAATATGAATCTTAATAATAATGGGACTGGAGATGAGTCAACTTTAGTTAAAAAGCGTCCCAATGATTCGGAGTTTTTAGATCTTGATGCTAAATTTGATAAAAGTGGGATTGGAGAGGTCAAGACTTTAAATAGCATTGAACCCACTATCTTGGATTTTAAGGAATTTAATTATGATAATTTTTCTTTAGAAGGTTTTATTTCCTTGTTGCAATCCGTTGTGAATTCTCCTCATGCTTATAGTCAAAATAAAGCTTTTACCAAACATATTGTTGATGCCTTGATGCAATCTTTTGATGAAAAACTTAATTTGGAAGTTTATATACTAGAAAACTTAATGATGAGTGGGAACCTACTATAAAAATTAAAATTAAAGATCATGAGTGTTATGCTTTATGTGATTTGGGTGCTAGCGTTTCCACAATTTCGAAAACTTTATGTGATATTCAAGGTTTCCATGATCTTGATGATTGCTCTTTAAATTTGCACCTTGCGGATTCCACCATTAAAAAGCCAATGGGAAGGATCAATGATGTTCTCATTGTTACAAATAGAAATTTGGTGCCGGTAGATTTTATCGTTCTTGATATAGATTGCAATCTTTCTTACCCTATTATTCTTGGTAGACCTTTCCTTAGAACAATTGGTGCGATTGTTGATATGAAGGAAGGGAATATTAGATTCCAATTTCCATTAAGGAAAGGCATGGAGCACTTTCCAAGAAAGAAAGTTAAATTACCTTATGAATCTATCATGCGAGCTACTTATGAATTGAGTGCCAAAGATGGCACTACTTAGATCTATCCTCGCTTTTATGCCTAGCTAGGGGCGTTAAACGATAGCGCTAGTTGGGAGGCAACCTAATTTTATTTGTGTTTTTTTGTTTTTGCTTCTGTTTAGTAATAAAGCTTGCATCTACCTTCTGTTTAGATGTGTTTTTATGTTTTAATTAGTGTTTGTGCCAAGTAGAACCTATAGGATAACCTATGGTGATAGTTAATTTGATTCTGCTGAAAAATAGAAACTTTGCGTGCATGAGAATAATTTTGTTAAATCATAGAAACGTGCTTTTGTGTTGATTCTTTTTGATGTAGATCAACAGACAAATTTCCCAGGACTTCCTATTTTGGGTAGGATTTTTAAAGTTCCATAAGTATTCGGGAGTTACAGATTGCTACAGCTGTTCTGTTTTTGACAGATTCTGTTTTTCGTGTGTTGTTTGCTTATTTTGATGCATCTATGGCTAGTATTAAGTGGTATGAACCATAGAGAGTTTGTAATACAGTAGGTTTAAAACCAATATAAATAAAGAATGAATTCATTACAGTACATTATGTGGTGGTTTTGCTTTCTTGCACTAACGGTGCTTATGAGATTTCCTGTTGAGTTTTGTCTTGTGAAGTTTTCAAGTTTTGGGTAAAGATTTGATGGACTATGGAATAGGGAGTGGCAAAATCCTAAGCTTGGGATGCCCTTGGAAGCCCAAGATATTCAAGAATATCCAAAAGCCTAATCTTGGGGATGCCCCCGGAAGGCATGCCTTGTTTTGTCTTCGTTCATTGGTAACTTTACTTGGAGCTATATTTCTATTCGCCACATGATATGTGTTTTGCTTGGAGCGTTTGTATGATATTAGTATTTGCTTTTTAGTTTACCATAATCATCCTTGATATACACACCTTTTGGTAGAGGCCCACTTGATTGGAATTTATCAGAATACTCTATGTGCTTCACTTATATCTTTTGAGCTAGATAGTTTTGCGCTAGTGCTTCACTTATATCTTTTAGAGCACGGCGATGGCTTAATTTTGTAGAAATTGCTAGTCTCTCATGATTCACTTATATTATTTTGAGAGTCTCTTAGAACAGCATGGTATTTGCTATGGTTATAAAATTGGTCCTAGAATGGCAGGCATCCAAGTTGGGTATAATAAAAACTATCATAGGAAGTGAATTGGATGCTATGATCAATTTGATACTTGATAATTG